>NC_068962.1:916590-1219621 GCF_026419915.1 Harpia harpyja
AAGCAGATCAAACTAGAAGACTCCTCTGTGCTGGCTGTTTCATGTAGCCCCACAGGTTATAGACTTGCAGCAGTACATGTACCTTGAACTTGCCCAGTGCTGGGTTCTGGCAAGCTTTCCAGCTGAGTTTACTACAGTTTGTAGTAACTGAGACAGAGTGGGGATAATCCACATGAACAGTGGTTATAGAATGGAAATAATCTCACCTTCCGTAGACTGCTGGACACCTGAGGGTCAGCAACTGTAATTTAGATACCAAATCAGGTTTAGAAAAGATACGTGTGCCTAAGGTTGGCTTCTCATGTGATCTAGAGATGCCCCCAGGTAGGTTAGTTAAAGAAGGCTGATGAGGCGGTCTACATTTCTTAGAAACTTTTTTTTTTCTTTTTTTTTTTTAAATAAAGGCTTTGATCTGCATTTTTAGGTTTCTCGATATTTTTGTAGATATGATCTACTCTCATCTCTATCATTCCAGCTCCAGTTTGAAAAACCCAACTTGGCATAAGCAAGCATCTATTGTAGCTCCTCTTGGTTCTGGGTGGGGCTTGCTTCTAAGATGGAGAGGTGATGGGGCAGCTCAGTCCAGATAATAGGAATTATTGTCTTTGCTGTTGTCTCAGTTTATGCACTGCAGGCTGACCCTGGTGAACAATAGGTAATGCAAGCTACCTCCCCTTTCTCTGTGTCTTCTCCACATTCTGGCACTTACCAGCTGATACAGGGATATGGCTCTGCCTGGAAAAGTTGGGAGGAAGCACAGCATTAACCATTCACTAATCAGATATTGTAAAGACTCCTGGTTACTGATCGATCCTACAGTGGTTTTGTTCTGTCTTCATCACCCTCAGTCGCAGCAGCTGGTAACATGTGCACCAGTAAGGACATTTGCTGCTCAGCATAAGGCTGAGTTTCACCTTGAGACCTCAGTTCTGTCAGCAGTTTAAAGATTAAATGCCACCTCTCTAAGTGAGTGTCAGAATCACCACAAAAATCACTGAGAGGTAAGAGACATAATCCCTTAGGAGCATCTCATTGATCCTCTCGTGGTTCCCAAGCAGCGTATATTCCTGAATGCATGACTGTCCATTTCTCCAGATTAGTTGATTTAGTTACACATCCCTTGGCCTTGTCGGGGGGAAATTTGTATCCTTGGAAAGAAGCAAAAGTCAAATAAAAGCTACTCCAAACCATACCAAACAGCATTACTCACTGCAGTAAAGTGCAGGTGTCTCCTGGGACTGGAAACCAACTATTTCTGGTGGTCCTGCTGAAACCAGCCCAATTCCACTGTCTCCAGTGGAACAGTGCGTGCTATACAGCTTGGTTATTGCTGCTGGCATCCAGCATGGGGTCTAAAAGCTGCTGTGCTGGAGAAAGATCTTTCTTTATGCCTTTACCCAGATCCAGAGGGTCTAGGACCACATGCCCCCCAGCCAGCTGGTGAAGGGCTGTGTCTATGTGCAGCGCCCTTGAGAACTGTTGACAGATGCCCTGCATATTGCATGAATGATGCCCTCCCAAGGAAACATTCTCTTTTCTTTGCTTCCCCCCTCCCCCTTCCTTCCTCTCCGTGTTTTCTGAAGTGTCTCTCATTTTCTGATATTCACTCCGTGAAGATGAAAGGTGGCTTGTCCTGCATGTGAAGGCAGAGAGACAGCAGTCATATTACTGGGGCAGCGTTCATGGGCATTTTCTCCAAAAAAACTCTTGAGAAATATTTTTCCTCTTGTTTTTTTTTTCTTTTCTTGCATAGGAGGAAATGCAATGAATGGGGAGACTTGCCTGGTATTTAGCATACACAGGCGTTTTGATATGAATTGAGAAGTCGACTTCAGCGGATCGTTTCTCACACATGCCCAGGGCCCTCTGGTGGTCACTGAAGATTCTAAATTTCCATTTTCTGAGTTTTAGCCAAAAGTATATGGCCATTTTTAAGGCTTATTTTGTGTGTGTGTGCGCGTTTTTTTAAGGGGAAGGTTTGCAAATGTTGTAACATTTTCTTTTCATTATTTTCCCACACATTTTCACCAGTTCTGTCTATTAAAAATGATATTGTTCTGTTGCCCGGTAATGTTTACTTGGAAAATTGGCTTGGCCTGAGAAGTGCCATATTTACTCTGCAGGCAATGGAAGCTGTTGCTGTGCAGTTAAAGAAAATTCAGGAAGTGTTTTGGAGTTGGAATTAATTTCAAATTAGCAGGTACTGAAACTTTGATTTTGCCATGACATTTCCTTTTAAACCTCCATCTCAGAAGCCAATTTTTAACTATTCTCCAAGGGTGGCTGACTCTGTGAAGGAGAACAGGGAAAGTGGTGGAAGAAGGGGAGAGGAAGGACACGTGAGGAGTCAACGCAGAGTGCTGCTGCATTTTCTAGATATCACCCTTCTCTTCTTAAGCACTTTAGCTGAAGCAGCACCACTGGCTGGCTGGTTACCCCAGACTCTTAAAAATATAAGATTGGCCACACTTGGTTAGACCGGAGGGACATCTTTTCTGGTGTCATGCCCCTAAGAGACATCGTGATCAGAAGGCAGTTCTCCCAGGTTAGACTCATATCTTGCAATCCAGGTGTGCTGATCCCTGTAATATCAAGCTATGGAGCAGCTCTCTGTCTGGATCTGAAACCCAAACCTTCCTTTTTGTGGTGGTGGTGGTGTTGTCAGACTTTGACCCTCCCACAGTCTACAGGACATGATGGAGGTCATCTCTGCAGATCTATCTAGAGAACAGGAGCTGCTCTCCTTTAAGAAATCACAGGATACAGTCAATTACGATGTAAACACTCCACTCAAGATGTCTGTCATGCAGTGTCCCTCACCAGCGTGTTCCTGGGACATCCCAGTGCAGACCAATACAGGACCTCTGGAAGAAACTGCCGCCTTCTGAATGAGTGGGGCTGTGATTTGCGTGCTGGGCTGGCCAGTGAAAGGCTGCTAGCAGTGGAAATCCGGCAGGGAACAATAAGATATTTCCTTTTTTGCCAGCTGCGGAAGGAAGCAGGTGCCCCTTGAGAGGAAGAGGCAAGGGTCAGCTTGGAAGGAAGGAAACAGACTGACTTATAGCAGGAAAAGAGTAAATACTGCTTGAGAGGGCACATGTGATCTTTTTGGTATCCAACGTGCAGTAAGCTTTTGTGTGTGTGTTTATGTGCATGCACACCTGGGGGAACTTAAAAACCTATTCCGAGAAGGCTCAGGTAAACCTATGCCTTTTAACCTTTGGGGGCAAGGCAGCCAGTCCCTTTGGGGTGCTGGCAGTGAGCTCATTGCTCGGTGGCTGCAGGACGGGTGATGAATGATGTGATGTGTCCAAGGGGCAGCCAGAGGGGAGACCTGCTGCAGAGCCGGGGCCAACCTGCTGCCGCCGCTCCTGCCATCGTGCTGAGAACTGCAGCAGATTGGGACTGCTTGCTTTCTGGGTAAGCACCGCCCCAATCTGATTACTAAAATGCTGCCTGTTTGCACACAAGCGGGTAAAAGAATTATTGCGGTCACTTATGAAATATTGCTCTGGCAGCACTGAGTGTCTGAAGAAGCAGCCAGGGGGGCAGACAGTTTGTATAAATTTTCTTATGACATGGGTTAAGTCTTCATCTTGTTGCTGAGCTGGGTGGAAGCTGTAGGGGTGAGGAGGAGGTCTGGGAGCCAGGCTGTTCTCAGATCGCTGTCCTGATTGTACTTTAAGTAATCTCTCAGCCACAATTCTCTCTTGCATTGAGTAGCAATAATAGCCATTACTTGCCCTTCCAGGTTGCTGAGAAAATTGAATAGTTAATCAGTTTGAAGATGGTATAATATTGCAAGTCAGGCAGATCTGGGCCTGATCTACCTTTATGGTGGAGAGATCTGGGTGATACAGTAGGTGACATTAGGATGCTGTCTGTGACATAGTGCAGAGGTGATGGACTTGATGGCCCTTCTGTGGTCCAATAATTTGCATCAAGCAAAAGTCTTAGTTCCCTTCTTATCACAGGCTCATTAACATTTTCACAATGATATGGCTCAGTTTGAACCTATGACCTTGCCTTTCTTTAGTATCCTAAACCAGCCTCTGATACATGCTAAAAAAAAAGATTCTCTCTTTTCCAATCTCAGAGAGAATAAAAATCAAATCCCTACAGAACAAAGTACCTCAAAGTGCTACAGAGCAGTAGGAAGCCAAGTCAAGCCATTGGAGAGCATGAGAGCTTTGAAAGCCCGGATTAAATTGCCAACTCACTGAATGACCCTCCTGAAGAGAAGAGATGTCGCCTCTCACTCAGAGGTGGAAACTTGTCCTCCTCAGTGCAGGCATGCACATGTGTGGGAGGCAGGCAAGGAGGGGGAGGAACACGGCTGGTGTAGCACTGCAGACTCCTATCAGGAGCAGAGTGCACTGGGGTAAGCAATTTGCAGCAGCTGAGATGGTCTGTGCTGGCTTATGAGATGCAGAGGAGGTCTGTCCAAGTCCTCTAGCAGGTAACTAGCTTACCCAACTGTCCATTCTTTGTTATATTCTCTCAGACAGCAGCTGGCTGTTCTTCCCCATCCTGGTCATCTTTTAGATTTCTGGGGTGGTAAGGGACACAGGAGGAAAGAGAGGTTATTTTGCTCCAGAGAAATAATAGGATTGTATTGTTGCTTTTGACATTGTAAAAAAAAAAAACAAAAAACAAACAAACCACAAAACCAAAAAACAACAAGTTGTTTGGAACTCCTTCTAAAATAGAAACAATCTTGGGCTCCTCTGGAATTAGGGGCTAGCGTGCCACTGAGTTGTTCCATTGGAGTCTGCAGAAGTACTGTGATTTACATCCTATACGCAAATGGCCTTATATTTGGAGATTTTAGCCTCATCCCCAGAATGTATGTTCCTTTTCCATGAACCAAAACTTCAGGATCCAACTCAAGAAAAAAAAGCTCCATTCCCTCCCTCTTTCCCCCTCCCATAGCCAGGCACGATCGCATTTTCTCACATACCTGCTGATGAGAAGAGGTGGGTACCTACCTCCAAAGTGGTCTCTGTCCCCCTTAGCTCTGCTCTCTTCTTCCAGCTGCTGTGGGGCCGAGGGCTGCCAGCCCAGCTCCCACCAGACAGACAGAGCCTCTCTGTGTGCAATAAACTATGCAACAGCCTTAAGCCATTACGCCGCGGCTGCCACGCTTATCTTGTGACATTGAGGTCAACACTTACTGTATTCACACGTGTGGCTCTGTAGGTCAATGCGTATCAGCCCAGGAGGAACTTTTCCACTAACATTATTGGGAACTGGCGGAAAGTGGTACTTTCTCCTGGAGGACTGGGAGGAATTGCTCTTTGTAATCTGCTTCCCTCCTCCTGCGGCACGGAGTTGGGGCAGGGGCAGGAGGGAGGGCCCTCTTCCATCTCAGCAACGACAGCACGAGAATTTGGTCTATGTATCTTTTAGGGCGGTTGCTTTCCTGATGTTTTTTCTGACAAAGCTCTTAATTCCTTTTATTGATGTAATAATTGATCTCCTGGCAGTGCAGCCTGAGATGCTGCTAAGCATTTCCAATGGGCTCCAATTAAATAGCATACAATTCCTCCATTCAGCTGTGAAAACACCTCCCTAGTATTATTTTGTGGATGAGATCAGGATGAGGTAAGCTACCTCTGGCTTGTCTGTAGCACTTCAGAGGAAAGCGGAGCATCCCACAGGACATTGTTTAGGGATAACCTTCCTGGAGGGATACTTTCTGCTTAATCCCTGCCACCTAGAAGCTGTTTTTTATGTCCTGCGATAAACACAAAGCTCCTAAAAATTCCCATCCATTGCAAGACAAAAGAATCCTGCTCTACATTTTGCTAAATTCTTAACCTGAATGACATCTTCCAACAATAAGTTCCACAAGTTATTTAGATGCCACGTGGAAAGCCTTTCACTGTACCTGCCTCTGTTGTAATTGAATTCCCTTCCATTTCCTGCACAAGGCAGTCATTTTGCCTTCTTCCTTTGATATTTTTATCTATTGCAGCCCTCACTTATTTATTCCCTCTTGAAACTGAGCAAAGCCAATCATTCTCATCTCTCTTTATGCCACGGTCTCTTTACTGGATTTTTACCCCTCTGTTTCTGGTTCGGTTTCTGTGATGTCTTTCTTGATATCCTGGTCCCACTGAAGTTAGAGGCAAAATGAGTGGATGGCTTTGTTAGCACCTGGGTTTCACTTCAAAAGCGGGGAGGGAGAGTGCTGTTTCAAGTGAAGGTGCATCACAGTTTTGTCTTCTGTATTTTGCATCCTATTATGTACATTTAAAATCAGTACACCCGCCTATGCAAGTTACTGATGCTACCAGGTATTCGGGTTATTCCATACTCTTAGAGGAAGAATTGCCTAAGTGCTATGATAACTTTAATTGCCTGTCAAGACATTTGCAAAAATTTAAAAGTAGCTGCTGTTTGCCATCCAGAAAGTGCACTCAGGTTCTCTAGGATGAATTATGCTGGAAGAAGCGAATTTGTCATCCTTATAAAAATTATCAGCTTGCGTTACTTTCCATAAAGATAATGATTTCAACTCAGCTAAGTGATTTCTATGTTTTAGCCCTGAAGTCCTTCATGCTCTCCAAAGAGTTAAATCTATCACATGCTTGGCATCGGCCTCAGTGATTTTACAAGGATGAAAGCTGGTATTTAGTATTGTTAGCTTTTTCTTAAAGGATAGGAGTCTTTGCTGTGGGTACCTAGGTCTGTATTTAATTGAGGGAGAAAATGCTTGAAAAGGTACGGTTGGCTTCAGCTCTGTGATGTCTGAGACACGGAAGAATGAATCACCAGGGTGGAAGAATTGCTTGCTTTTTTTTTTTCCCTCAATAGCCCCAGCATGGTGTCAGGCTGGACCCTGCAAATTTATAGCTTCAGACCAGCTCTGGATATGTAGATGCCACGCGGATTCCCCGTTCGCTTGCAGGTCAGACCGCAGGCCTGGCATGCCGTGTGCGGGCTGCTGTAGATACAGGGGCACAGCTATTCATGAATTCTGAGCTGGTTTTCTGCCCTCTCCCTTGGTTCATCTGCGAAACTTCAGGCCTCTTTCCTGGCTGGGAATTCCATCATCGTGAGACCTCAGACACTTGGTCCCTAACAGCTTCGGAGTAAATAAATAATAAAAATGCTGATGAGGACAAAGACAGTAATAAAATGGTCCTGGAAATAGTGAAACCAGAGTCTGAACGACAAAGATCGATGTGCCTATGAATGGATATGGGTGGGTAGGAGGCTGCTGAGCTCACGACCTGTCAGACTGACCAGAACTGCTTCCTTGTCTCTTCTTATTCCCCTCCTGATTGGTATCCATCTGTTGTCTCTTGTCTTAGCATATTAATTTAGGCTTGTAATTGCATCCCATCATCAAAGGGAAATAAAAAGGCTTTTAAAATAAATGAGTGTTGGAATTTAACCCCATCCATAAAGCACTCCAGTCCTCTTGCTATCCCTCAGCTCTGGTCCCCAGTCCCACTCCTGGCTTTGCTGCTCTGCCAGACAGATACACCTCCCTGCATTTCTCACTTCACTTGTCCACGCACCTACCACCCTGCTCCTGTCCTCCTGGCCCGCGTCTCGTGGCAGTGGCTGTGCGCTGCCTTCAGGACTCCTGAGCAGAGCTGGGACCTCAGGGGCCTGTGATGTGGTTTTTGTTTATGGAGGTCTCCTAGAGCTGTCAAAGTGCTCCTTTTGAAGCGAAGATGGCAGACAAGGGTTTTCCTTTGCATAGTCAGTGGCTGGACGTCTACCGTTCTCCTGCCCTTCTCTCTCTCGGTAGGCTTCTCCCCATTCAGCCTCCTGACCTCCCACAGCCTGTGCAATAGGCTCCCTCCTGGGATCCTCCCAAGTGCCTTCCCCCTGAGACAAGTGCCCCTCTCAGAGACACTCTCCTTGGTCACTTGCAGGGGTCTCGGGGGGGAAGGAGATGGGAGTTCGTCACCTTTGTCCATCCAGGTTTGGTGGAGTTCACCTGTCCTGTGAGCAACTTCCTCATCAACGCGACTCTCCGGGATGGCTTTCACAGCGCTGACGAAGAGGAGTGGGCATTTGCCCCTCCACCAAGCTCTCTTGAGGACTTTGGTGATTGCTTTCTCTCAAGGCACCATGCCCTCACAGAAGAGAGGACTGGGTGACTTGCTTGTACTGTGAGGGCTTGAAGAGTCACATTATGCACAGAGGCTCTCAAGTGTTTCACAGAGGCATGAAAGGATGGAGATGCTGGCTCTGGGAGACTTGTTGGTGGGATGAGAGGCTCCAGGCAGTACCCTGATGCTTGAGTGATTTGGACTACATGTGCCCGGAGGTCCTAGAAGGCCCAAGAAGCTCTTGAGATCCCCTACTTCTCATTGCTTCCAGCTGGGAGTCCTCAGAGTGGGCTCTTCGGTCCAGTCAAGGTTTGTGGTGTTGGCGTTTGGCCCCAGAAGTGCTGCTGGGGGTTGTGTTGTGGCAGGGTAGACCTGTTCTCAGGTACTGGTTCCCTGAAGGGCTTACGTTCATACTTAGCTCTGTCATTGTGCTGCAGGATACTCTAGACCGTGATTCATGAAAGCCCTTAAAGCTGTGCTTGAGCACTCCGAATTAGGCTTTCCTACATCACAGAATTACAGTGAGGGGAAAATAATAATTCAGAGTGTATTTGACCCTGTGGGGAAACAGAGCGGGCATGGAGTTGGGCAGGAAAATTAACACAAGGTGCAGAGAGTATTTCTGAGGTGTTCAGATACTGGAAGTGCTTCTGTAAAGAAAATCTGGAGTAATGGTTTGGTTGTGGATTACTTTGTGGTTTTCATTACTAATTGTCACAGGGGATTATCTCTGCATTGGAAGAAGGCACCAAAATAACTGTTTGGTATAGAAGATGGAGAATGTCTCAACTTGTAAAAGGTCCAAAAGGTTTCACTGTGTAGCAGGTGAGGGATGAGTGGCAATTAAGGCTACGGTTTCGAGCAGTAGATGCTGAAGTGTTCATATTGTTGTTCCACCCAGCATGCTCCCCAGGGTAGAGAAGGACTGGTGTTAGCAGGAGTAAATGGCTTATGTATAGTGCTTATGCAGAAACTGGTTAACTCTATTGCAGCTGGAGTTAGGATTAAAACTGGGCTAGGTAATGGCTGCATTGCTACCAGGGGTCTGGCAGGGCAAGGGTGAATGTCTTACACATAGTCCCAGAGCTGTTAGGATATCTGGGCCCAGACTTCTTTCCAAGCAGTTGAGCTATCCCTGAACTTAGTCTGATCCTGTGGCATATCTTGTCCTAACCCCCTCCTTCCCAAATAGCTTTCAGTCTTGCGCTGCTGATTATCAGGCTGCTGTCTTGCTCTGTAGGATCCACAGATATGCCAGGACTGTTGGGTCCTGAGCCCTGTGTGTGTGGCTGTTGGGAATAAAATGAGAGAATAGCCTGAAGGGGTACTTAAAGCAAACATTTATGCACTGATATCAACAGAGATGAAAGTGCGCCAGCTTAAATTAAGCATTAGTTAGAACAATGCAAAGTTAGTGCAGCTTGGGGGAAAGAAATGTAGTGCTGGAAAGGCAAGATAACCCTAAAATTGCAGGTAAGCACCTTATCAGAGTCTGGTTCTGTATGGTCATCATCAACCTCATTAGTACATCTTAATTTTGAATTAGCCTATCATTTGCAGAACCAATTATAACTTAAGAAACTGGGGGGGGGGATATAAAGAATTAAATTAAGCATAAGGATGTACAAATTGTTTAAAAATTGCTGGGTCTGAATTTCCTATCACGTACAAAGTATTTTATCTCATTTGCCTATTCCTCCTTCGACCCATCTGACAACTACTGAGCTGACAACTACCTTGTTTTTAAAAAAAAGCTAAAGGAGAAGCAAGTGCTGTGGACAAGACACACCGCTATGTTGTTTGCTGACAAACCTCAGGCAGGTGCATGGGCTGACGTGCACGCAGGTGGGCTGGCTGCGGCACGGGCAGAACGGGACATTTCCTAGGGAGGCAAGCTGCCCAGAGCGGCCCAACGGCAGGATCGGCCGCTGGGAGAGGAGACGGGTACCAGGCACCCGAGACGTAAGCGCTGGCAGTCTCTGCCTCCTCGCACTGCCTGGCTGGTGTGTCTGCCTGGAGCAGACCTGATGGTGTCCGTCCTTCTGTCTGCCTGGGGGGGTTTGTCCCGGCACCAACTGTTGCTGCCCTGCCCCAACACAGTGGCAGATCCCGCACGGTCAGCAGCTTGGGTTTGGTGCTTTCGCTGCTGTCACGTGGATCTGGTTTCCTGCCAGGGAAGAGAGGTTTTTCTGTTTAAAATACAGTATTTCCAGGGTCTTGTCACAGCTAATAGACAAGACCTTTTGTCCTGGGTGTCAACACTAAATTTTGCCTGTGCTGCTGAGCATCTTTGAACTAGCTCTGAACCTGTCTTCACAGGCACACACATGCACCCTTGTACTTATGCAACACCTATTAACAGAAAGAACACTCAGCATAAACACATACACACACAGAGCCATATGGACACATGCTCATTAATTGAAACCAGGCCCATGTACTGAATCTCTTTGTTAGCATCCAAATCCTGGCCAATCTGCTAGTACTTACGAGATGCAAGACTGGATCACTTCCATTGTCTGTCACTTAAAAGCTGAAAATTATTTTGCTGGCCCCTGGCCCTTGCTCCCATATTCTTTGAGAAATAGCATTGACATTTTGTCTGAATGCACATGTGGATGTATTTATATTTTGTGCAGTATATTACATGTAAGCTATAGCTGATGCTTACTCCTATGCAGATGGTTAGCTCAAGACATACAAATAACTTAAGTTGTCAGATCCGGTGGACAGAAACACAGTGAACTCCACAGGAGGGAATTTCTTCTTATAAGTGTACTGCACTCACTGGAAAACAGTCTTTTGATGATAAAAAGACTTAATTTGAGGAACAAAATTGAGTACCCAGGAAATGTCACAATTAAGTTTGGTGTGAGCCTGAATTAATTGCTTTGGCATCCCAAACTATTCACCGATCTTTAAATACAAGAGCACATGGTGTTTCAACACAGGACCATGTCACTGAGCAGGCACAGTGGGAGCAACTTTTGGGAGAGGTCACAGCTCGGTAGCAGCAAGGACTGCAGAGTGCGAAGCCTTTGCCTTAGTCACTACAGATACTGGAAAGTTTGAAGAGAATGAGATGGAGGTCCCCAGGCTGGACACAGAGGTATCTTCACGTTAAGGCTCTTAAATGCTGTCAGGACAATTCAGAGGCAGTGCCTGCCTCTGCCACAGCTTTCTGTGTGATGTTGGGGGGGGGCAGTCAGATCGCCGTGGCCATTTACTGAGACTAAGTCTGTGTGTGCCACCTTACTGTCTCGTCAAATGAGAAAAGTGTCTTATGTGGCCACAGGTAAAGATATCTTAAGATCTCTCTCTAGTGTTTGAGGTCTGGTCCTGTGAGCAGATCGCTGTATTCTGTGCAGTGCTCTGTGGGCAGAAGATGCAGCCGCGTCTCATGTCATGAACACGTACATCTCCTTGCCATGACCTGGGTGTGTAAAATTCTGCCCTGGAAGCCAGAGTTCCAGGAGCCTCTGTGGTGAGCAGTGCCCAACCTTCAAACAGATCAAACTCTGGCTTTTATTCTTGAGATTTTTTCCAAAAGATTTGGTCTGCCTGTCTCTGCTCAAAGAGACTTCCTTTGGAGGGGGCAGGGGCAGTTGCCCAGTTCAGTGACCAAAAGCGGAGTGAGCAAGCCAAGTTTGGTAAGATCTTTGCCTGGCAAAGGAGGGAGTCCGAGGCGTGGGGACTTGGGAAGTGTGAGCTGGCAGGGAAAGCTTACTTGCAAGCATTTAAAGTCATCCAGTTGAATCCATGCTCTGCACCAATGTTGCAGACTGTAATTTTCCCGAGGACTTGGTATTTTAAAACACACTATATGTATTTGATCTGTCTTCCCTCTAAAAGACCATCGGGAAGATTTGCCAGTGATTTACTGTGCCTGTACTGGGGGGGGAGGCGAAGCAGATCATTAAGCCTCGAATACAGCCTGCCATCTGGATGGGCTCAATGCACAAGAAGGCGTAAAGTTGGGATGCAAATGTGCAGCACTTGGTTCTCAGCCAAGACAGAGCTTGTGCTCAATTGCTTAAAAGCAGATCTTCGTAGACATGAATTATCGTAGAGGAGGAAAGGGGCTGATGGGAGCCCTTGGGATCTGCTTTGCAGAAATCACCACTACAACTGAAACCCATGGGAGCTGTGCTTTGAGTGCATGGAGATTTCTATACATGGGTTATTGGTGTCTTGATAGTGGCACCTAAGATTAATTGATCCTTTGACATTTATCTTTGCGTTCTTGTGTTTCCCATCCAGAAGGTTCACATTGGTGGGAAGTTTCCTGGTGTTTCTCAGATCAGGAATCCTAACCTGAGGTGACTGGTGGCTTAAGGAGATGTGTGCAACCTTCCTTCTACCTCCGTGTGCAGGTAAGAAGATGAAAACAGCTAGCTGTATTGAGAACATTCCAGTGGGTTGTAGAAGCCCACTCTTCTCTCTGCCTTTATCATGGACTCTGAATGTGATGCTGAGCAAATCACATACACCCAAGTTTTCAGTAGTGGCCATGAGCTGTTTCCTTTTGTATGTAGAGGCAGCCAGCCACTGTGGTGGCCAAAATTAATGGTCAGCATTGCAGATTTTTAGCTGTGATCTGCCTATGAATCAATTCCCCTGTCTCCAAAATGCCTGTGATAATGGTTTGGTTTTGTAGGGCTGACTGGAAGACAAAAGTCCTTTTGAGTTTGGGAACTGCTCAGCAGTGATAATAACGAGGCAAATTGAAAAGCCCAGGAGGGAAGCAGAGTTCTGTATGCTGTGCAGTGCGCTGCTGGTGTGCAGATAAATACGGCCACAGAGTGAATAAGGAAGATAGCCTCATTCGCGGAGCACTTTTGTGTGCTGAATGAGGCAGTGGGTCCAGTAGAAAGGGGAAGAATATAGGATCAGTTAATTAAAACTGTACCTCTATTATTATTTCTGTTTCTGGAGTTTGGTCCTTCTCCACA
Source organism: Harpia harpyja (assembly GCF_026419915.1). Taxonomy (NCBI): domain Eukaryota; kingdom Metazoa; phylum Chordata; class Aves; order Accipitriformes; family Accipitridae; genus Harpia; species Harpia harpyja. The sequence goes on from NC_068962.1 coordinate 929,615, forward strand.
GTCCATTTGGTATCAAATCAAGGGTGGGTAGGAATAAAATGCTTATTTTTAGAGACTCTTGTGGGGTTGAAACTTACATTTGATATCAAAAGCCATTTCCTGTCCATATTTGAAGTTGGTATCATGCTATTCTGCAGCAGTTGCTAGTGGAAACTGTTGATGTGTTGGTACGTTTCCATTATCCATCACTCTGCTCTGCAGTTCAGGAACTGGAAGGCGTGCAGGTGGCTTCATTTTAATATCTATTTAAAGTGTAAATGGCTGTCTGCAGTGCCCTTTGAAAAGGCAAGGGCTGTTGGAAGCTTTCAACACTGGTGGGAACTAAGAGTGCACATGTGATATAGCGAAGAGTGGCAAATGTGATGTAAGATAATTGCTGATGGCTTTGAGGGTTAAAGCTAAGACATTTGCCCTTTGAGTACCTGTGGGAGCTCTGGAAGGTGGCAGCACCGGGAAGCAAGAGGAAGGCAGTCCCCAAAGAAGCAGTATGGTGGGGGGGTGACATGGTGGGGGGTGTCAGCCAGCCCAGCCCTGGAAGGGCTGGGGATCGGATCAGGAGAAGGGTGCTTTTGGTTAAATAATGACAAGTGGTGCCTAAACTGTACCTGTTAATGTGGTTGTCCTGAAGGTGGGAATGCAGATAGTAGCTTTGTTTTGCATATCGGGAACAGTCAGGCATAAAGTTTCGGCAGACCCAGAAGGCAGAGGGAGTATAATTTCTCTGTCTCATACTAGAAATCTGTCTTCCCAGACTTGCTGGTGGTGACTTTGCAGCCATGATCTCAACCTTTGTAAAACAGGTTATGTGAAACTGTGCAAGTTGAGATGAATCCATGCATATGAAGGATGCTGTTATAAACAGAGCAATTCCAAACAGTGAAAGATATGAGAAGCAAGAGTTCAGGGTCTGTGGCTTCCCATCCATTGCACCTTCTCATAGAGAGAGCACTCTGATGAAGGAAGCGCTCCATCTTGCTTGGATCCCATTAAGATCAATGATTCTGGGGAAAAGAGTAAGGTTACAACATAGGGATGACGATTTGTTCTCTTAGTTCCACCCAGCGTGACACATGCATGGCTGTGCAGTGTTTTCCACCTGAATTGCATCTAGATCTGACTCTACTCTAGCACAAAAGCTTTGCTGATATTTGGAGACATGTGCAACACAGTTAGAATGGTCATAAAGTTAGGAACGGGCTAACTTTCCTGATCGTGGCTTCTCTGAGCAAGTAGTGGTTTTATCTATAGCATATTTGTTGGCCTAAGTGGCATTGATTTTCCCCTGGGCAATAAAGGGCTCCTGCATGACTCCCAGCTTGCTGCTTTGCCAAATTTTGCTTCCGTCCCTGCAGCAGGGCAAGGGTAGAAGTCATCTAGGGAAGGATGAAAGGAAACAGTCGTGGTAGAAAGCATCTGCTTTTCATTAAGCTTTGCCTTAGAAGCAGATAGTGCAAAAATCTGTTTTTTCCTTGTGAGTGGAAAAACAAAATGGGACAGAGAGACCCAGCGTCGGAGAAGTTCAGCGTAGGTGCTTAGTATGTGTCAAAGCCATAGTCATCTGAACGTGAATGTTCGTAAGGGCCAGTGTGCAGTGACGGCTCCGTGGGCACTACAGGTCAGCCCGGTCTCACTCCTGCGCTGCACTGATTCTGCACCGAAGCACGCTGGGTCTGGATGTGACTGTGCTTGACTCTTCATGACCGATAGCTGCCTGAGGGTTTGTGAATCCTGACCTGAATGCCCTTGTTTGCTAGTCACGTTGTGAGAGTGGTATGGAAAGGTTCTCCTTGGAGGCCTGTCTCCTTCCACCACTCATTGCTGCAGGCACGGGTGCAGCAGCGGGGAGACGGTGAGGGGTGAGCTGACCGCCAGCTTTGCATGTGCTGGCATGCAGCAAGCGTGGCCTGAACAGCCGATCCCCCTTCCATGCCTGGGGGCGGGATATCCCCTCCTTGCCCTCCGAGCTCTCTGCTGCCGAGGGAGGCACAGCTGAAGGCTATGGGGTAGCTGGATCGGTCCTGCCCCCCCAGATCTCTGCTGAGCTGCCCGCTATGTCCACAACCTTTCCTTTTCCCTTGTCCCAAGTGCGGCACATCGCAGAAAGAGCCCGGCGGGTCCCCTCCGATTTCCCGCTCCTACAGAGGCAGCCCGGGAGGGGACAGCTGAGGGAGCTGTGTGCCAAGGGTGCAAATGGCTGGAGGGAAAGGGAGGTCTCCTCTCCAACACCTGAGGTTAGGCTGAGGGGGTGGAAGGAGGCACTTGTCCAAAGCACAACAGAAACTCCCGGAACTCCCCAAAGCCCTGGCCTTTTCCTGGACCTCTCTCACCTCTGCCAGAGCTTTGATGACTGGATCAAACAAATGCTTTATAATTTGCAGAATCCTCTGAATTTGAGGGGGAAAACTCTCCTCCTATGCTCAGCTTCATTTTTCTCCTGTTGTTTGGGCTCTACCACACTTCCACCCATGATTCCCTTTTCCCCAGCAAAAGAGCAGTCGTGCCTCTCTATGGGCATGCGATTATACAGCAGGGACCACTAGATTTACTGCACCGCAAATACAAACTTTGCCTTTATTGCAGCAAGGTCATTGCAAATCTTCTGGTAGGCACATGGCAAAAAAAAGCAATGCCTCCTCTGATTTCTTTGTCTCCCTGCTGTGGGGTTTTAAGGTCTCTACTAGGTGTCCATGTTCCGTTATTCTCGCTTGGGTGTTGGAAATGAGATACTTAAATTGATGGACCCTGCTGAGCCTCTGCAGCTCCCACAGATTTCACTGGCAACGCATCAGTATTAAAACCACACCCCTGAAAGCTGGTTACCTTAATACAGATTTAGCTACTGGCCTGCTGCAATCAGTCTTTAGGAACCTAGGGCTTGCTCTTTGGGAAACTGAGAAAGACCTTGTTTTGTTAAGATCCACTGGAAGTAAAGGGGAGTTACCTGGAAAGGGTCTCCCCCTGAAGCAGGAACTGTGGAGGTCCTAAAGGACTGTAGTCTTTCCATCTTCAGGGCACCCCAGTGTCTCCTCCATTCTCTGCTTCCAGCCTGCGTGCCCCAGCTTGATGCAGTTTCTCTGCCTCAGTTTCTCTGACAGTACACGGCATGCGGAGGGGATGGCATTAACTGCAGGAGTGAGGGGCACATCCTCCTTGAGCTCAAAACAGCTCTCAGTGGCCAACGGGAATTGAGCCACGGTCATCTGCTCAGGCCTGATGGTTAGAAAGTTTTTGCTCATTCCCCCGTAGAGTTTCTTCTTCCATTTCCACTTGCCCTGTAGGTTTCTCATTGGCGATAAACACTCCCAATGATGTTACCTCTTACGCGGGGACAAGATGCCCCTGACATGCCTCTTTCTTCTTCTACATGGCATGCCACGGGCCAGCAAGGACCCCATCCGAGATCTGCCGAGTGAGGCTGGGGCACGCTCCCATTGCTGAATTACACTGCGATAAAGCAGCACTGTCCCTGGCTGGGGATGCTCATGCCTCAAATCGTAGGATCACAAGACAGAGCCAGCGAGGCGTTTGCTGGGCTTGCACTGACCTCTAGTGACAATGCAGGGGACCGGGGTCTTCGCCCACCGAGGGGCTGAGAGGGCACAGGCGGGTGCTGGGCGCTGGATGGTTTGCCCCAGGTTTTGGCAGAATTGTGCACATGAGCCTCTGGTACTGCCTTGGGGAAGCAAGCCTACTGCCTGATGAGGGTGTGCCTGCTTGGTAGACGACTGCAGTGGGTCTCAGGTGTCCCAATCTCCATACACCTCCCCACTAAACCGCTTGTCCTCCCAAAACCCACCAGTGCTGTGACGGTGTTCAGGTCTTCTGTAATGTTTGTTCTTCCTGTTCATCTCATTCTCCCTCCCGTCCATAAATCCGATCCCCCATTTCTTTCTGCTGCCCCATTCCTGCATGGCATCTGATCACTGCCAGTCCACCCCTCTGGCTAGGTAGTGCCCCTGCTCCTCGCTTCTGGGATGGTCCTGAGTACGTCACTCCTGCCTCTCACCTCTGCCTCCCCCTCCCCACAGCCTGGCTCTCTTGCAGAGCCTGCAAGCCCTTTCCAGAGCTGGGATGCAAAGCGCAGGGGTTCTGGTTTCTTTGCCACAAAGCTGCTTGCTGTGCTGCAGGGTTGATCATCCTCTATGTAATGCTCATGAAGGATCTCCTGCTTCAGAATGCTGTTTAGAAACAGAATCCCCTAAAAAAATACATTCAAGCTGTGCTGAGGCTATCTTTTACCTCCCTGAGTCTGTAAACAAAAATGGTGAGAGCTTTGGACCCAATCTTGGGAGCTGCTAAACATGTCCCCAAAATGCTGAGCAGCCTCAGCTTTTAAGGACATCAGGAGGACCCACGGGCTGTCAGCAGCTCCCAGCGAGCCCTGCATTGCCCAGGACCATGGGGGAGACCTGCCATGGCTGCAGTGAGGAGCATGTGGAAGCCTCTTTCCCAGCCCCCCCCCCCCCCATCTGCATGCTGACCCCCCCCTCACAGCCCATGCCTACAGTACAGCTTTTTCCTTGCTTTGCTAAGCTGCCCTGGTGTGTGCGTGTATGGTTTCTGGGCTCTGATAACAAGATAGTGCCTCATTCAGTTGATATTCCCCTGTCTCTCAGAGCCACACAACCCCCTACCCTCCCAAAGCCCTAGGAAGTGCCTTTACTCACTGAATTACAGCTTAGCCCCCTCAGCTCCATGTTATCATCAGAGCAAGGCCCCAAAAGCTCTACAGTGAGGATGTCAATGAAACGAACCTTTTATTCTGGGAGTTGCTTCCAGATGAAGAAATAATCTATGATGCCCCACAAAACTCAGGGAAAAAAGTCACATCCATCTGTGAATGCCAGAAGCCAGGCTTCTGTCCACCTGCAGATTTATCTGGAAGGTGGAGAGAAGCAGGAGCACCCCCAACACCCCTTCCTTTAGCACCTCTGACTGCATTATGCTCTCCAGGTCATCTGTATGAGAGTGCCCATACTCACAGGGCAGAGATCCACCGCACTGCCTCTTCCCCTAGACCTCACGGCAGAGAGCGCCGGCTCTGCTGTCTAAATCCTGACACTGGGATTAGCCTAAGAGATCAGATGAAGCATCCTGGCTTCTCATAAATCTCTGCTGAGGAGCGTGCCTCCTGTACTCGCCTCTAGGCGTATGCGGGCTGGAGGTCCCTCACCCTATGGATTGACCCCTCTGGTCCCTGGCTAGCCTGGTCCTCATGAGAAGCCTGAGAGGGGGTGGAACGGAGGAAGGCTGCCAGCTACAGCCTTCCACGCTAGGTTGAGCAGAGAGGCAATCAAGTTTCCTAAGCACTGTAACAGATGACAAGGTGTATATTTATACCAGATACCCACATACTTTGGGTGAATTGTGCAACATGAGACTTGTCATCATGCATCAGATCACTGTGTATCTAATCCAAAACCATGGCTCTGACAATGTCGGGAGAGCTGAGCTGCCTGCAGTGATGCACCTCGCCAACTGTGCAATGCAGGAACAGAGGGTCTGGGATTAAAATTCCTCCCCAGTTCCTCCAGCAATCAACTGGTACCCTGACTGCTCTTATTATCTGAGCAGGCAGAGCTGCAAATGTAAATAATCACAAGATTAGGCAGCCTTCTAAAGACAGCTAGTACAACTGCAGCATACATTTCTGGGCTGCCCCCTGGGCTGGATATGTTTTTAGTGGGATAATATTTCATGCTGATTTCACCTTACTTTCCTCCCTTAAATGATTCTTGGGCTAACTGCACCCTGGATGCCAGCACTGGAAAGTTACTCCAGTGCTGGAAGTGGCCCATAATCTTTTACACCACTCTTAGCATCATCTTTTATGCCTCCCATGATCTCCCCACGCCTTGCACACTTGGTTTTTCTTGTTGATGTTGGTGGTAGTTTGTTTTTTCTCCATCGTCTTTGCTGCAAGGGAATCAAGCCATTCTCCTGCTCTGGGTGTGCTGGCAGACAGCTGCATTCTGTAATGGTGCTGCTGCCTTTGTGTTTGCAGTGCTGTCATCACCTCTTGATCAGCCCAGGAGTCAGTTACTTTGCTTGGCCAGTTTTGGCTTCTGCCGTTCACAGAGCAGGGCTCTCCCCTGAGCTGTCTGCAGCAGCTTTTGCAACACTCCCATGAACGTGTACAGATAATTTCAAACCCGTTAATGTGAGCAGTTATTGGACTGCTGCTTCCCAGCCTGCAGAGATTGACTCTGGTCAGAGCAAAAGTGTCTCTTGCTCTTGCCCCCTTGGCTGTCCCTCATTTTTAGCACCTCCTGCAGCTGAATTACTGTAGTCAAATACCCTGAATTAGTCAGTTGTTTGTCTATGGAAAAAATCCCTTCCTCCTTGCACTGTGAGCTGCAGAAAGATGACCAGGGAGGGGGAATCCTTCCTTTGCTCTGCAGTGGAGTCTCAGGCATAGGAATAATTTTGTTTCTCTGCTTCTCCTCTTCCAAAGCTTCTCTTCCTAGTGCAGAGATTCTGCTGTGAAGTAATGGAATCAGTTCTGGTCCTGGCCCTTGTGAGGCTTGGTCCCTGAAATCCCTGTAACAGCTTTTGCAGGAGTGCCATGACTTTGTGTCTCACAGTCTGTGTGGCCCTGAGTCAGTGTTGCTTCAAGCTGTGTTGAAGATGATTTTTGAGCAAACACCCATCATATGACACAACAAATAGTGCCATTTGCTCCTATCCTTTTCTGCTTCCTTCTGTTTTGTAATTGATTCATCTTTGTTAGCATTTGCTTTTCTGTTTGGTGTGTGTTGTGGTTTAACCCCAGCTGGCAACTAAAAGCCCCACACAGCCACTCACTCACCCCCTCCCCCAGCAGGCAGGGTAGGGGAGAGAATCAGAAGAGTAAAAGTGAGAAAACTCGTGGGTTGCAATAAAGACAGTTTCATAGGTAAAGCAAAAGCCACGCGCACAAGCAAAGCAAGACAAGGAATTCATTCCCCACTTCCCATGGGCAGGCAGGTGTTCAGCCATCCCCAGGAAAGCAGGGCTCCATCATGCAAAACGGTGACTTGGGAAGACAAATGCTATAACTCCGAACGTCCCCCCTTCCTCCTCCTTCCCCCTGGTCTATGTGCTGAGCATGACGTCCTATGGTCTGGAATAGCCCTTGGGTCAGTCGGGGTCAGCTGTCCTGGCTGTGTCCCCTCCCGACTCCTTGTGCCCCCCCAGCCTGCTCGCTGCTGGGGTGGGGTGAGAAGCAGAAAAGGCCTTGGCTCTGTGTGTTTCAGCACAAATCCAAAACACAGCCCCATACCAGCTACTATGAAGAGAACTGACTCTATCCCAGCCAAAACCAGCACAGTGTGTTCTGTCCTGCCAGTGCCCAACGTAATTCCCTGCCCGCCAGCCCCTAATGTAACAGGACTCAGAAGATGGTGGTGGGAGCTACCAGGTGTGAGCAAACACTGTCTCATTTGGCGTGCGTTATGCTTCAGGGACTAGATCGGCTAGGTTTGCCAGATGCCAGAGGACCCAGTGATTTTTTCCAACTGTAGATTAGGGCGCTGATCCTTTAAAAGCCCAAGTGGTTTTTCAGGCAAACCAAGCTGCCCAGAGCGTCCAGTAGCCTTCGTATCCTTGCTGAGCTGCCAATGATAACAGTTTGTGGTGAGGCAAAATTTGCTGGAGACCATTGTTCAAAAATTGAGACTATTGCCTGTGACCTGTCCTGGGCATCCCAACAAAGTTGGGATTGCGTTGTCATCCTGTAAGGTATCATATTGTCACGTGTGATCTGTGCCGCACTAAAAACAGGGCACGGATACCAGCCTAGCACTGAGCATGCTCCTGCAAATCTCCCTGGCTAGCATCCCCCAGTATTCCCACGTCAGCCGCTGGCTCATGTCTCAGCTGCCAGTGTTAGCTTGTAGCCAGAGGAGCCTTGTCCCAAGTGCCTGACTGGTCTTTGCTTACCCTGCACTTAAAGGACTGCCAGGAGGACAAGGCACAGCAGGACTCCTGGAACCTCCCGAGACCAAGGCAAGTGTCCACCCATCGCGCACCACGAGCATTCCCACGCCCTGTTGCGTATGAGGTCCTTCTGCGGTGAAACTTCAGCTCCTAATGATTCATGTCACTGTTCTGCCCTCAATCAGCATGTGTCTTAGCTCTCCCTAAGGTGGATTAATTGATAAAGAAAAATTTCCTACCCAGCTGATTCCCGCTAGGCCTTACCTCTCCTCAGAGCTCACAGGATTGTGCCCCAAGTTTGCTAAGATCTGCCTGTGTCCTGGGCTTTGGACTCTTTGCTCAAGCTCTAGAGCTCCTGAGGTGTTTGGCCAGACGACTCTAAGGAGGCAACGGCTATACCAACTCAAGTGGCTCAGGCAAACACCTTGCCGATTTTGCTTTGGGACTCACTTGGGCTGAGGGTTGGTCTAAGGCATAATAAATCCCGCAGCATCTTAGGCACCAGCTTCCAGACGAGATTCTGCCAGAGTGCAAAAGTACATTTCCAGCTCTCCTGGGTGTGAAGCAAAGCCTGGCTCTGGGACTGAGTGTTACCATTGCTCACACTACCTGCTTGAGCCTGCAGGAGCTCTGAGAGTTGCTCTGCTTCCTCCTCCCCTCCAGAATAGCAAATCTCATATACTGACAAACAAGAGAACATGGTGGTAGTTCGTCATCTTAAAGGGGTGAGCTTTGATTCAGTGAAAACAGCAAATGCTTCTGTTCACAAATACCTGAAACACTAATGAAAAAAAAACAGAGCAAAACTCTTTATAATAAAGGGAATCAGATTTTATTTTTATATCCTCAAAGTTAAAAATATGCATTTCAAAATATTTACAATGACTATGTATGAAATAACGTTTGTTAATGAAACAGCAACATACAGTACTAGAATATATCCACCAAATTGATAAAGTCTACATAAGAAGAAAATGTAACAGAAAGAGAGAGGAAGAGAGAGAGAGAGAGAGAGGTAAATAGCATCCATGCACAATCTGCACCTGCATGTTTTTTTATACTCTCTGCCTTTTAGTTGTGGATGGAGTCACAGGAAGTTTTGACCTCTTGTCCCTTACAAATGCCACTCATGACTGAGATTCTTCGAAATGACGGAAATTTGTGGGTTGCAGCAGTACCAATGCTTTAGTTTCCCATGCCAGCCTTTCACATGGGGACCTTGTATTACAGAGTGGACTCAAAACCTCTCAGCAACCCTGGGAGGTAGGTATAGTTTTATGGAAAAATTTGGCAGATGGAAAAGAACCAGGTTATGTGACCGGCCTAAGGTTGGGCAGCAAGGAGCAGAACTCACAAGCCCTGCCTCAGGTCTCCTAATCTCTCATTAAGGAATACATTTCCTCTGCTAACCAGTATCACCTGCCTTTGAGATGAGCTGTGTCACAAGGTGGGGCTCTCAATTAATACCATGTACTGGGTGACAATGTGGGAATAAAACCCTGCCTACAGATAAGGACTTGTCTCAGTAAAGATCTGCAATGTTGCAGTGCTGTTACCATGTTCTGGAGCTGAAAAGAAGATTTTAGTGTAGGCACACACCCAGATGATTCCCTCCCTGCACGTGCATCATTGAGCAACTGCATCCTCTGTAATTAGGAACCCCTGTGAATCTCCCCCCCCACTTTCTCTCTCTCTCTCCCCCCCTCATCATCCACGCCTGTATATTTGCCCTTCCTACTTGTATCTGATTCAACCATGGGAATGTCAAATAGTAAACAGAACAGCAAAAAAATGTTGCTGCCTTATTTCTGTAGATATTTTAATACAAATTTAATCTGATTTCTATTGGGTTGCTTCTCAATTTAATGTCTTTAACTTTGACATATGTGCATATATATATATATATATATAAAAAAATGTAACAAAAGGTCCATCCCATTTGTTTCAATGGCCAAAAAAAGGGGTCATAAGCCTCACTGCCCAACCCACAAGGCACACCAGAAGGTAAGTGAGAAGGGCTCTAGGAAGGGAAAAAGATGTAGCCCTTGTTTTTGTGGTGCCCTTCAATCATCACTGCTGAGCTTGAAGCTCTGTGAAGGTATGACATGACTTTGCAGAAAAGGAGAAGAGCTGTCTGGGTCACTTGCAGATTTCTGGCGCAACAGCCCCGGGAGTGCTAGATCAGTTGGAGCTGTTTCTCCCTCTCTTTGATGAAGGAGTTTCTGAGGATTCTAGCTTTGTTAGTGATTTTTCTGTGGTGGTGGCAGTGGTGATGATGGTGGCTGTTTCTGTCTATTGGCCCAACAGTTCTCTCAGCAGAGCAATTCTTCCCCATTCCCAGTAGCCAACCCTCTCCCCTGGACTCCCATCAGCCTTATTTTTTCCTAAGAACAAGGTACAGGATGCTGATGATGAAACTGAAGCAAAAGCAGATCCAGGCCAATATGAAGCAGTAGCCATGGTGAGGTTGTGTGAACATGAGCATCCTGCCTGTGAACCGAGCTGTGTAAATGGAGACTCCAATCAGAATGCACATCCCTGTGGGAAGGAAGAGGGAAAAGAGGGTTGGAAAACGCACAGAAACCAGCATTGCTGCAGGACTTCTGAAGCACTGTTGTCCCCTGAGATTGTAATGCATGTCTTGTGCCATATGAGAGAGGGACTGCTGCCCTTTAGGCTTATTTATGGAGGATTTCTCTTGCAGACGTGATGACGTAAGACACTTGGGGCTTGTTTAGTGGGTGCCATGGGGAATAAACCTTTGTTAGGAGGAAATCAGTAATAAGATCTGCAGACAGTTTGCTGCTACATGTTGAATCTCATGAGCAGTAGCTGTCTAACTGTTTATTCCCCTGCCCCCCCAAATACTTGAATCCTTCTTGTTGTCTGTCAAAGGTATTTTGCAAAACCCACTGGGCTTCTCTAATGAAAATCTGGAAATGTTTTCATTATATACAGTAAAAAAACCCCCAACACTTTCCAATTCCTCAGTGCTTTTTTTTTGTTTTTTCAAAAAAAATGGGCCACTGGAAACATTTAGCCGGCTGACAACCTCCCCTGATGGCCATGTGTGGCGGACACGTGCAGCTACTTGCACCTGCAGAGGCAGCAGGACGCACGCAGAACCCTCGCAAGGCGTGCATACTTACAGCAAACCAGCATGATGGCTCCAGTGATGTAGAAACGTTTGCCTTTCTCCAGGGTGAACAGCTGGACAATGAACATGACAAGCGCAATGACGGAGAAAATGATTGAGAGGATCATAAAGGCTTGCACGGCTTTGAGGGAAGCTGTGAAAACACAGGGAACAGATTCGAGAAGGTCAGGACTCAGCCTTGGTAATGTGCACCAAGGTCCTGCGGTTCATCACCACAATGAAAATTCAAATACGCCTTACCCTCATCACTACTGCTGACTGTCAGCTGCTGGCAGGTCTTGTTGCACAGTAGCCAGAGTCCCCATGAGGCCGTTCCGAAGTTGGAAGTACCCACCATCCACACCTGAAACGGGATGAAACGGTGGAACAAGGGGGGAAGGCGACCTGCCTCGCTCTCCTGGCCAGTTGTCAGACGAAGCCCTAAGGGGAGCGAGAGTAGCCCAAGTGCCACGAGAGCCAGCGCTGACAAAGTCCGCGCGTGCGGGCAGCAGACGAAGAGCCGAAGCGGGTGGGAGATGCCGCAGGCTTCTGAACACGGGAGGCGTCTGGTCTGGGCAAACCACCCGGGAACTCCGTTCCCACAACCCGGGGAGGGGGAAAACCACTCAGACCCTTCCCGGCGAGGCGGCAGGAGGGCACGGCGGGGGGATCCAGCCGCCCGGGCTGCTGCAAGCCCCCCCCAGTCCCCGACGCCCGCCCCGCCGGCAGGGCGCGGGGGGGGCCCACCTTGGGCATCCCTCCGGGGGCCGGGCCTGTCCCACCGCGGCTGCCCTTCTCCTCCCTAAGCCCACCCATCATCACCCATTGCCGACCTATGGACCCGAGCACCCACCCCGCCGCCCGTCCCCCTGCCCGCCGGCCGCTGCTGCGGGAGGCGGCAGCCGCGGCTCATCCAGGGCGGTCTCGACTTACGTTGGCAATGGTGGAGACGAAGAGCATGATGACAGTGGCGATGTGGACCACAAAGATACCAGCCAGTAGCACCAACATCTTGGGTCCCTTCTGGGTGGTGGCACCGATACGGAGAGCTCTGGAGGAGAACAGGAACAGAGGGGGGAGGTGAAGGGAAGGGCTGAATCAAAGAACAGCATTAGTACAGGCTTTATTTGCATGCAAGAAAACAAGGTGATTTTAAATCCATTCTGGAAGCGTGTAGTCACCAAAAAACATTGCTAAAACCTTTGTCAAAATCTGCAAGGGAGTTGCTCAAGAGCTTAAAGAAAGCCTGGAGGTAAAGGAACCAGTCTGGGAGGAGATGTAGAGCAGGGGTAGTTAGCTTGGGGGCATTTTAAAAATAGCCTGTGTATATACACAGGTTGCTTAAATTGGTGTGTGGTTATGTAAAGTAAAAATGACATACTCCAGGCCTACACTCCAGGAAGAGGAGTTTTTGCCCACAGGATTCAGAGAGGTCAGGAAAGATTTTCTCCTCCTGTTCCCCTTTTTCTTCCCGTGGAACAGCCGCCTCCGTCTGGTCTGGGACACAGACAGTTGGCGTGGAGTGGAGGAGTGCGTGCTCCTGGGTGCATCGGGTGTTGAGCAGCGGTGCAGAGTGGACTGGGGGGGCTACCCCTACTCAATGGTCTGCTCCATTATGTGAAGAGGAGAATAACCAGAACAGAAACGCCACTGAGGTGTTCTGGGGCGGGGGAAGATGCTTAGGTTTGCAATGAAAACTGCCTGTTTCCCTTTTAAAACTTGAGGCATGCAGATCTCTATTACTGCAGTAAGATTCTCTTGTAATGCAAATTCCTCTTTGGTTTGTTTTGGGGGGGGGTTTGCCTCTATACCCTGCAAGCTCACAGTGCTTTACAGGCGATTTTCCTTCCAGGCATTACTGTCTCTGCAGTATAGCCACAGAAATCAAGCAGAAGAGTTTACTGGGTCCACTCTGTGGCCAGTGAAAGACTGCTTCCTAGAAAGTTTCACAGGGCTCTGTTGCTCTTTCTCGTGGTAGTGCTGGTACTGAAGAGCAGTATCAAGTATGTGATTAATGTTGGCTGTCAAGTTATTTTGGTCCAGGTGACTCAGGTAAGGTTTGATGCTGTCACCATTTGTACAAGGTGTGGTAACATTGTCATGGAACAACACAATTATACTTTATGATGTCTTTCACGCAAACTGTAACGAAAGGCTTTGTAAAGTCCCATAAATGTGGGGTTTTTTATTCAGTGACTCCACCTTCTCCACTCCTGTCTTTCCTCTCGTTGTAGCCATGTGTGGGAGTATATTCCCGTAAAGTGCTGCAGCTATTCCTTGCACTGCTTTGGATACCGTTGCCCAAACCACAGCGGGCGGGCAGGCTTCTCCGTCAGTGGCTCTTTGTCCAGTTCAGCATTAGCTGATGACCAGGAGGAGTTCCTTGAGTTCAGGATCTCAAGGAACCAGCTCAGTTAGGTCATTCCTCCCACCCAAACGAGGCCACTCCTTAGAAGGACAGATTAGGTTTGGTGACGGGTCCTATCTCCTCAGCATCAGCTGTGAGGTTTCCTTCACCTGGGAGATGTCTCTGGAGCCGTTTAGCCCCAGCTTGCTGAACATGGGCTGGGCTTGCTTGTCAGCTTTGGGGTGTCCTAGCAAACTCCTTGTGCTCTAGGGTTTGGTTCGCCTAGATGGCCTGGTCACCGTACCCTCTCTTGTCACAGTACCTCCCTTAGTGATGATCTTGGAGAAAGTACAGCCTTCTTAGAAGTTCCTCTCTGACTGTAGGGACAGTCATTTATGAGTTCAGCATTGCTAAAATCCAGGTTCTCAATACTATACGCAGGCTACCACATGAACACACCTGCCCTGAGCGTTAAAACGTTTCTTTCCATTGACTGCAAAAGGAACGAGGGTTTCAAAATGCTGGATGGCAACTGATATGGATATCACCACTGTACCTTGAGCTGAGAATCTGTTGCTGCTGCCGTGACTAAGTTACATATCTGCAGCAGGTGCCTTGAATAGAGCCTCTGAGTCAAATCTTCTCATGCCTTTGACTACTTGTCATCCTTTTTTCTGATTACCTTGGTTCTTACACAAACTGTAACGAGTGCTCTTGCCACCATAGTGTATTGGTATGCATACACCAAATGGTGGCAAATTTGACTGCTCTGAAATTTGCCTTTACTGAACAGCGACTAAACTTTCTTCTTTCTTAGATGGACGTATTTTTCCATGGCCTCTTTAAAAACTAATTCAGTGGGGGTTATGCCAATTATTTTTGAGGGCATTCAAAAAAAGCCCTGTAATTGAAAGACCAAAAACCTACTTTCATGACACCCTAAAAGACTAGAACAGTCATTTTAAATGCATCTTCTGTTTGTGTTCAGAAATGAAAATGAGGGATAAATGTTACTTTTCAATGTAAAAAAAAAAAAACCCGCCACACACAGAACTTTGACCAATACGCTAAGAAAAAACCCAAATCCTTTATTCTATTTGCTTTTTCTGCCCCATTCTCGCACTGCTTGAAAGCACTGTTAGTTCAGGTGCTTTTAGTGCACCTACTTCCTGAGAACGTCAGCACCTCTCCCTGAATACACATGCTATCAAACGCAAACTTCCCTGTGATATGTGCTCACAGTTTAGTTTTGATTCTTTGTGAGTTAAAGCACAGGCCTCCCTCTCTATTCATTCGCTTTCCCCTTCCTTCATCTCTCCCTGCCTTTTAAATAAAACACTAGAGAACAATCCCAAAGGAGCAGTGGGTGAACGAACGGCATTGAAATAGAGTCATCTCTGTCTCTGATGGTACGGCACAGACTTTTCCTCCCATTAGACAGAGAAGCTGGCAGAGCATTGGTGACTGACAGGATACTCTTTCCATTTCTTAAGTGTGAGACATCTTTCTCCGCTCCAGGGTGGGGTCACATTGCTGGAGCAATAGGACACAATTGCATGCAAATGCCTTTTCTTCCATTCCCCTACCTAAACTGCAGCTGGATTTGGAGCTTCTCAGGCTCTTCTTGGGCTATGAGTCAGTCTTAGCCTTCCTAGAGCTGCCAGTTTTTTCCACTGACTCACCCCAAAGCTCCCCAAACCACAATTATTTAACCCTGCAAGTGTTCAGGACGCTCTGTCAGTTTTAGGACTGCTTCTCAAGAACCAGTCAAGCAACCAGGTTGTGAATCCTGCATTGAGCCTCCTGGCATGTCTTCCAGAGGAGAGACCCCAGCTAAGCCAAGAAAAACAGAGCTGAGACATGAGATTAGAATGACTACTGAGGTAGGACAGGCTGGTGGGGAAGAAGGAGTGACGGTCGTGCACCTGCTGAACAGCCTGCATGAGTCAAGAGAAGATCTTGCACTGATGACAGCAGACTGAGTTTCTTTTTCCTGGGACGATGGATGAGGAGAAATAACAAGCCACACCAACAGTAACCATGAATAGCAATCACCGTAGCAGCCTTCAGCACAAAAAAGCCTACAGATAAGCATGACAGACTCTTATCTGTGTAGAGACTATTTCTCTGACCATGCAGGAGTACACATACTGGGGAACACCACATAGCTCTGCTGCACCCTAGTTCAAGTTCAAGCAGGCAAGCACTATCCATTAAAAACTAAGACAAAGTCTTCTCATGCAGGCCAAGTGTAGCCACCCATATCACCCCTGTGTCTTCTTAAGTGTTTTGGATCCTTCTATCTGGAGGGCAATCTGGAGAAGTGAGTCCTTGCCCTTGGTTTGCTGCTTAGCAAAGCAGCAGGGTGGAATGCAAAGTGCCACTTGGAGATATGACAAAGGCCAACGGTACAGTTCCTCAAACATAGCGAGTGGGTTACTCAGGAGGGTAAACCAGATTAGGTAGTGGTCCTTTGCTTCTGGCAGAAAGTGCACTGCAGTGAATGGAGTAGAGAGGAAGTGTATGGGATGTTTCTGCAGGAATAATCAGGTTGGTTGGGGTGAAAAATCAGAGCACTCTCAACTAAATGTGAAATATTTCAGATCTGAAGTGTTCCTAAGGCATGTAGCTCATCTGACTTCCATTCCCGGTCTCCTCTCTGAACTGAGGTTCCTGCTCGGGACTGCCTCTCCCAGGGTGAGTTGGTGAGGCGTACTGTGAGAGATGCTGGCTGAGGGGAGAACTCAGCCAATAGCCTATAGCAGCCTATAGTGTCCGGGGAGCTGAGGATGTCAAAATCGCACCATCTGTGAGCACCGTGGTGACCTCTGACTCCTCTAAAACTCAGTTTTTCAGCTGAAGTCCCTTGGGTTTGATACATTCAATTTCTCAACAAGGGAAAGATGGCATTTCAGGGAAAGAGCAAATTGTTTTGGCCAGAATGTCGACAAATATCTCCATAGATTGAAAGCAACCAAGATGAAAGAAATTCTGCCTTCCCCAGCTGCCACCACAGAATATAAGGAATATGGCAGTGAGTCAGATCAGTGGTCTGTCTCACCCAGTACGCTGTCTCTGATGGTGGCAGGAGGAGGTGCAAAAAAGAGAGAAAGCATGTGAACCTGGCCACTGTCTGAGGTGGGACGGAGTCACACCAGGAATATGGTGGTTTGAATCAGGGCCAAGGCCGCTTGGAAAGGAAGGGGAAAATTGGAGAGGATGGGACAGAAAATAAAAACTATCTGATATTGTTTGAGATGATAGCCACAAACTGCCACCTTTGTCACCGCTGGATTCCTCACTGCAAAGCCAACCTACAAACAGCAATGCTGCCATGATGCTACCAGTAAGGGAAACCTCGAGGTGGGATAAAACCTTCTGCAGAATTTGTAGATCTGTGTTTTGACTGAGCTGAGGCCCTGACTGCATCTTAGCCCTGCTAGAACTGCACGCCTTCGCATTGTGTGTGATATAAGCATGAGTCTTCATCATGGCCAGGGTCATTTGGCAGGATGCAAAGATGTGAAGATCTCTGTGATATTCTGGTGGCATGGTGACTTTGGACCCGTCACATTGTTACTAGAAAGCTCACGACAGCTTTAAACAACAACAGGGAAGGATCTTTTTGCTTTCACCCTTTGCTCTGTTTCTTGCTTCAGATCCAGCTGAATCCAGAGTCCTTGCTGACTCCAGACTTTTATAAACCACTGTATGCCAGCACTGCTGTTGACAACCTGGTTTTGACAGACCGGCCTGACTCAATTTACACATCGGATGCTTTTTATAGACATGTGGATGAGTAGGCTGGTGCCTCTGGAAAGAGATTTCACATGTGTGGGAAAAGGGTTGGGCAGGAGGTGTGCGTGGGCACACGGAGACCTTTGGAGCCTCTGGTTTATGGCAGCGAGAAGATTTTGTGCGTGCATGGGTGGTGGCTGTGGTGACCACATGGGGTACAGCGATGCTGCAAAAGTAGCAGATGGATGTCAGCCGAAAGGAAAGTGTAGAGCAGCCTGAGGGGCTACAACTGAAAATAAGCTTAAGTAAATGGAAGATTTTGTCTGGCTCTTGGGAAGCGTTTCCTGGCGATATGGTCTCCAAGGGATCAGGGGAATTGCCTTCCCAGGGTAAAGCCTCAGCATGTGAATCACTTCTTGTGGGACCAAAGTCCTCAAGAATCCACCCCTGCTAACGAACCTCCACTCGCTGAGAGATGCAAGGGGGCGTCACAAAAGATGACACACAAGGGTTTTCCAGCTCTCATGCTCGTGATTCATAGGAGAGTGGGGAAATATCAGAGCTCCTAGGGCAGACAGTGAGAAATTGGCGTTTTCTCCAGGAGAAACCACCCTCGAGCGCTCAGCCATGTGACAACATCAGCTGAAACTCCAGAGCTCGCTTGGTAGTAGGAAGGGGCAGAGACAGCCGCCTGGGGCCCGGCAGGCAGCCAGCCGCCGCTGCTGGAGGAAAACACCGTCACTCCTCACACCAGACACGCCAGGGAAGGGCTGGGGCTGATGGGCACCGAGTGAGAGGGAGGGGTGGGGAGGGGGTCCTTCGAGCTAATGGGAGCACAGAATTGTTCCTCCGGACGTTTGGAGGTGCGGTGGGGAGCACCCTCGCCCCTGAGCGCGTTGGATGGTCCCTGGGTGGGTTAATTAGACGTGGGAGATGCTGTGACTCGCAGGGGTTCAGGCAAGATGCCGAGATATGCGAGAAGCGTTTGTGGGAGGACTGACGGTCTGGGCGATGACATGGTGTGTGTAGGGCTGTGCATCTGCAGCTCTGCGTGCTCCCGCTGTGAATGGGAACGTGCCTCTGCGGCTTCCCTGTGAGCAGAGCTGAACGTGTGTGTGAGCGTGTGTCTGCCTGCCTGCGTGCTCGTGCGTGGCTTCCTTACGGGTGCACGTATCTATCTGTGTGACTCTGACACTGACAGTGCCCACGTGGGAGAAACCATCTGACAGCTAAGTTCAGGTTACAGCATGGTGTGAGCAAAAGTGCGCAGATCATTTCTGGTGGGACTTCCTGCTTTTCCTCCTTGCGACAGCCTTTAGATAGAGGTGGAAGGTCCGTGAAGCCCACATCAGCTGTGCTTTTGGCTGCATTTTTAAATTAAAACTGCAATTCTCTGATTTACAGAGACAGTTTTGTAAAGATCTTCCCTTTTTTTTTTTTTTCAAGGGAGGGTAACTCTGCAAAAGAAGTGGCTCCTTATCAGATAGCGTCCCTCTCTCTCAAGACTGCAAAACCTCTGAATATGCCAGTACAGCCTATGAGACACTGAGGTCGATGCGACTTAGGCATCTAAAGAGTCTGAGCTTTTGGGTCAGCCTGCCTCGAGGGTGTCCTTGTTCCTGCAAGCCAACTTGGAAAAGACTGCGCAGGATTAAATTGCAAAATTGTGTGATAGCTCCTTCTTTCAACCCGCAGTGCACTGGGGGGAGCAGGAGCGTGAGTAGAAAGCAGAAGCAAGACGATGCTGTGCAGCCTGGAGTTGGTCGGTGCTTTGTGCGGGGGGGGTAAAGGTGGTCGTGAGGTAAAACGCCCCGTCTGGCTTCAGGAGGGCTTCTTACCCCTGTGATTAGCATGGGCTGGCAGAACGGTACAGGTGTCATTCTAGCTCATGTTACATGTGGAAATGGCTTCCCACCAGGCATCGAGAGCTCCCCTTGTCGGCGCACACCACGCTGGCCTGGCTGCAGCCGCTGGAGGCCAGCTAGCAGGCAGGTTGGCTCAGCTGCCTGAGCTGGCACGACCAGTGGCAGTGCCAGGCTCAGAGCCCAGCTTTCCTTCAGCAGTGGTCCGCGTTCCTGGAGCTGGTCTTCAGCAACGCCCTGACCAACCTGCTCCCAGCTCTGAGCATTTTGCAGCTCTCCCCTCTTGCTCCCATGGCTCTCACTGTCCTTTCCAGAGGCTTGCTGGGCCCGTAGGGGAGATGTCTCTCCGGAATGAGAAGAATGTGGACGCTGGACCCAGTCGTGGCAGTTGCTTCCACAAGTCCCCTCCTTGAGCAGACTCTGCCCTGCGAGGACAGAAGGACAGCGAAGGTCCTTGCCCTGGATTTCCTCGAATCCAAATGTATTGCTAAGGTGGCCCCGCATCACAGGAGCTAAGCCTTCGGCATGAGTCACCTGCTGTCAGCCACTCCAAGGCTCATAGTTCATTGCATTTCTCTGCATGGCTGGGGATGACCTAGTCCAGGATCTGTCCCTGGGCTCTCATCATGGGTATCTCCCCATGCCTGCGGTACAGACTGGTTTTCACAGGGGAAAGGGGATAGATCTTAATTATGAGCTTGGCAAACCAGTCATTCCCTTGGGCAACGTGGGTTCTGGAGCTGAGTTGTCCTAACCTGTCCCTCCCTACCATGACAAGGCATGGGCTACGTTTGGTCTTACTCAGAGAGCAGCTTCCATGTCCTCTCTGCCCTGCCACAAACAGTTCAGGAGGAGGAGGGTGCGTGGAGCTGCAAATTTGGCCAGGGTTTCCTTTGTTCATTGTCCAGCTGTTCTAACTAAGGAGGTACTTTCCAAAACTCTCCCAGTGGGGTTTGAAGAAATCATGCTCCAGATGACAGCCCCCAGATGTGCTGCTTTGCTGCCCTCCCTGCAGTGTAACAGCAGAAAACAGTTTAAGAAAGGAGGCACTATAGATTTCCTCTGGGCAGATTATATGGGGAACTGGTGCTGGACCCTGTGTCATGGTGTGAGATGACTGGGTGCGGACTGGCTCTGACAAAGGATCTGTACAGTCACATTTGAGCTGGTGCTTCAGCACGTTTATTCAGGGGCAGTATTACAGCACTGCAGCTACCAGTTAGTTACCAGTCCTGGCAGGGGCTGTCAAAAGAGCAGGGCCAGGGAGAAGAGCCTCCTTTTCTGTGCACACTGCTTTGCCTCAGCAGAAAAGACCCATGAAGTACTAAGAATCCATCTTCAGATGGGGAGATAGATAGGAAATCCCCTTCCTTGCCCTCCCTTTTGGAGGTGTAAAAGAGCACCTCTGGGTCTCTTACTTCTCCCTGCCTTGAAGGAAGGGTGAAGAAATCTCATCTTTTAGTCCTTTTTCATTACTTTTTTTGCAGGAGAACAGGAGGAAGGAAAAAAATTAGGAGTGCCACACCCTGCAGCCTGCCTGTGTTGTGTGTGACAGTGCTGTCACCTCCCTATTGAAGGGCACGTGCACAGGAGCCCATCGAGATCAAAGGGGTCTAGTAGTGCTATTTCTTCCTTGTGGGGCACTTGAGTGTCCGAGGGCAAATCCCAGCCCGGCATCAGGTGCCTTCCTCTTCGCCATCAGGTGTAGCACTCAGTGAGGAGTGCACCCGTCCAGCAGCCGAAGGGAACTGGGGGGGGGGTGAGCAAGCGGACACATGCCGTGGAAGGGGTGTCGTGGCTGCCGTGTGGGGTTGGTGGGCCTGTAAAGCCCCATGGGAGCTGGCAGGGGTAAGGAAGCAGGCTGTACCCCGCCACTCCTCCAGCTTTTTGCTCTGAGGAAACTCAAGCAGGCGCAGGCTGAGTGCCATGTGCCAGCCTTGCAGCTGGGAGGGGGATGAATAGAGAGAAGGATTCCTGCTTGCAGCAAATCATCTCCCCTGTCTCATTACAAACAAGGCCCTGAGGTGGGTCTTTTACCAAAAAAATGCTGGCTATTATCAGCAGATCTCCCAGAACTGTTTCAAAATACAACCTCTGCTCCACCCCAGGCCACCAAACAGCAGTTCCTGCATGCACTTGCATTGCTCGCACACTGCAAAATTCAAAGACCACCGGCTAGGCCAGCAGGGCCGGTTTTCCAAGCCCAGGGCTCTCTGTCCTCAGCAGGGTACTGGGGAGCACTAGCAACCCTGCAGCTCTGAGGCACCCGCTCCAAAACTGGGTGATTCTCCACAAGAACCCAAGTCCCTCCTCCATGAATGCGTCCCTGGGTGCGGCTCGACTCCGTCTCTCTCGGATGTCTACCTCGGGATGGCACGTGCCCGGTGGTGATGCCCGGCTCTCGCACGAGGGCAGCCTGGATGAATGGCTCAGACTGTGTGCCACGGGTTTGAATGGTTAGTCATAGCTGGGGGGGAGCTTCCATGGGAGCCTACTGGGAGGAACTCCTTACGTGCCTCACATGAAGGAGCTGCATGTCAGGGTGTGCTTCCAGGCACTGCAGGGTTAGTGATAGTAAGATACCTCAGTTTTGATCCTTTTCCCGTGCTGATCCCCAAGGCAGCAAATAGAAATAAGCTGCCTTTAAGCCCGCACTCTCTGCACACAGTCCCCCGGTTTGACAGCTGTGTGAGGTGGGCTGGGTGGAGGCATTCGGCTGCCTTAAACCCCTGTTATCATAGGATCAATAACTAACGGGCTCCAAGTTTTCACACTCTTCATGCCCAGCTCCCTCTTGTGTGTTTGCTCAGAAAAGAATCCCACTCCACCCAGAAATGTCAAGTGGGCAGTTCCTGGGCAAAGCTGCTCTCAGAGGTGCCTTGAGGAATTCAAAGCTTTTGAGAAAGTTGCTCTGTGGCCACAGCTTTTTTTTCCTTTTTTTTTTTGCAAACCGATTTCATTGTTAATGGTGGTAAACGACAACTTCCGAAAATGCTTTCTTCCCAGACTGATTGCTGACTGCCCTGCAAACACTCGCTGCCTTCAGTCAGCTTCCCTACCACTCACATCTATTTCTAAGGCACGAGGCACTCCTGCATGACCGAACCGCAAGCAATAGGGCCAGAGGGGACCTCAAAATTCACAAAATCCATCCTTCTGCCACAAGGTTAAGGTGAGCTCAGCTTCTTGGCCATTCATATATAGTAACTGTCCACAGCACCAGCCTGAGTCCCAGCCATTCCCGGCCGGACTGGGCTAAATACTGTTTCAGTCTCTTTCAGACCCATGAAACCGTGCAGGGGTGGGCTGGGTTCCTGCAACAGCAACCAAAGCCTGGTGCCAAAAAACTGGCTTTGCTGCACTCCCTTTCTCAGACCTCAAAAATAGTTCAGATGTGACCACAAGATACAAACCATAGCAGACAGATGAAGTGAGAGAACTGGTGAAGAGGAGGAGGGAGGGAAGGGGTGGTTGTGTGGAAAAAGGCAGGTGAATACGGAAAATTGCCAGTCTCTGCAATCCTACACTTCCCATCAGTGCCTCCCCCCACCACGCAGCCCGCGGTGCTCTTAGCAATTCCACCCGCTCCCTCACCTCGCCTCTCAGTGCTCCCCACCCCAGGGTCTGCGCTGCCAAGGAAGGCGTAGCATGGATTTCTACCCATCGTGTGGCTTTGCTTAAGAACTGGGGCTTGGCTTCAGCCTCCAGAGCCAGGACCCCAACAGAAAAAGAGACGTCCTCTCCATTGTACCCCAAAGTCTGCACCGTTGGGGCCTCCCGGACTTCACTTGGAATGATTGTTGTTGTTTTACATTAAAGCTCAGCAAACTACTGGTGGAGGGGAGAGGGACACGCAGAAAAAAGCGAGCGAGAGCCAGAAACGCTGAACCAGCAGCCCTAATTTCAAGCAGGCGTTTTCCCACGTTTGTAAACAACGCTCCTCCGACAGCACGCGGCAGCTCCTGCGCCGGGGCTGGCGCAGGTTGGGCACCCTGTGCCTGCGCCCTGGCTGCACATGCCCCGGAGGCCAAAATAACATTGCTGCTGCCAGCACTCGACGGTTGCAACCCGGGCACCTTGCAGCGTCGCTTTGCTCCCGTCACGCAGCTGGATTTCAAAGCAAAAGCTGGACGGTTAAGGTGCGTCCCATAGCCGGCTCCTGTGCCAAGTTAAAGAGAAGTGGCGGAGCAGAGGAGAAAAGCAGGCTGGAGCTGCCGGGCAAGGGGAGCAGCCGCCAGTGAGGGAGAAAAGTTGCTGAGGATTTTCGAGAGCCGCTCTTACCGTGTGGGCTGGGGCCTGTCCTGGCACCTGTGGGAGCAGGAGCGTGCTGGGCTGCAGTGCTGGTGTCCCGGAGCGCGGAGCTGTAGTGACGGGGAGTGACCCGCTGGTGCTTTAAGTTTCCTCCGGTGGTGCGGGAGGGTGGTGTCTTTCCACTCTGTTTTAAAGGAGTTACTATGAATCAGTCTGCCTTTAAAGAGAGGGAGAAGGGGGGAAAAAAAAAAAATTAATGAGCTACGCCCTGCTTTGTTGGCAGGGAGTCAAGAGTCGCTGGGAGGAAAGCAGCAATTCAAAGAAATCTGTGCAGGGCTGCGTCTGACTCAGTGTGCAGTACAGAGACCGCAGCCTGGAAAAACGACTGACGTTGATCCAGCTGAGTAATAGAGGCCCACAGCAGCATCTGTTTATAAAACTGAACTTCTGGTTGTCATAAAAAAAAAAAAAAAAGTATAGTTACAAATGTGGCAACGGGACTTCAACAATACAATCACTCAAACAAACAAACAGCCGGTTGGCAGGGGCATCATGAGCCTGGGTGAGTCACCGCATCCCCTCCCCGTGCTGCACAGGGAGAAGTCGCTGAGGTTGGCGGCATGGGGGAATGCAAATCGGACCTGTGGGGTTGGCGTGGACAAGACTTTTGGGAATATACCAAGGAGCAGAGATGCTCAAAATGCAGCTCTGGCCTGGCGGTGACTCTGGAGCAAGTTGGCCAGATGGTGGTGGTTTGCTTCCACGGAGAGCGAGCAGGCAAGGAAGATGAAATAAGGAGTTTGTGATTCACAGTTTTCTGAGGTCAGCATTTCTTGTCATCTTAAAGACCTCTAAAAATAGATCCTTTACATTGCAAAGAATTGACTGGTGTAGTTGTCTTGTGGATGCTACAGGCAAGACTGAGTGGGGATATGCTTGACACGTGGGTGAAGGGGGAAGAAGTTTGTCAGAAAGCATCTGGGTTAAAATGTGCTCCATATTGTGAGAGAGTTGGTGATCTGCTACTGCAAGGAGTCAAGCCTGCCTTTGCAGAGGCCCAGAAAGAGATAAGCAGATACTGATAAAATACCTGGCAAAGGCCTTTCCCACTTTAATGAGGACACTGGATTGCCTTTATTTGAAAGACAAAACTGGTGCTCTTTGAAGTTTACACAGATTAAAAGACCTTGCTATTTTTCAGATTATTCCTTCTCTCTGGTGTTATTGATATGTGTCTGGTCTAATTTTAGACTATAGCAGCCTGCTTAAAAAACAGAGCTATGGATAAAACAGCAGCAAAGATGATACATATGTTGGGCAAAGACATCGTGCCCAGACGATCCCAGGGGAATTTTGCCACTGATGGAAAATAAAGACAGATTTTTGTTCCCTGAGGATAGAACAAGCCTAACTGCGTTAATACCTATGGGTTAGAACGTGCTTCTTCTTGGTGATATACACGAATACAATATCTAGGGAAAGGAAAAGGTATTTGCTTACCCTGCAGAAGGAGCTGGCATTTGCATTGAACTGCACTGTCCATTTGCCCTTCCCTGTTCCCCCAGCAGAGTTTATTGGAGTGGTGGATGCTCACCACACAAAATACTGGAGCACATGGTCCCAAAGCACGCTCTGTGGACCAGAGTTCAGCTGCGGTGGAGCATCCTCTGCCCCAGACCTGTTCACAAGTGACTGCCCACCTGCCAGAGGCAGCTGCCTGCACACTCGCAGAATTGCTTATCTGAGACCCAGCAGCCAAAACACCTGCATCTAAAACACACTCCCACGGGGCAACAACAGTGGAGCCCCCTAAGAAGTCGGGTATGAAGTGACCCGTGACTGGCAAAGCATTATTTGTCCAGCGAGAGCAAACTCATTTTGTACAAATTGCTCTCTAGCCTTGGAGGCCGTGTCAGGCAATGGCCGACATCAGACGCTTTGCAGGGAGGCAGCGGGGTTCTGCAGCGTCAGCGGCAGCTTGCCCACAGCAGCGTTCCTTCCTAGCTCTCCATCTGGAAATGTTGATGCCCAGCCAGCAGAGTAAAGAAAAGTAACCGGACAGGCCACATAGTCTGTGACTGTGGCCCTGGAGGAGCACTGGTACCCTGCCAGCAATTGGCTTCATCCCTGTTGCTATACCTGTCAAGCCGGGTATGAGAGGGGGTAATAGCGAGCGTCAGGCCAACAGAGGTGTGGATGGCTGCTCCTGTTTGGGAGCAATGCTGCGTGTGGGCAAGATGATGGTTTAAGCAAGTGAGGGTTCCCCCCCCTAATGTCACGGTATGATGGGGTCAGGGGAGAGCTCAGCTTCCACTGAGCAAATTGGTAGCTCTTTGGGATATTTCCACCTTGCATCTGGACAGGGAGACAGGATAGAAGTGAGAGAGCTTCCTACCAATAGGTAAAGGTAGGAGAACATTTCAAGTTGGTAAGATTTGTCATGTTTTCTGCAGCTGTTTGTGGATGAAGTGTTAGCTCAATAAGCCTTTATGTGTATGTGACAGAGAACCAGCTCTATCCACCCATCTAGAGAAGAGGCTGGTCTTTCTGCGTGCTTCTGGCAACTTCTCCCTTTAGGGTGTGTGGTTTTCACGAGGCAGGTTGCAATAGAAAACCCATGACGTGAAAAGTCTCATCACGGGATCAAAAGTCTTAAGCATGCTGCCAGTTTGGCACACCAAGGTTGAATTGCCCAAGATCCCCACACCATGATCCATGGTGTTCCTTGACCTAAGCATCACTCATTTCACAGGCTTTTCTGAATGCCTACAGCCAACAAATAGGAGGTGGTCAGGTCAAAGCCATGAGAATTTAAGCTGTGGGAATTTGGACTGGCATTTCCACAGGCAGTAAGAGGGTGAAGCTTTCCCATGCGTGCCATGCCTTTGCTGAAGCTCTTCCCAAACAAGCAGCTCGCAAGTGCTGTATGTGTGCTTGTTTTGCCGTGCCCCACACATTTGCAGACATCACTACTGTGTGTGAACAGTAGCCCTTAGTGCAACAAGATGAGCATCCACAGTGACACTAGATAAGGCAAACATCAAGCTTTCCCAAGCCCAGATCAAAGGAGGAATGGACGACAAGGAGTGGGAGATGGGGTGTGGAGTTAGGGGTGGGAGAGGCATGGTCGGGCTCGTCTGGAAGCATCCAGAACAGATTGTTTCTAGAGACGGGGGTGCCAGGGGAAATAGGCCATGGTCTCTGCACTTCCTTTAGGTGGCAGAATCTATGCTTGGGAGAGGTCTGTAGCTGAGTTCCCATGCTCTCTGGGATGCTTTCAAGTACAAAATCAAGAGGAATTCAACATATGCTATTTGGACATGCTTTTCTGGATAACTATCTGCAAACACACATTGCATATTAAGTCCCTCCCCAGTCTAAACACCTAGAGATACTTAAACCCTTTCCTGGCTCTTATATGTGCTATTTACTCTGTGCAACATCCTGCTGGCTGGTTGCAGGACAAGTGGAAGTGATATGCTCCCTGGTGTTTGCTACTTCTCCGCTTGTCATCACATGGAGAAGGCGGGCTTGAGCCTGAGCTAATGTGTGGGTTTAAAAAAACAGAAACCAACAAGTTTCATACTTCTCTGTAGTGGTGTAACTGATGTGTTTGTGTGTGTATCCTGGGGTTATCCATGTGATACAGTAATTTGCAGAGACATACGATACATCTCAGAGCCATATGATAAACTGCATTTGTCACACATGACCCTGCAGGGCATGAAGTGGGAACATTCATCCACTGGAGAGGAAAGGGCGATGGTTCCCTTATTTATAGCTTCACTCAGTTCTGAGGAAGCAGATATTGGAAGTCACAACTTTTATGGTTTTGGTCATTTCTCTAATGTGTCTTGTCATGTTCCTGTCCTCCCAAGGACTGCTAGACTTCCAGTACTTAGGGAAAATGGCTTTAGAAGCTCAGCGGTACAAGAAAAGAGTGTATTGCAGTCAATGCTGAACAGAGGTAACTCTTCCTGTATGCAGTCTGGGGTTTGGGTTTTGGTTTTTTGGTTTTTTTTTTTTGGCGGCAGGGATGATCTCTGGCCCAAGTACTTTGGTAAACTGTATGAAGAACAAAACCTACAGAAACATCTACATCAGATTTTTCCAAAATCACTAAGGACTGCCAGACTGACTGATCTTTTGAAAGGGGGTGATAGGTACAGAGTCGAAAATGCCCTGGGTTTATAGTATTTGTGTAGGAATGGTTTGTCACAAAGCTTTAACAGGCAAGAACTGCAATAGTTCCCTCCAGGACTTGAGCATTACGAGTGGTGTCTATGCCAGAATGCATTCCCTGCATCCCACCTACCACATCTGGGAAGCCCCAAAACTTTCCTTGTTTCTTAACAGGAATAAAAAATGAATATGGACATGAGATGAGGAGACCATTTCTACCATAATTTGCATAGTGATTAGAATTTAGTTTTGTCCTACCGTGTGAAAAGGATCACGCACTTCATTCTTATGTTGGAAAGGGAGATGAGGATGGATTACGATTCCTCTGTGCAGTGGGTGGACTGGCATCTCACGCTGTCTTAGAGTACTGACATTCACATTCTGGTGTCTGCAGCAGATTTGGAGATTCTGCCGGGCTGGGTAAATGGCAATCCGTTCGTAACTGGCTGAGGGGTTTGGACTAGTTCTCAGGGGGTCAGTTAGCCCGCAAGTGCCTTGCCTTCCCAGGCGCTGTTGGGTGGGCTGAATGTGATCCTCAGGCTGAGGTTCTGAACACCGGGAGAAGGCAGCATGAGCTAGCTGGTCCTGGGAATAGAGACCTGAACCTGGGAAAAACATAACTTTCTTCCATGCTCTGGAGCAAAAGAAGGTGTGGTGAGATGAGAGCCATCTGAAATGAGGTGGTGTTCCCCTGCTTTTGTGAGAGGGGGGGAACTGCACTGCCTACCTAATTTTCTCTCACTGTAAACTCTACCTCAATCTCTTCCTTTTTTGCAGTGGAAACAGCCCAGATGAAGACGTTTGCTTGTAATGTGCAAATGGTACCTCTGCTCTGGCAGACCCATCTGAGCTGTCACTTTCCCCAAGAACCTCTCCCTTTCCACATCAAAGAGGTAGTGGCTGGTGGTATTCTCCACCTGCACATGAAGGCCTTTCTCATCCATTCTGGCAACCAAGGAGGTTTTCTTTATTGCTTTCTCCCGCTCCTGGCTCATTTCTACCTCTGCCTTCTGTGGCTGCTGTGTTGTGCAGTACACGCTACTGATTGTTTCACCAACAGGTTTTACCATGTTAGCAGGGAAAAAAAAAATCCTGCAAGCATCAAAAAATGGCATGAGTTGACAGTACCTTATTGTTCTCCTTTCATTCAGTGCTGACAAAGGGAATTAGCTGCATGACCATCCTGGACTGCAACTGTGTCACTGGCTGTAGAAACGGACCTTGCCTAAGAGGCAAGGCAAGGGCAAGTGCCATTTGTGCTGTGATTGAGATTTGATAATGAGACATCTTTCTATTCACCTGCTGCTCCCATGGGCTGTTTGCACGTGTTAGCTCTGCTCAAGGTTTGCTGGTCCTTCTTCTTAGAGCAGATGCTGGTGTCCTGAGAAAGTTGCAGGATCTCCCTCTGCAGCCAGAGATAAGGTTGGAGGGTGCATGAAGGCTAACTGTACTTGCTTCTCACTTTGCAGTATCTTGCTTTTTTTAATCTGAGGTTGCATTTATTTAAGAAACATTGTAGTATCACAAGCTCTACCTATATGCAGGAAGGGAGAGTGCTAGCCAAGGAGGAGAAATGGCAGAGACTGCAAGGGATCTGGCATACGAACAAACCAAGCAGGCAGATCACTTAACTAAACTGAAAGAAAAGCCCAGGGAAAGCTTGCTAGGGAGGGCAGTGGTACCTGTACTGGTCTCCCAGTGAGGGGAAGGGTTGGTGCGAGGTAAAAAGCACCAAGCTCAGTGCATAGTAAGGAGGGAGGAGAAGGAAAACAGGGAAGTGTAGCTGGGATGGAAAGACAGCTGGGCATTGACAGGGTCAGGGCAGGGCAGAGAAGGCTGAACACCATGGGTGATGCAGCCAATAAGGAAAGTGCCTCCGAGCTTCAAGTCCCTGAGCAAAGTGCAGAGGGCTGGCGGGAGGCTGGGAAGTCCTCTCCCTCCTGTTGCTGTTGCATGGCAGAAGGGAGGGGACGATCTCTAGGTTTGTTTTTTCATTCCCTGACAAAGAAAGAAATTATTTCTGTGACTGCAGAGGCATAGTTCCCTTCTGAAAGAGGAAACATCTACACGTGTTACACTATGGGCCAGCCTCTGAGTTTATTTGCAGCAGTGCAGAACTGGAACAACTCGCATAGACTTCATAGAAGTCTTTCTGATTTTGAATCAGGGATTGAAGCAGTGCCACCATGTCAAGGAAGTGGTGGTAAAGAAAGAATTTGTGAGGGGGAAAACCTCTCACCCTAGCACAGAGATTGAGCATTGAACTAAGATCTCTCTCCTTCCTTGCTACCTACTCCCCTGCTTCTTGCCAGCTGCCCATTGGTCTTGTGAGAGGGAATATAAATTATATTTTGCTTCCCCTCGTACACACATGCTCCCTTTCTGTGCCTTATGCATTCACAAATGAAAAAAGTTTCATGAATCCATTCCTCCTGCTTTTGTAATGTACAGTCACCACTTTCGTGGCTCCCTTGTGTTTGAGGCAGGATATGGGCAGGAAATAATAACACAAGATTCAAACTGGAAAAATGCAAACCTATTATCTGGGGGAAAATAAACCCACAGTTAGCTATTCAGAGGGCGGGAGCCTTTGGAACTTGCAAAAGAAATAAAGCTGGAAGCAACTTAACAGGGACAGCAGGCAGAGAGCTGGAGAAGAGCTTGCAACGTGATATAGCACTTAGCAGGGGAGAAGGCAGCCAATGTCATTTAGAGCTCTTCAGATGCTGATGTCCCTCTCACATCCACAAATCTCAGAGCCATATTTCACCCCCAGAGAGGCCCTGTCGGTAGTAATGACAGCGAAAGCCGAAGGTTCTCATTGCTGAGAGGATTTGCCTCAAATCCTATGGCAAGGGATCGCTCTAGTGTAGTCCCAGCAGTGCTGGGGGACTGAGGAATTGCCTGGCTGGTCTGTGGTACTTTCATACTAGTCAAAGTCAGAGGCATCATGTCCCTGTGCAGCTCCATGCTGGGAATGTGGGGGAAGACATGAGCTAGACAAGGGGGAGGAGAAAGGGAGCATTCATCACATTGCCTGGCTCTGACCGTGATTAGGTTGCACAAAGAATTAAAAGCCTGGGCTTTTTGACTTCAAGTGTACTTATAAAGGGTGATGCTTTGTGAGTGTGGAACAAAAAGCAGCAAAACATCTCAATGGCACAAAATGATTGCTTGAATTTGATAGGTGTGTCTGGGCACCACCATCCCTGTGAGATGTATGATCAACTGGACAAAAAAATGAGAATGAATGAATTGAAGCAGAGGACATGGCAGACTGGTAAAGAGTGCTCCCAGGTGAAGAATGAGAACTCTTGGAGGTGAACTGAAGAAATGCTTAGGAGGATATGGTTATTCGAGGGGATTTTTGAACCTTGGACTGAAGCTTAAGTGTAACCCCAAAGCTGTAGCTACTGCCTTGATGAGAACAAATGTTACATCTCCTGTGACATGCAAGAGCGTGGGTCTACTTTATAATACTGGTCCAAACTGGACTAGAGGGTGAAACTGAGAAAAATGAGGCACAGGCTGAATAACCTGCAACAATAGCTTTGCGGTGGCCAGGTTCGGTATGAATGATGAGTTTACTGGGTCAAGGTGAAACACAGAGGAGCAAGCGGCACCATCATCTTCATCACTTCCAGAAGGACAGGGCAAAAGCCTTTTGAGTGCAGGGTCTGATCCTCTTCACAGTGCTGCATGTGTGTCGGGGTGAGCAATGTGCAGGTAGGGTGACAGGCCACTCCAACATCCCATTTCTATTATTGTGGCTAAAGAGGCAGCGAGCCACCTGTTAGGAACTCCTATGTGGTACTTGAGTTACATTTCTTATAGCTGGTTATACTCCTTGAGCTGGTGATATTTTCTACAGGTGATGGGGAAAAAGGCCCTTCTGCCTCACGGACCACTTGCAGAGCAGCTATTCCCACCAGGCATCACCAGCAGCTCCACCTGGCTGGCTGTGAAGTCCTTTTCTCTGTAAGAAAAGTGGTGAGGGTGAAGGGGAAGGGAGGTACTGGACTCCTTTGAACCCTCCAAGTTTCACAGCAAGGATGGGCTCTGTGTGACTCAGAAGCAGTGGTGCACCTGGGCAGACCAGCTCTAATCAGGCAATGAATGCTTGTGGGCTGCACTGCTGCTTATGGAGGTTCCTTGTGTTGTCTCCCATCTACTTGTCACCTTCATGGCTCAATGTAGAGGTGATATCCATGCCATGGGCTGAAAAGTGGGCTTGATGGAGCTCTGAAAGTTAACAGAGACCTCTACATGTCACAGCTATCCAAATAAGTGATTGCAGAGTGAAAGCAGGGTGGAAACAGCGATGAAAAATAGAAGCTGCAAAGTCTTTGGTAGCTGACATGCATCTCCATCTCTCAGAGGGGTTTTAGTGCTGTCTCTGCTGTCCCCTTTTGGGGGAGCAGGATATGGAGACGTGAATTCCCAGCCTTTCTCTTTGCTGGAAACCGATCCAGCCCAATACTCACAGAAGCAGCAGCTGCTGGTTGTCCCACTCTCCGTGCTGGCTGGCAGCTGAGTCTGTCCCAGCAGCAGCTGACGCTGCTCACCAGTGTGGGTCACTGGGTATGCACTGTGTCCCTCCCAAAACGGCTGGAGAGAGTCGCCAAGCTGAGGCACTGAGTCACTGGAGATCTGCGGGGTTTTCTCCTCCCAGGAGAGCAGTCTCTGAAGGCAGGCGGCTGCTCAGCTTCTGCCTTGCTGGGTACCATGTGCTATTTGTAAAGCTGAGTTCTTAATACGAGAAAGGCCAGCTTGTCACTGTAATTTAAAAATCCTTTTGCCGTCTAGGGAAATGTCAGCAGGCAGAAACAAGTAACGGGGGGGGTTTGACCCAGACACAAAGAAGCTGTTGTTTTCTGCCTGTCCTGGCTGTCAGTGGTGTTGGGTTTCTCAATGCTGCTCAGGAAAGCAGCTCTGGAATTTCTCTGCCTTCCATGAAGGCTGAAGACATGTGAAGTGAAATGCCTCTGCCCGAATAAACATCTGCCAGCCTGTCATGGGAAGAACTGGGATGCTGAAATGCAACAGGGTGAGGACTGGCACCGGGCCCAAACCGGGAGTTGAGGAGAATCCTCTGGCAAAGCTAACATCTTGGTTTTGATCGCTTGGTTTCCACCTGCAGGTGTAATCGATACCCCGGTGGTAGAGTGACTAAACTTGTCCGCTGTTGCTGCTGCTGGGTTTCAGCTGCACCAAACAGCGAGGAGGGATAGAGGGGAGGGGATGGGTGTGAGAGAAATTCCTGTCTCAAGAACCACAGAAGCATTTTCATGCCTGGGATACTTTCCTATTTGCTTTCCCCCAAGGTGGCCCCTCTTACCTTGGAGACAGTGTGGCACCTGAAACCATGGGCCACATGGCCATGGGGTGATTTACAGCTGCAAAGTCAGGAGCAGAAGACATATTTTGCAGGTCAGAACGCCAGTTTGGGGGAGTCGGAAGGGCTGGATGTGGGGGAGCTGGGGTGTATCAGGATATCAGGGTGACATCCTGGCTCAGAGAGCCTGTGGTTTGGCAGAGGAGAGTGCAGGGTGTGCTGTGCCAACACTTGGCCCACTGATCTGTTTTCTGATCCATCCCACTCTTGATGGATGGCTCAAGGAGGATCCTTCTGTGTGCAGGCTTGTTCACAGCTGGTGGAAACGTGCCCAGGGCATCCTTGCCTGCCATCACCAGCCCTGTAGAGAAAGTGGAGGGCCACGTCAGGAATTACCCAAGTCACGGGAAGGGAGGGGTTGCAGTGGGATGGCGCGGATCTGCACCCTATCCTCCACTGATGTGAAGAGCCTCAACCTTTCCCGTGCAGTAACTCTGTTTTTCCTATGGAGCCCTCGCATCCCCTGGAAGTCAGTAACACAGAAACCAGCAAGCATCTGTGTCCAGTTTCTTCCATCCCTTGATTTGCTAGATTTAAGGTCCAGGCCATTAAAGCAATTGGGTCTAGTTATCACAGAGAGGGTCCTCACATACCTGCTGTCTGAGCACACTGCATCTGTAAAAGCCTGGTGCCAGGCAGTCCTGTGTGCTGGACCACTCTCAAAGGTGAGCCCTGGCTGCGGAGAGCTCTGCCAAATGGGATCACAAGTAAGAAAAGCGTCAACCTGAGCACTTCAAATGGTCAGTCTCGACAAAGAGCTCATCAGAAGGACCTGACAGGGCTCTGTGCTAACACTAGTGCTATTCAACGCACTTGTCATGATCTGGAGAGGAACGTGAACAGCAAGTTAACAGTTTACTTGTGGCCCGTGATTATTCCAGAGAGGCAATATAAAGCTGACTGCAAAGGGTTGCAGAAAATCTCCTGGCACTGACTGGCTGGGTGCTGCCTGGCAGATGAAATTCAGTGGCAGCAAATGTAAGGGAATTCCACAAGGAAGAAAACAGCCTGGCTGTACAGATACACTGAACGGCTCTAAAATTCAGCTGCTGCCAGCAGAGAAAGCGATCTTGGATTCATTGCAGACAGGCTGCTGAAAACACTCTCTCAAGGCTCTGTAGAGGTCAAAAAGCCAAACAGAAATGTTAGGAATGAGTACAGAAGAAACAAAGAACATGATTACGCCTCTGTGTACTTCATGGTCTGCTGAAAGTTAGAAAGTTGTGAGTGCTTCTGGTTACTCCTTTGAAAGTATAGAGAAACACTAGTAAGAATAGAGAGGACATCAACAACGATCAGAAGTAGGAGATAGTTTCTGGGCAAGCACAGATTGCTAATCTTGGAAATGAGATGCCCGAAAGGGAATCACAAATGGTATGGAGAATGTCAACAGAGAGCAAACTTTCAGGCAGTCTCATATCACAAAAACTAATGGCACCTGATAAAATGGTTAGGCAACAGGTTTAAAACAAACAAGGTATGGACCTTTCCATGCAGGCATCAAGGAATAATGGAACTCATTGCCACAGACTGTTGGTGGAAGACAATGGATGAATGGGTTGGCCACATCTATGCAGCGTATTTCCTTTGGTGACCATTGAATGCAACAGCACAGATGGTACCTTTGTATCAGAAGTGTCCCAAACAGCAGGCTGATGGAAGGTGGGCAGGTGTACTGGGATGTAGTTTATGTTTCCTCTGTTTCTTATACTTCTTTCCTTAATACCTGGTGACTGCTAGAGTACAGATACTGGTTCTTCAGTCTGGGCTAGTACAGGTCATCTTACATTTTCAGTAAAACTCTTTTTTTTTTTTCTACAGTCATTTCCCAAATTACTATATGACAGCTGGTGAGATATTACAGGAGAAGTGGAAAGTGAACCAATGAGCTGGAGAAGACCGCAAACTGCCAGATGGAGAGCTGACATCTCTTATGGACAAGCCTAATGTTCTTTGCACTGGTGTGCTAGGCCATGCCATAAACCAGAAATAGGGACTTTTGAGTGAAAGTAAACAAAGACTGTGGTCATGTTTTTAAAATGAGAAAAGCATTGTTTTCCCTATTAGCTTTGCCAGGGCAGTAGATGTCCTTAGACATTTAGGAGGTAGAAGAGAGACTAAGTCTTCCCTTGCTGGATGAGCAGTAAATATGCTCTGGCTGTCTGATCCAAACAGTTACACCTGTCCAAGCAGGAAATGCCAAGTTCCATATCAGCAATGAAATTTGGATTCTGCGTATTTGCAACTGTGAGTAGAACATTTGCAGAAATAACTGAGAGTAAAATTTGTCCCCAGGGACACTGGTCTTTCCAGCTTGCACAGATTCATTGTTTGGGGCCAAATTTCAGTTGAGGAGAATAATTTTGCATGAATAAGCTGGAAGGAGGTATAAACTGTCCACAGACAGTCTTTGCAGAGGAAAAGATAACTATCTACAAGTCCGGGACTCTGGGGTGCTGGCAAGAGAAATATGTTGGTTGTGGCTTACCACAGTTTCAACCAGCAAGCGGTCCTGGCCACAGCCTCTCTGGGGGTGTTTCACAATGTAAGATCCTGTCGCAGCTCTGGGAGGGGGAGAATATACTTTCTGCAAACAAAACTACGTTTTGGTTTATTTGGCCCTTTCCATTTCAAATGCCTTGATTGCTGCTGTCTGCCATGTCGTTTAATGACCAACCTCTACTCAGAGACTACAGCTTTTAAGATGATACATGTCCTGAACCATTTCAGCTGTGGTTCTGGTGGTTTTTTTCCTGTTCTGTTCTGCCCAGTTTCTGACTCCACCTTCTCTGCCTGCGCACCCTCCTCCGTAGACAATGTTTTTCCGTTTAATTTTATGAGACAAATGCAAGGCATTCTCATCCCCTCCCCCAGGCCTGGAGAAGAAAAGCCCACATCTGGAGGCCATTCACAGCTGGAAGATCTCTTCTGACATTCCTTGCTTTGAAATCCAACCCATGTAACCTTCTGTCTAAATACTCTGTGCAGGCATGGCAGAAAGGGGCTTTGTGAGGGGAATCCATGAAGAAGCCTGTGACCCCTACATCCTTTTGCAAGTGCCAGACTTCAAGATTGCAGACTTTCTTCCCCACAAGGCAATTGTTATTTGGGTTTAGGGCTTCCTAGTTTTGAGGTCTCCAAACACCCACTTTGAAAGCAATTCAAAAAGGGGACTTTATTCTTCTGATGTGTTAAACATACCCAGCAACAGTTAAGTGAAGCTGTCTGAAGCATTGTGTAGGTTCCAACATCTGCAACTGATTTTGTCCGAAGGGTCCAGCTGGTGGCCTGTGGGCTGTATTTTGTCTGTAGAGCAGTTCATCCAGGCTCCTAGTTACTTTTCCACCACCGAAGAATACAACTTTAGGTTTCTTGCATCTTCCTTGCCCACTTAGAGTAAATTGCTGTAATCTGACCCCTGCCCGCCAGGAAGTTAGATAATTTGTAATTCCATTTTAAATACTTTGGAACAGACTTGTTATCTCTTTGCTTGCTTAGCCTGTATATGCTTTCATCTATGACTGCATTAGTGAGTGCTTTGCAATACTAGCAACATCATGGTTGTAAATGCCCCTGTCATGACTAATAGGACAAAGATCACTGAGCTTCTGGTCTGGTATTTAAGGCCTGGCACAGAGGAAGCAGGTGTGTCTTTTTTCCTAAAAAAAAAAAAGTGAGAGGGGTGTCCTGTTTGTTTCCCAATGGGATTCCGTCTGCTTTTATGTTCTGATAATGGCCAGCGGCTCCCTGTGCCACGTAACACATCCCTTTCCTGGGGGAGCTCACTGGTCTGGCTCCGCAATAGCCTCGGGTGTTTCGCACTGTATTGGGTCTCTGGGGCCAAAATGGGTCCAACTACCTTAACTTCTGGCGTTACACCAAGGTACTGTTACACTCATATTGTATGCCTGCTTGACTGGAAACATCCACCTCGATGTTCCTTCTTGTACTGCAAATCTAAGCAGACTAGAGAGGCTATATTCTTCTACGTTAGTATAATTTCGGAACTGTTCGTGGTTGGTTGTTGAATTTTTACTCTTAGAGTAAGTGAGCCTTATTCTGAGAAGAATAGATGTATGTGTACATACATGCACTCAGGAGGTGGAGGAATATATTATGAGAGCTGTATCAATTTTCTAGTTCTCAACACCTGAGAGATTAAAGTCATCCATTCACCTTTTAAAAAGTTAACTATTGCAGGATATGATTTATGCTGTCCCATTTCACTTACTACTACTACAGGCACTGTTCAGCTCGTGTGTCTTAGCTGAGAGGATAGTAATAAACCGCTGAACAAGAGTGACTTAAACCATAACAAATTTTATAGGGACTTGTCTGACTGACTTAATTTAGCTTTCTAGGCTGTTCCATATAATGTAATGTAATATAATGGTCTGCACGTATCTGGGCCATATTCAGCCTACATGCTACCTCAGTTTGACTCACATGTTGTGACTATTTCCCTGAGAAGACTGCTGAAGCAACAAGGGGTTAATAGCTCTGGGGAATAAGTGACTTTTTTTCTCTTACCAAGCTAGAATGGTTCTTTGTGTGATACAATCACCAGAATATCTGGAATAGATATATATTTTGGGGAATATGGCTGCTTGTGCTTAGAGCTAAAGTGTCCCTAAGGCTTCATATACCCAAAGGAATACCTTTGTAGCACTGGGATTAAATTTGCACTGGTGTGAAAGACAAGCACAATGGTCAATACTTTTACTGACACCTTATTCTAACAGTTTGAGGAAACAAACCAAACCATATTATTACTAACGGTTGTTACTGTTATCTGCTCTATGGCAATGCTGAGAAGCTAGGGCCCCAGCGTGCTAGGAACTGGTCCGAAATATAACGAATAAGCCACCACTGTCCTTAGAGGTCAATGTGATGCTGAAATGCAATAGTGATCACTAGTGTGGCCATCACAGAGATCTGGGTCCCTGTTTCAGAGTGCAAGGGCTGGCCTGAAAGGAAGCCATTTTCTTTTCATGTGCTCTTCAGTTTGGATACTTTGGGGAATATTTCTAGACATGTGGTGCTTACCTTCCCACCTCGGTTATTCTGTTGCTGGTGACTACATGGCTGTCATCAGGAGCAGTGGGACCTGCCTCTGGAGGCAACCAGTCCTGTCACACCGGGATTGTAAGCTCTTCGCCTGCTGTGGGCAGCTGGAGATGGTCACAGCTGCTGCTCCCACAGGCTGCTCTGGAATTGTGGTTTCTTACCACTTCTGAAAATCTGGCTCTTGCTCCCAGCATTGCAAGCTGTGGGCTTCCTTTTGACAGGGGGGTGAACCAGGGCAGGGCAGGGCTGGGACAGGCAGTTCTTCTGAAAAGCTGGGCTTGCACACACAGTGATGAAACTTCGTCTTGGAAGGACAGAGGCAAGTGGAATACGCTGCTTAAGGGAGAAGATCCAAGAGAAAATAGCTGGAGTAATGGAAAGAGTTTGAGCGAAAAGAAATTTTCAGTTGAATATCAGGAAATCTTTGCTAGCAACTGACTTTTGTTGGTGTGTGAAATAGCTTCCCAAGGGAAACCCAGTAATGGAAGCCTAGCCTATCAGTTCCAGTCTCCAAAACTGGACTGGACACAGGAGAACACACTGCAGGCCAGGAAATGAACTTGCTTTGGCGGGGATGAAGACTATGGGTGTGACCCTGAGCCATAAAAAACTAATGCGAGTGTTGCCAGTGATCTCAGGGAACACAGACTCCTTCTAAACAGTCATCCAGTGCTGATTTTCCATCTCTCTCCCACACTCAAAGGTGTTTCTTGTCAGTGCAGTGGTGGTGGCAGAGTCACTGGGATATCCAAAACCATGCCTTGCCATTCAATTCTGCTGTTTTTTCCCCTCAGGCAGCTGTTAAGGGACGGTGCAAGAGTCTCTGAGATGCACAGAGCCAAATCTACTTCTCATCAGCAGGGATGGGAGGGAGCACATCTATACTGCGCATGAGGCCTGTAAACCTGTGTTTATGTGATGATTACTTGAAACTCACCCCAGCCTGTGATCTGGCAGAGGTGAGGAAAGGGGAAGGAATAGATATCTTTCCACCAGGCTTGGTTTTAACTCATTTGTGCCTTCTGCTCCCCTGGGACTCCTCTGTCCAGTAGCCCTTACAGCAGAGGCAGGTGACACTTTTTTGCTCTCTCGTGCTGATGACTGGTCCCAGTGGACATCTCTGTCTCTTGCCAGATGTATCCCGGGGCAGCCATCCTCCTAGCCTTTTTTACAGTCCTTCCCAGTGCTCCCCAGCTGTGCTAAGGTGTGTTAGTGCTGGGGTGCACAGGGCAGCATGAGAAGGGTGGAGGCAAATAACTGTGGTTTTAAAAGTAAATAATTTAAGCAACAATAACCTCTCCACCCAGGTAATCACAATCACGGTGAACAAACATTCTGCATGTCAAAGGTGTTTCTGGAGATAAGGGTTAGCACAATAAGTCTCCTGCTTTTCTTAGCTTTATCTAGTACTCAGCACTTAATGCTACCTAGCTCCCTGCTGAAGGCAAAGTCTCGTCCCTTTAAGCAGCAGTGCCCCAGTAGAAGTTACCAGTCATTTTTCAAGGGCAAGTCTTTGTGCTGACAATAAGCTCCCAGTGTGGCAGGTATGGTGTTTTCCAAGGGGGCTGGATTTAACCCCTAAAACTTCGCCCTTGACTCAGAGTGCAGTATTTGTCTGGGGGAGGAGGGAAAAGGGACAGATACGGAGGAAAACTCATTCTGATGGCTGGGAAATTCAGCTTCATAGTTGCAAACTGCAAAAGCAGGCTGAGGTTTTTGTTTTCCCTTTTTTCTTTTTTTAATTACCCATGCAAATACCACTTGCTGGAGAAAATCTCTGTTTCCTCAGCTACCCAGCCAAGGGGAGCTCTACAAAAGAAGTCCTGGGATTGCTGCTGAAGATTTGGCCTTGTGACCTTCCTGCCGTGTATTGACAGGCCATTACCGTGTTGTGATGGTTGCCTAGCAAGGTGGTGACAATTGTGCTGAGGCACGGTGACAGCTTTGTCACACCAGAGGGCTGCTGAGGCTGAAACGCTGCAATATTTGTTTTGCAACAGTGCAGCGCTTGCATCAGTGTAGCCCCAATTCATGAGTGCGGGCGTAGTGGCAGGGTGAGACTGCCTACGTGCTCACCTAACTTCTGCCACCGAGTGCCCTGCAGTGGCTCCCTGGTTTGGTGTTACCAACGTCCCTGCAAACAGAAAGGACCGAGCCTTGCTGTGCTCGTAGAGACGAGAGGTAGAGTGGCTGAGTGGCAGTTCTGTAGACCTCTGCAGCTGAGCTTGGAACCGTGCTCAAGGGCAATGCCTTACGTACAAAACCCATCCTTTCATTTGCAGTACAGTTATTTTTATGTTATGATGTAATGATCAAGACTGTGGCATATAAGAGTCCTTGGGCTGTGATACAGAAACCTTCTTGAGGATGGCAGGGTTAGAGGCAAAGATAACCACCACCACCTCTGTTGCATGGCTTGAAAGCTTATCAATGGTTAGACTTCAGAAAGTACCTGCCAGGGGTGGATCCTGTTATCAGCAAGTGCTTCTAGTGGGGTTCCTACAGAGGTAAACTTTTAGCCTGATGGTACTGAACTCATTTATCAGGAAAATTTAATTGCTGGCATAGATGAATGTCACACAAATAATAGTGGAGAGGGCAACAACAGCAAAGTCAACTCAAATTGCACAGGCAGAGATGGATCTCTTGAGTGCATTTCAACAAAGAAATGCCACGGCTACCTTCTTGTAGCAAAGTGTGCATGTGGGATGTGCCAGCAAGATTGGAGACAGTAAGTATCCTGGAAGACATCCTGCTGCTGTAGAGGATATGACCATCATGGTAAATAACCTTTAGGCTAAAAACCTCAACAGTTTAGGAAAGACATCACTCCTAAATATATGAGGGGAATAGCAAGTGGGACATTTTCATTTTTTCAGTCCCACTAATGTCTGTGTCCAAGCTGAGCAGCAGAAGTGTAACCTGGCACCCTTTAAACTTTTGGTCCCCTGAGAGCTCATGCCAAGGACCAGATTACTGTACTGTCCAGCTGGCCCACACCTGTAGGATTCCCGACCCTGGAAATGAGGTACACAGGTGAGCACAGGAGGACTTGTGCCTTGTGCTGTGCTCATAAGGGGAAGGGCAGCTGGGAAGGACCTGGAGTACAGGCATAGCTGGTGAGATCATACTGGAGGACTGTCTTCTGTTTTCCTGTTTGTATTTCTCAAAGGATGCCGAAAACTGGAAAGGAATCAAACTGTAGTTTATATAAGAGAAAGTTAAGAATTGACTTAATCACAGTCTACAAATACTTCACTTGGGAGAGAGATTTCTAATAGTAAACAACCCTGGCAGAAAAGGTCTCGTCGAAATCTAGGTTACACCTACACTAGTAAATAAAGCGATCCAGGGCCAGTTCTCTGAACCTGAGGGTAAGAGGCACAGCATCCCTCTGAGTAAAATTTCTGCTCCCCCAAAGAAGGTAACCTTGCCCAAATAACCTGCTGGGAATGATGCCCTGACCTGTGGTGTCAGACTCAGCCCTGCTGTTATAAGGAGAGTACTAGCTGCTACAAGCCAAAACTTGCCACGAAGCATGCTAACAGTTTAACAATGCAGAAAATTGCATGTCAGGGCTCCAGTGCCTGGCCTGAACTGCTTAGCTTACTAATACAGAAGTCACCTCAGTGGCTGGCTGTTGAAGGCCATCTAGAAATAGGGTGTGCACTCCGAACTGTGAGGCTGGTTAGCCAGTGGGACAGTTCAGGGACGGTAGGTTCCTTGTCATTTGAAGTCTTTCAGTCATCCTAAAAAGCCGGAGATGTAAGAGAAACCGTGGCCTTGGTGTTGGCTGGAGAGAGCCCAAAGGTGAATGCTGTGCCCGGGGTCAGAGCAGGTATCTGCAGGGTCCAGCAGATGCACCTGTATCCCTGAAGGGTGTGATCACTACAGGGAAAGCCTCCGTGAGAACCTCCTAATGATCGGAAAGGGACTCGTTCTCCGTCGTCACTGCTAGGAGCCCCAAGCTCTATGGAAAGCACTTGATTAAATCTCTCTGCCTCCAGGACAGGAGGTTGAGGCGGCACTCCCTGCTGCTCTCTTCTGTGGGAAGTCTCAGCACATACACATAACCTAGTAGCCGAGAGGGGATGTGGGGGCTCAGAAAAAGAGAGAGAAGCTTTTTGGGGGTGGACATAGGCATTCCAAGCCATGGCCATTTTCCAAGCAGTGATAGAATAAGCTGGCTGAGATCCTGTAGGTGTCAAGTCACTTTCCTTGGATGTACATTTTGGTTAGGTGCTAGTGAGCCAAGGGTCGGAGTCAGGGCTCCAGTGAAAGCCTGGGAGTGAGGAGGTGGAGAAGGAACAGTACAGGAATCTTCCCATTAGGAAATACAGTAAAGGCAGCCAGGTTGGAGGTATGGCTCCTCTGACATCCCTGCCTCCGCTCACCAGGATACATCCCCAAGAGAGCGTCTGGGACACTTTGTGCCTTACCAGATTTGATCTGCGACGTACAGGTTTTTTCTTTAACACCACAAAAAGATTTCAGTAGCTCTTCTGTCCCCGAGAATCTCAAAGCCTCTTGAGGACCACATTTGAGCTTTTAAAAGAACAGTCTCCAGATCTTCAGTGCAGAGGTTAAGCCAGCTGTAAAAATGACTATGAAGGATTGTGGGGAAGTTCAATCACTCTAGATTTTAATTTTCATTTAATAATTAATAAATGCATTTTAATCTATAAAGAGAGGGGAACAGCAGATCTGCTCCAGCAAAGCTGTGAAGTGCACATTTAAGGTCTGCAACAAACTGTGGGTGGAAAAAACCACCAGTAAATTCCAGAATGGTTTTGTTGAGAATCTTAGCAATACTGCACTTCAAACAACACCGTCATCCCAAACCCGGAGCATGACGATTGCAGAGGGAGGTGTTTTCCTGGACTGCTGTGTTAGCCCAAACCAGGAGGTGTTCCAAGGCTGGAATAGTAAAACACGTGGTACAGTAGGACAGACGGACTTTCCTAGGGCTGACTGGGGATTGCTCAACACAGGTCAGACTTCAGATGCCCATTAGCAGAGCCCTAGAGCATCCTTAGGATTGCAACGCAGACAGACTTACCCAGAGGGGTAAAGGGCTGTAGCACAGGCCAGTGACCTGCTTTGAGTCTCATGAAAAGGGAGCGGCTGACCCGTGACTGCATCCACGATGCATGAACTGAAATGCTAGGGATTTTGAAAGTCAGGATTGTGGTACATTGGTAAAGCTGCATGTGAGGCTTCAAGACTGATGGGAGTAATTAAGGATGTTTGTTGTGTCCAGTACTGGATTAATGAAGGAGTGAAAAACCAGCTCTGCAATCTCTGTTTTAATCCAACCCTCTGAAAGATGATTTCAAACCAAAGCAAACCAGAAAACTCTTGCTTTAAAAGGAAGGAGGGTGGAAAAGAAGCCCCTAATCAAATGTTCTGCTAACTCAAAAATCCTTTGGTGAAAACTAGCAGGGGAGAGTCATGCAGAGAGCTAGAGCTGAGCCTTCCCACTTCTTGCCCTGTGCTGAGGACTGACCATAAGTGACCACAGCACGCTTAATTAGGGTCACAGCTCTCTCAAAGCAACCCTCTTTACCATTGACTTAACCCCTAATCCTCACCCATGGTGCCCTCAGCATAGCTCACCTGCACATGCATCAGTCCGGTGGGAGCAGCCCCCCCTCCCCGAGCTGTGTTCCCTCCTGTTCTCTCCAGCCAGTCTTTCTAGTTTCGCAGCCT
Organism: Harpia harpyja; assembly: GCF_026419915.1. Taxonomy (NCBI): domain Eukaryota; kingdom Metazoa; phylum Chordata; class Aves; order Accipitriformes; family Accipitridae; genus Harpia; species Harpia harpyja. The sequence continues at coordinate 973,219 of NC_068962.1, forward strand.
CTGCAAGGCTGCAGGCTTCTTTTTTTTGTGTCTTCCAGGAAGCACACCCACCTCTCTCTCTCCTGCCCCATCTTCTGCCTTGCTCAGAGATTCTGTAACTCATGTGAAGGAATTTCAAGCAACGCAAACTACAGCCAATTTAAAAAAAAAAAAAAAATCATAGAAATTACAGATGGGAAAATCTTGCTAGCTCATCCAGTCCATCTTCTCGCATTCTAGCCCAGCCCAGTTCCTGCAAGATTCTTGCCTACAGTACATTTTCCAGTGCATTATCCTGTCTGGTTGTATATGATTTAAGCAATGGGCATCCTTTACTTCCCATGAGAGACTGTTCCACAGACAACTACTTTTCACTGTTTGGAAGAGGTTTCAAAGTTTTCTTTCCATTCTGCCTGACCTAATTTCTCTAAGCTCTTCCCGTGGTAACACGCTAGCCAAATGTTCTCCTTCTTTCATGCTTACCCTGTTCAGGTGATGGCAAATAATTCTTGTTCAGTCAAGCTGTTTAGCCACGACACTTAATACTTAGTTGTAAAGCTCAGCATTTATAATCTTTGGCTACCTGGGGAAGACTAATGTTGAGATGATTAGCATGTTAATGGGTGCGCAGAACATAGAAGACATTGCTAGTAGCGTTGCCTCTTTATTATAATAGTCACTTGACACATCCCATCACAAGGTTTGGCTTTGGTTGCTTTTGCCTTTGCCAAACTTGGAGTCAACACCTTCTAGCTCACGTCTTCTTCAGCTGTTTTATTGGGTTCTTTTTGCTTTTGTTTTTAATTTCAGTCAAAACCACTTAGCTGTTTCTGAGAACAAGGCTGGCAGGGGAATATTCTGTTTTATCCACATTTAAAAAAAAATCTTGATCACTTTTTCTTTTAAAAAAACCACCCTCTGAGCAACGTCTTGCTTTAAAATAAATCACAATTTTTCTGTCAGGAACATGCCTTTTGCCATCTATGACAAAATCTCCCCTGAATTTGGCTAAATAATGAGCCTTTGAGTAATTGCAGCTTGAGCCTGCTCGGAAAAAAATAATGGGGGCCAGGAAGGACAGTTGGTTTTTGTTTGTTGTTTTTTTTTTTTTTTAACTATGGGCCTGATGGAAATACTAGCACATGATTTAAGGCCCAGGTTACAATGCGCTTGCACAAAGGGCCCTGGCTGTGGCTGCAGGGTCATCTCGCTCTGGCCTGCCCTGCCCCAGGATGGTGTAACGGCCCCTGGACCCCTCCTGCCCGTGGTCAGGGCCACCCTGGGGAAGCGATGTCCCCACTCCATGTGTGGGACTGGGGTTGCCCAGGAAAACGGAAGCCTGGCTGCGAGGAAACAGGGAAGTATGGAGAGAGGAGGAGGAGAGAGAAAAGGAAAAAAAAAAAGAAAAAACCACCACCAACAAAAAAAACCCAGCAGAAGAGAGGGAGACGCCCAAGTTCTCTGCCAGCAGTCTCCAAAATATTTCTCGTTTCCGTTTCCACCGACCGGGGCCCTCCCTTCCCCCAGGACATGTAGGGAAGCCTGGGTGCCCCACAGCTCCCCGGCCACGGCCACGGCCACGGCACGCTCGTGCGGCGTCCGCCCCGCGCCCTCGGTGGCTCCCGGCACCGCCGGCTCCCTCCGTCCCTCCGCGGCACCGGGCCAGGGGCCCAAACTCGTGTCGCCGCCGCCCCGTCCCGACCCGTCGCCTCGCGCCGTGCCGCCCACCGCGGCGGGCACGGGCACGGCAGGCACGAGCCCCCGGGACGGCACGCGACAGCAGGACCGTCTGCGAAGCCGCAGCTCCAAAAGGCCACGAAGGAACGGAAAGGGATCCGAAATCCTCATTATATCTGGGAAAAAAGGAGACGCCTTCAATCCTGGATAATTACCAGGACATCCAGAAAGATAAAAGCTGTGATTATAATATCTAGCACCGTTGTTTTCAAAGCACCCACTGTCACATAGCCCCTCTGCTCAGCGCTGTAAAGAAAGCTGGTTTTACTATTCCCTTGAGACCAGTGTATTAGACCTTGGCTCCTCTGACCTGTGCTCCCTACCATCTCTGCTCCATCAGGGAAGCCAGCCTGAGAAACTCGTTTGTGCCTTCTGGCCACCCTGGTTGCTGCCCTTCTTGCCATGCTGCCTCTTTATTCATGAATCTTTCCCCTCCTGGTTTTCTCTCCCCCCTTTTTTTTTCTTGCCAAAGCAAGGAGTTTTTAATAGCTAAAGAACGAAAACACCTCCCACGCCTCACCTCAAAAAAGCTAACTCTCTGTCTTACTCACTCTTTTTGATTTCCAAACCTCTCCTGCTAGCTTAGACTCTTCCTTTGAAGCACTGGTTCCTCAAATACTAGCGCGTGAGTATAACTTTAGTAAACCGTGTAGTTCCAATGGCCTCAAGGGGACAATCCACGTGAGTAAATAATTCAGATGTGGGATGGAGACCATGGCATTTAGCAGAGATGGAAAAGTTTTCTGTTGGATATTGTGATTTGGTTGGAATTGAGATATTACAAGGGAATATACTGACAGAATGGAGTATCTGCCTTGCAGAAAATTTTAACAGTAGGCTTGATGGTCTTCAGGGTGTCTAGATCGTATTGATGCGGGTAGCTTGACTAGATAGTCTTTGGAGACTTCCTCTAGCTCTGCTTATTCTGATTCACCATAGCAAAATGGAGAAAAAGAGAAACTGAAGCAAAGAACAATTGCTTTGACTTACTCATTTCCATACATGAAACCAAAGTGCAGTGTGGTTCAGCTGTAGTGTTTCAATTTTTTTTTTTGCTTTAAAACTGATATTAAATGTTTCTTTGACTCCAAGATCACCTGCATGTGTGATGGACTCTTTGCACAGATTAATTCTAGATCCTCGAGTTCTGTCATTATCAAACCAATGTCTCTTTCCCACCGGCTTTGTGCTGATTCCAACACCAAAAAGGATCAGCTGTGCTGTAGATTTGTGTCTGTGGGAATGACTATGAAGACCCAACCTTATAGTGCAGGGAAACAAGAACTATTTTTGAACTATCAGTCCAGCCATGGCAACGTGGAGTTCAGTGCAGCTTACTCTGTTTCTGGACTGAGGTTTGTACCCTGCATTGTGCTCCATATTGCTGGAGCAAAATTGCTAGCAACACCCAATTAAAACAAGCACTGAATGTTTACTCCCCATCACTGCCACTGCTTTGACTGCAGCGTAAACGCACCATTAATGACTTGGCCAATGGGAGGGGAAAATTTCGTGTCAGAGCCAAGTACAGAACCAGGAATTTGGGCCATCAGCCAGCTTGTTAGATCATACTGTGTGCCTCTAATGAAATGCATTGATTTGTGACTCTGACAATAACATTTTTAGGAAATAATTTCACTGGCTATTTATTTGTGTGTTGGAGCAGCCTGGTGAGGTTGGAAAACTGAGGCAAACACTATGCTTACAAATCAAAAGCAAAATTTTAAGAATGAGATTAATTAACCATTGAAATAACTTTTCTAAGGATGTGATGGGTTTTCCATCATATTCTGTTGCACAGTCAATACTAGTTAGTTGTATAAAATATGCGCTCTAGCTCCAGCAGGAGCTCTGTTTATCGCCAGAAATGATTGTCTGAAGCTCTTTGGGTTCTGCTACACTTGAGATGAGACTATGTTGTTGTAATGGTCCCTCTTGATGATAAAAAAACCCCATGAGCCTGTGACAGCCATTGAGTCTGGGTGTTTGTGATTCTGTGGAGTAACAGACTGAGATCCCATAAGTGGTAGATTTAAAACTGGCAACAATTTTCATAAAGGGGACTACCGAATTACAGACGCAGTCTGCAGAAGTGGACACTCTGCCAATCCTGCGGCTGATATAATGTACTGTGATGAATTAGCGAGCTCAGAAAGATTTAACCCATCAATAAAATGACAGACTAGGTACATTTCAAAGCATCTGGTCAGATCTTATGGAATTTCTTGGCTGCTACATGTTCAGTCAGAGAGAAAGAAACAGTGGGGAGAGTCCATGATCACCTTATAGTATTTCACTGGATGCCTCAGAAGAGCAGATGGGGATAGGGAGCAGTGGATAAGGTAAGCATTTATCTACTTGGGGGTTGGTATGGACCCTTTCCTGGACTGGCTCCTCTTTAATGTCCTTTTAGATCTATATAAAAGTTGTCTTTTTCTTGTCTGCTTACAGTTTATGGTTGGCTAAATTTCATAAATAACATTTTTTCGGTGTGCTCAGGTGAACACATCCTAGAGTTGCCAGAGTTTAAGTACTCTGTGAAAAGCAATCTCCTTTAAATAGTCTTATGCTGCCTATCTAGAAATTGAGGCATCTAGAATCTCTAGTGAGTCCTCAAAGTCTGTGTTGCTGCATTTGAATTTTTTTCTTTTCACGTCTGCTTTCCCTGGGGTTTTTGAGTGGCTGATAACCATAAAGATTAGAAAAATATCCAGCCAAAACAGACTTGTTTTGAAAAAAAAAAAAAAAAAAAAAGAAAAAAAAGAAAAAAAAAGTGGTGGTGGGGAAGAAAGTAGTTAGGTCCAAACTAATGGCAAGCTTGTTTGTTCATCTTTAAGAAGCATTTACTTATTCCAATTCAATCTTTATTTCTGTTCTGCCACAGACTTGATGTCTAGCAATGTAAGCTGTTCATGTTTAAAAACAGAATTCACCTTTAAATGTGCTTAGACTAGGAAAACTATGCCTGGTGAGGTCACTTGCAGAGCAAGAGTTAATGCATCATGCAAACAGCTAAATAAAGGTTACAATCTGAGTGGAATTATTCAGAGCTCAGGGAGAAATCTGGCATTTGCAGTCTGTCACTGGGTTTGCGAAGTCTGGCTCCCTCAGTGTCACTGCCACCCGGAGCCATCCTGCTTTCTGTGTGGCAATAAGGGAGGGGACCGCAGCGCTGGACGGTCTTCCTGTAAAAACAGCAAAACCAGGAGCGGTGGGAAGTGTCACGTGCAAGGAATGTGTGGAATGAGGGGTGAGTATGAGCCCGTCTTTGTCCAGGTTTCACAGAGCGAGTTCTGGTGTAAATAGCTGCTCTTCCTCCTCTCTTTTCCTCCTCAGGACAGCTGAAGAGCCAGTGTCGGGACAGCATATGATCCCTGCCATCCCCGGGGAGGAGTGCTGCATGGAGGGCTACGAAGAGCCGCATGCCTCTTGAGACCTGCCAGTTAAGTATTGCAGTTTCTGGGCCCTCTCTGGTAAGGGCTGCTCGCTTTTCTTTTCCACCAACAGCCTTGGGAGTTGAGGGTGTCCCTTTGGGGCAGGATACACCCTAAGTACGTGTGTGATACAGCCAGAGTAAAAAAATGCATCACTTGTAAACACCCGGGCTTTTTTAGAGTTGGCAATCTCCACAGAGGTGTTGTGCTAAGACTGTGTTTTGCGTTTCGTTTCCTTGTTTTGTTTCTATAAGCCAAGCGCTTGGCTGATTGCGCAGGAAATCAACTGCTATGGGCATTCACTTCAATGGGCGAACTTTAAAGGAGTCACCAGGGACTGGCTGCTGCTGAGTTCAAAGAGAAAGAGACATCCAAAACCTCTAGCCAAGCCAAGTTATGGTGGGAAATATCAGAGAGGAGAAAACTCGAAGGCACAACAGGGTGAAAGACAGATACAGCTTGGTTTTCCTGTCCATAATTGGTCAGATTAAGGAGAGGCTGGAAGGGAGATTTTAAAAAAAAAAAACACCATAAAATTTTGCTGAGGGAAGTTTGTTGAACATCAGGAAATGTGCTCTAGTGTTTATGTTCCATGAGCTGTGTGCAATAATCTGGGGATGGAAACACGTTGAGAAAGTTAATATGGTACTTGACAAAATATTGGAAAATATATTAAAAAGAATAGTTCTGTGCAGGGCAGAAGTTAGAGCAAATGCCCTACTAAGCTCCTCCATTCATTCCTGCTTTTTTCTTTCCCCAGTGATTTCAGAAGTCTCCCCAGGCTCAGATAACTCAAAGATAACTCACCCCCGCCATGTCCCCAGCTGAGGTAAAGAAGCTGCGTTCATAGAAATGGAAAAAGAGGAGGATAAAGGGGGGAAAAACATAAAGGGAAGGAACAGAAGTCCCAGCACACGTGAGCAGCAGGGACTCCCGAAACAAAGGCTAGAGAAAGATTGCCATCTTCTGGAAGGATAAATATCTGCCATTATTCAGAATACTAAATCTGATATGCGTATATTTTTGAAACCATAGCATATTTCTGATTAATTTATTTTTAAATCTGAATTCTTATCCCTATAAATCTAATTCAGTCTCATTTCATCAATATATATGCTGTGATCCCAGCTTTAGAAACTGACATAACATCCTGGATTTTAATGAGACTCTCAGCAAGCTTAAAATTAGGAACATGTTAACATTAAGGATTATCAGTAGAGAGATGGACTTTATCTATTCTTGAGCCTGAAACCCAGGCTTTTTTTTACTATTTAGAAGCCAAACTTAAGGTGTCCAGATGCAGAGAGACTGACCAATGAAAAAAAAATAAAGATTTCCACTCCCCTTTTAAACAGCATCAGCTGCTGTTCTACCTACTTCAGCAAATTAAGTACACCTGTGTCCAACAGAACCTCGTTATTAATCAAAAAACCTGCAGACTGTCCATGGAGCACAGAAACATTTAGCATTGCTTTCAGTTAGCCCGTCTTAGAAATGATTATCTATATTAGAGGAGTTTATGCAGTGATGGGGATTAAAATAGCCGCAGAGCTACGGACCATTCTGCTCAGGGCAGGAGGGGTCAGGAGCCCGTGACAGCAGAGCCCACGTGCGGGACCACGAACCTGCCGGCTCCGTCTGCGCCTGTGCTGTGCGGGACTGTCACGGCGGTGCGTCACCCAGAGCTGGTGTCACCGGGCTCCGGGCTCTGCCCTTGGAAGCGGGGATGAGAGCAGGCGGACCCCTGGTGTCCTCTGTCCCGGCAGAGCAGCAGGGCAGGCGGGCAGGGAATCTGCCTCGCTCCGTCCCAGTGGTGGTGGGAGCCTCACCCGCTTGGCACTGGGCAAAGCCTCTGTGGGGAAGACGGGGTGCGTGCCTTCGGGATGCTCCTCTCCCTTGCAGTTTGATTCGATGCGGTGCTGCTCCATGCCCGCTAGCGACCGTTCGTTCTCATGAGAGGTGATGCCATTCTTACTTTTCACTGTTCTGACACCAAACGAGGTGTATCAACGCCCTCAGGTATTGTGGGAGCCTTTAAACTTTCAGGGCAAGAGCTCAGAGGGAACTTGGGGTGAGTGTGAATCTTCCTGTCTCTCCTTTCTAGCTTCCCACAGTCATCCAATGTGAAGCTGCTAGGAGCTGGGAAGTTCCAGGGGAACTTTGTGCCTTGGTGCCACTATGAGGGACGCCGACAGTCTTCCCCATGCTCCCACCCTTTGAGTTTTAGACTTTTTTGACTCGTGACTGTTTCACATACCTCTGTCACGGTGGTGATGCGCCCATGGGGAGAGCTGGATTGGCATCTCTTCAGGGTCTGAAATCCTCAGTCCTCACAGCAGATGTAGTCGCATAAACTTTCCCCATTTTTTCCTTCTCCCCTTTCTGCAGCTGGTACCCCAGGGCTGGGGGGCTTGTGGCCTTTGCCATTCTGCTGAGACACTGCACAGGGCAAGGGGTGACCTGATGCCAAGGGTGCTGGTAGTTTCTGAGCTAAGGTCACTTGTCCCCTGAAGCACCGGCCAGAGAGCCACCAGCTCGCTCCATACAAGCTCCCAAAGAGCCACCACATGGAGATGGCTGGGATCTATCTGGTTTTTACAGAAACTTTCTACTCAGTCAATACAGGTCACCCTTCTGCACTTAATCCCAGCCTGCAGCACCAATCACTTCCCATATAATCTCCCAGAACAGCTGTGCTGTGATTGCATTGTGGATTACAAAATGACCATTTTACACAAAACAGCTGCTGGCTGGAGGGATAGCATTTAATAATCACTTGGGGGTGGGGGGTGAGGGAGGAGGGGAGGAGACAAAGGAGAAAGGGGTTTTGTAGCAATTGGGTTTCTTGGAGGATCTAGAGATGAGCAAACCAGCAGACAAAGCGTGAGTGCCATTTCTGTGTTTCTCCTCCAAATTAACAGGACTTCGAGGACTTGCTGCCAAGGTAAATTCAACTCTCTTTCCTTTTGGGGTTATCTAGATACTGTGGTCAGTTATTGTCAGTAAGTGCTTGGCTTTTATGGAGGGAAACTTTAGTGACAATGTTCTCATGAAGGAGTAGTTCAGATTTGCTTCTCATTCCCTATGTCCTCTGCATCCTTGATCCAGTTCCTCCTTCTGACTCATTTGTTTCTTATATTTGTTTCCCTTTTTTGTTATCACTTGTTCTGAAATCATATGGCCTTTCAACTACTATCACAAATCAACTGGAGAGAATATTTTTCCCACTATCGAAGATTTAAATTAGAAAAATTATTTTTGTCAATATTATGAGTGGAAAGATTTTTTTTTTTTAAATAAAAGCATGAGCAAACTGAAACCTGATGACAGAAAATCTTATAATCAAGCATTGATGAAAAACTGAAAAACTTTGTGTACTGAAGGTTTCTATTTTCAGATGAAAATCGTGTTTTTGAGGAGAGCAATTTTATCTGTAATTTCCTTTTCAATCATAAGCCAAATTTTGCACTGAAAAAAACCTTCAGTGAGGAATTTGCCACCAACCTTAGCCAGAAACCTTCACATAATTAACTGTTCCTAGTAGGTAACTGCTCTGTGAAAATGGTGATACCCAACATGCCTTCAGATCATGGAAGTCATTAGTTATGATATCACTAAGATGTTACCATCTCCAGGGTGCAGCATCTCCATTGCTGAAAGAAAGAAATGCTCTGGTGAAGAGAAAAAAGAAGCCAGAGCATAAAACAATACAGGAATTTTTCAGGAGCTGGGTATTTTCTTGCCTTTGACGATAGTGTTCTGGATCAGTTACTGTTTCCTCAGTGTGATGAGATGGTAGTGAAGTCCTGCTTTCCAAGAGGAGCTTCAGTATCATCTTTATTGACCACATTTCCGAGCTTGCTGGTTAGCAGAACAAATGCTTCTAACTGCACCACTTTTAGCTATGGTGCAGTCACAAACAATGCAAAGCTCAGTCTCGTATCGTTTATTTATAGTGGTGTCCACAGTACGCTGGGCCTTTCTCACACGTTCAGCATTGGGTGAGTCAACCGAAGTTATGTGAAGAGGACCGGCAGCAAGCACTGTCTGCACAAACTGAATCTATTCATGGGCAAATAGATTTTGAGAGTCATAAATAGGAAAAGGTGGGAGTATCTGGATGAAGTTGTGCCAAACATAGGGAGTGCCATGTGGGAAGAGGCATGCGTTGATGACATGAAAGTTGATGTGTGGGTGGATGACATCTAATCAATCCATGGAGTGATAAGTTGGGGTTCTCAGAAGTCAGTGCAAGGTTTTGTAGGAATCGTAAAATCTTAAGCTTCCCTCTGAGTGAGAAAGACCACAGGACTCTGGTACACAAACTGCTTTCTAAATTACTTTTTCCTGATGAGATGAAACTGGGAAGAGTGTTTGTGGCAATGTTTGCTCTTAAAAAAACCCACCCTTTGGCACTTTATGTGAGAGCAGAGACACTGTCGTCCCACCACCCTACCAAATTTCTGGTGTGCAGAGCAGTGCTTGCTCAGGTGGGAGGTGCTGCTCTGGGGTTTGAACTCGAGCTGCCCCCTCTGGATAGCTGGGTCTCCGTCCTGAGCAGGTCACTGCTTTGATGTGTGACCTCCAGTGATCTGGGAACATTTTCCTGCCTTTCCCCACTGTGAAATCAATACACTCCCTACCTCCCTAGTTACAGTAATGAACTGCTTGAAGAAGTGTTTTGGGACACTTGGCAGCAAGAATTCTCATTTCGTTGGACAGAGCATTCATCATGCCCCATCTAAAGGCAACACATGGTATTTGGGGAAGTTGGTTAACAGTTTTTTTCCTACCATCTCTGAGATGGAGTGAATATGATGTCCTTTTCATTTTGCTCATGTGCTCACACCCCCCGATGCGTTCAGCCCTGCTGTGTCTGCTGGGTCACCCTCTCTTCTCCAGTACAGATATTCAGTGTACTTTGAAATGGTTGAAGCTGACCTATTGCTCCACCGCCCTGGCTTTCAGGAAATGGTTCTTCTGTGCTGGGTGAGCTGTTGGGATGTTGCGAGGAGGGCAGGGTGCTCGTATCCCCTCCCCATAGGTGCGCGCTGGGAAGAGCTGGGATTCGTAAGGCTAGGTGGGACAAGTGGCTGGTGTGACCGTCCCTCCCGTTTGTGTGTTGTAGATGGAGCTGCTGAAGGGATTGCCATGGCGCCGTGCTTTCCTGGCTGTCATCCTGAACCTGCTGGCTCTCAGCCTCTCCACCACCGCCTTGCTCGGCAGCTACTGGTGCACCGGGACCCAGAAAGTGCCCAAGCCTTTGTGTGGGAAGAGCAAAGCCACCAAGTGCATTGGTGTCCCCATGCCGCCTGATGCAGGTGCTAGCAATGTTTCATCCCAGGATGTGGTGCACTACAGCTGGGAGACCGGGGATGACCGCTTTGCCTTCAAATACTTCCACACGGGGATGTGGCTTTCCTGTGAAGAGAGCATGGAAGGGCCAGGTAGCGTCTTGCCCAGGCAGCCACAACTTCTTCCCTTGTATTTACTCCACGGGAGTTTGGAAATGAAAGGTGGGAGGCTGACAACCCTTGGGAGAAAAGCCTTCGTCATTTTCCCAGATGGCATCGGCCCTGTGCTGCTGTGGTCGTTATATTTCTGTCCTTCATTGGAATGTTTACAGAGGGGGGCAAGGGAGAATGGCTGTCTCTGGTGTGCCCTTCGGTCTACGACAGGGGCTGTGAAGTGCAAGTGGTGGTGGTGGTGGCAGTGACTTTGTGATGGCATCATTCATCCTGATGTGAACTGGAGTGAGCCTGCTTTCCCTTTCCCTATATGTCCACTCCTACTCATGGCTTACTTCATGCTCTCCAGGGCACATTTGTGTCCCCTCAGAAACCTAAGCAAGGTGATTTTATGCAGTGTTGTCAATTTATAGTTATCAATGTGAGGACTGCAATAGTTGGTGTTCTCCTTAGATCACCACACTGAGAGGTTTTGTGAATTGAACAGGGACTGGGCTTTTCTTAAAAAGAAATTAAAGAGGGAAAGAGAAGTCCTGCCTTACAGATACAGAGAAAACCTGGAGGATCTGAACCCAGAGGAACTAAAGTCAGGAGGCAAATTGACCTGAGGATTAGAGCTGCCGTGTTGTAACTTTTTCAGTTGCTTTGGTGATACTGTGGCAGGTTTCAGTTGTGATTTTTTGACCATGTGGGACTGGCACTGTAAAGCCTGGCGTGCGAGGGGCTGGTCGTGCAACCCGTACGAGACCCCTTTGGTGCCTCCCTTCCCCTTTGCCTTGCTCCTGCCCAGCCCTGCTGAAGTCCTTCTGCTGAAGCCCGTGCTGCTCCAGCACGGGTGGATGCTCTGCAGTGCACAGATGCTCTTTACGGCCTGGCACACACATCAAGGATCAGAACTGACCCGGAAGGTGGCCAACAGGGAGATTTGTATCTAAAGATAAAGTGATGAAAATCACTTTCATCAGGCCCATTCCCCTGAGCCCACCGCCCTCCCTTCAGCTCTCCCCGAGCACAAACCTCTCACCTTCTTTAACTAAGCCACCGTTCTAGTATAGCATTTCTCATTTTCTTATCTGTTGCTGTCAGAGTTTGAAAATAAAGAACTGGTGAATAAAAGCAGACAGAAGGGGGGTGGGAGCAGGAGGGAATGTGCTTGAAACTCTCATGTCCTAACGAGAGGGCTGTTTCATTCCGAGATTTCCAGACATGCTGCGGAAGGAGATGTGTTTATTTGGGACTGGTTTGGGTTGGGGGTGTGTTTCCATGGTGCTTGTGGGAATGGGACTACATCCCTTGACAGCTTTCTCTGAAAGACTTGACTGGCCACCGGGCAGCCCTGGAATAACCCCGATGCCTGAACGAACACAGAGAGCGTGTTACATCTGGATTGCAGCAGAGCATGGGGTAGAGCACACAGTCAGTCTCAGTCCCCTGCTTCCTGTAAATCCAGTACAACCCACCCGCCGCTGTGGGTGTTTGAAGCAAGTGCATAGACAACAACAACAACAAAGGGGCTACTATGAGCAAAAGGAATTCGAGTTGAGCTGGAGAAAGGATTTCATTATTCAGGCTAATCTCAGGACCAGTTTAGATGAGCCGTTACTGAATAACCTCATTAAAGTTCTAGGTGAAGTAGCAAACTGCAAGTTAATGAGGACTGCAGATGGCACTAAATTGGGTAGTGTCCTGAGAGCTGTGGATGACAGAAGTAATACAGGAGATTGGGAGAGATTAGAACTGGGGATAGAAATTAAGAAAATGAGATTCTTACATGAAAAGCAGCAGGCTGATACTTCTGGGAGAAAATACTGTGCCAAGTAGAGGAGAGGACCCTCAAATGCAGTAATGCAGTAAGAAAGACTTACAGATAATAATGATGGATTCTCAGCTAAGACAATAGTTTGCATCTGGCCAACGTAAAAAGCCAAAGCAAGTATGAACACCATTTGTCCAAATAGCATGCCTAAAATGTGAGGACAGAAGACTGTATTTCTGTGTGATTCTCTGCCACAGAAGGAGGGACTCACATCTCTGTCATGCAGCATTTCACTTGGGAAGATTTTTTTTTCTTTCTTCTTTGGGAAGCAGCGCTAGAACTGCTCTGCTGAGACTGGGGTGAGTGGGAATTCACATCCTCAGCAGAAGTGGTGGGTCTGCAGTCTGTTATAAGCAACACCCTTAATAGACCTGACCAACAGTAATGTTGTGAATGAGTAGCAACAGATTTTTATATTCACCAGAGGCTTGTAAGATTTACAAATTGCTGAAGTTTTTTGCTGGAAAGGCCACTTCTAGTTTTCCAGGCAGACATTGCCTTCCCCTACCTTGCCCCAGTGAAGGTCTGGAGAGATGGTCAGAAAGAGAGCAGAGGTGAGAAGATCTGATGGGTAGACTCAGGGATGACTGGAGCTATGCAGTGAAAAGAGAATGAGAGGAAGAGATTTTCTTTTCCCTTATGTACCCTGCATTGTTTTGCAAACTAATACCTTTGGCTTTGTGTTTCAGAAGAGAAATGCCGTAGCTTTATTGAGCTTTCACCACCAGCAGAGAGAGGTAAGAGCAAATCCCCATACCTCACTGTAGCTGCCCAGTGCACCTCCTTGGGATGGGGGACCTGCAACATTTCGCCTGTGTGAGGACAGCAGGGTGGGTCCCCAAAGAGCCAGGCATGGAATCCTGGCCTCATGGTTGCTAAAGGAGCCAAGATTTCCTCCCAGATATTTGCCTAAACCTCTGCCATCTGTGAGGTCAGTGCTGGAAACCTCAGACGCCCTCCCATATTAAGTGGGATTTGTCTCATCTAATAAGTTTCCCAGTCTGAGCTTGTCATCTTGCTGTAGTCAGCAGGAAGGGGATGCATGCCACCTGAGGGCAGTCACTCCCACATACGCTACATGTTGACTCAGTGCTTCAGTTTTGGGGCCTGACTCTGGAAGCTAAATCACCTCTTACTTTGTGATAAGAGGACATCTGAAGGTTACACTTTCACGGTGAAGTCCTTGTCTCATCAAACACAAAACTTCATTTGGGTTGGAGAGCTTACCCCTCCTGTCATTGTCACAGGTTTCAAATCATCCTGGGGATAACTTCAGTATACCTGGATGTATGTGTACCTACGCGATGGAGATTTTACTTACTGAAAGCTTTTCAATTGGTGTGGGCTTGCTAACTATACCCTGAGATGGAGGCTGGAGGCAAGTCAATTCAGAGGATGTTCCTATGTGAAGGGAAAGGCCTGGGGTGCTGAGCCTGTGTCAGCGTTCAAGCCATGAGAGCAAGGGCTGGAACAAATGCTGGGGAATCATAACAGCCAGCAGGGAGATATGTACTTCACTTCTTCTTTTTCTGCCTTGTTTCCCCTATTTTCAAAACACTGGCAAAGACTGCTGACCTGCTTTTATAAAGCGATGCGCATTCCCAGGTGAGTGGTCCAGTGCGAGTAGCGTGCAGTGGCATCGCTCTGCGGATTAACCTGGGTCACTCTTGGCACAACAGCAGGGTAGAAAAACCTCCCCCTGCTTATTCTTTTGGGAAACAGTGTTCACACAATTCAAATACTGCTGGTGTTACAAGATCATTTTGAAGTCATGCAGATCTCCACTCTGTCATAAAATGAATCCCTTAACTGCATTTACTGAATGACTCTTGCATTTACCACAAAATGCTCACTTCACAGGGACTAGAAATGCATTTTTCTTCTTTCTCACCTCCTTGTGCTTCATTCCCTGCCCAGGCCTCTGGCTCTGTTGCTTCCAATGTCTTCCTTATAGGCTGTTTTCCTAAGAAAGGAGGTTTATGCAACCAGATTACATGTCTTTGTAAATCTTTCTGTCTGTCCCCCCTCACACTCCTACTGCTCCTTGTCTAATTGCAGCCCAACATTGATAGAAAGGCCATGCTCTGTAAGGCATTGAGCTCCTACAAATTAATTGGAAGATCACTGTGAGCTTAAGCATGACACCCGTAGTGACACTGTGGTCTTATCAGCTCTACCACCCGCTTTCGCCCCTTCCTGCACATAGCATCATCCGAAGATGACCTTGGCCTCCAGCGCAGCTGCCATTATATAGTTGGGGCAGCGCTGGAGAATGTGGTGTGACTGCTGATTGCAGGCTGGGCTGGCTGAGCTGGGTGTGTGGAGAGCAGCTCCACATTACGTGGGCAGCATTACAAGACCAGATCGCACAGCATGTGTGGGGAGCCTGGACTCACAGGGATGATGCAGAGACCTCTGTGCATGTGTGGTGCTTGCAGCCTCCAGGACACTTTTGGCAGTCTGACCTCTAATGAAGTAGTCTCCCTGATTGTGCTGCAGCAAGGAAGCCAGCTCCTTTAAGCAGGGAATGCAGCTCATCAATTTCTGCTAAAGAGCTGGGTGACTCTGTGGCACTAATGACGTTGAGGCGTCAAGTCAGTGCCACATTAATGAGGGTTGTCTTCACACTCCTTTTCCCCAGTTGAATGTCTCCTCTATGGCCATGAATAGTTGCTAACAGTAGTGTTCACAGTGCTGCTTCATTTGCCGGATTAATATTTCTTCCTCAGTGGATCCTGTGCTTTACCACAGCCCAGCATTACAGAGTGCCTTTTCTCTTTCTCATCCAAGTCCTACTGCACAGTGAGCCCCACTCATAATCCCAGCATGAAAGTACCTGCACTCTGTGCAAGCAGCAGGGTGAGTGGTGAACATTATTGCCCTAGCTGGATATCCACCCCAAGGAATGTAGTTTCTTTTTAATTGGGGTTTCAGTGAGAAATACAGGCTTGCAAGGGGCTTCCTGAATTCCAGAGGCCAGGTCCCAGCCACAGCTGTGAGTGCACCATACAGTTCTTTACTTAACCAGTTGAGTCCCAGGTTAAAAGTTGTTTGCTTCCATTGGTGTGATTAGAAACCTACTCTGAAGGTCACTACGCTAATGGGTAAGAACCTTCTAACATCCAGCTCAGATGTGTTCGTGGCCAACCTATGACCACTAGGTGTTGTTCTAATACTCAACAGCTTTCCCCCATCTTTTTTCCCTTGGTTTCCTCCTTGCTGTTTATAAATAATGCTGGCTTCTTTACAGACAGCATTTTAGTTCCTCTCAGCTTTTCCCACGCCAGACTAGCCAAGCCATCTTCTGTGACAGACTCTCTGTCTCCTTCAGCATCCTTTGAGCCCTTGTTTACAGCCTAGGGGGATTGCTTTTGGGTGTTTGTTGTTTTCCTTCTTTCCCTTCTTTCCAGAGGACATCCTTTCAGGATTGGGTTGGGAAGGGGGAGTACTCTCCCTTGAACAAGCCATCCTGCATTGCTGTGAGAAGTCTCTGGTTCCCGGCAGGAATCCTGTGGCTGTCGCTGGGATCAGAGATGCTGTACATCAGCTTGCTGCTCATCAGCTTCATCCTCCTGATGGTGGAAATGCTGCATACTGGCAATCCTGTCTGTGGGTTGAAGCTCAACGCCTTTGCTGCTGTCTCCTCGGTGCTGTCAGGTGTGTTACTGCAGGCTTGGAATCGCAGCAGCAGGAGAGCCTCCCCTCCCGCGCGAGGCTGAACTATGCTGCTCTGGCTCCTGCTGTAACTCCTTCACTTTTTTGTCTTTTGCATCCAGGTCTCCTTGGGATGGTGGCACACATGATGTACACTCAAGTCTTCCAGGCAACAGTTAATCTGGGACCAGAGGACTGGAGACCGCACTCATGGGACTACGGCTGGGCATTCTAGTGCGTGAGCTCTGAAGTCATCTTCACCTCCCCAGCCGTTTGGGCTTCAGCCATGCTACACCCTGCCAAAACCCACCTCCTCCTTTCTTGACCTTCTGTGTTTCCAAAGAGGGGTGTACCATGGTTCTCCTACTGCTAATCTCCTGTCTTTGCCTCATCCCCTGCTTTAACAAACAGTTCCTGAGTTACTTAAATGAGTAGCTACCAAGGACTGGCAAAGAAATGGGGTCACACCTAAACAAGTGCCTTCAACCCTGCTTACTAATCAGGTTTGCCCCTACGCTGGTTTGCTGTTTGGTCTCAGCACTTCCCTGTGTGCAAAGGCCAGTGTCATGCTTGTGATGATGCTCTCAAACATGCCTCGTTTTTCTGCAGTTTAAATGAGTTCCATGCTGGTTTGGCATCTTCACTAACCAATGTCCAGAGGGCCTATTTCTGCAGCACCAAGCCTAGACACATGCTTAAAGATGTGGACACTGTAGCCAGGAAGAGCAGCTGTGAAAAGCAGGTGGCTCAGGGTTTCTTTCTCTAAAGGCTAAAGAAGCCAACTGCAGCCAATATGCCATAGCTGACCTGAAAAACAGCGGGATGAACCTTGCAAGTGCCCATGGAAAGTGCAGGCTCAATTTGCAATGCTGTACTCACAATGACCACATTGATTCTTAAGACTTAAACACTCCAGTGCGAGGTGCCAGCTGTGGACATCGAATGTCAGCATGGCCATCTGGCCATGCTCAAGTAGGCATGCCTCGTGCCAGGAAGACCCTGAGCAGCCCTGCGACTTAGAACTTGCTTTCAAGCTGTGCTGTCCTGCTCTGACCAGTTACAGACTTTCCTGCTGCCCTTTTTATTTTCCCTGTATCCCTCCCTTCCCCGAGACAGGGATAACCAGTATTTACCCCACCGATCTAAGAAGGACCTTGTGGTGGGATAACCCCTGAGAACTGTAATGTTACGAGCCTTAGTCTTTCTAGTTCATGTCCATGCCCAGCAGCTTCTGCCTGGCAACTCAGGGTGCATCACAGTGCATGCAGTTCAGTTCCTGACCTCACCTGGCTTCTCACAGCACGTGCTGTTCTTGTGTCTCTCCTGTAGCATGGCCTGGGCCTCCTTCACCTGCTGCATGGCCTCTGCCGTCACCACTCTCAACACCTACACCAAGACGGTGCTGGAGTTCAAAAGGAACCACATCAAGGGCTACGACGGGAGCTTCAAGGACCAGCCTCAGCACCACCAGTGCTTCCTACGGCAGCAGATAAGCAGCTACTACGAGCCCCAAGACAAGCCCCTCCATTCAGTCTCTGAGGGAGTCGACTTCTACTCTGAGCTGCAGCAGAAGGTGCTACAGCGGGAACCAGAGCTGGAGCTGGATGAGGTCTTGGGACAGACGATCGGGGAGGATCGCTGTTAGGGATGAGCGCGCAGGGGCAGAGCAGTGGGGTTTGGGAGGCACGAGAGCGCTGAGCGGAACACCAGCACCACTGTTAGCAAGTTCTCGGGGAGCAATTCCTGCCTCCACGGTTCGGGGAGCGAGAAGAGAACACCAGGGCAACAGCAGTGCCAACAGGAGCAGGGTGGGTCCTCCCTGATCACGGTTTGATGGTGTCCTCAGCTGGGAAGGGGACTGGAGGGACATGCTGGTGCCAGCTGTCTCCAAGCGCTTTCAGACAGAATCGAGGCAGATGTCCTAATCCCAGCAGTATTGCACCTGGGAATAGATAGTCAGTGCCATCCAGCTGGCAAACTGCAGTGCTGGGCCTCTTTGGGTGGTGTCACATTGTGTTCCAGCAACCCCCCGGGCTCAGTGCTATGGTGAAGGGCATCGGTGCTCATATTGATTGGCCGTAGTCCTCTCTGAACACCTTATTTATTCTTCATTTCCAGGCCCACCCCCCTCTTCTCCCTGCCCCTAGATTGAAAGTGCTGCTGCAGTAGGAATGGGAGGTTGCTTTCAGACATCTCCCTCCTGCTCTTTCCTATCTGTAATGACACCCACATGCTCCCTTCTTGCTTTTACCCCCAAAATCTCCCATTCTGAGGTACTTTCCCATCTGTCTCCTTCTACTGTGCTTCTCCACAACCTTTAAGAATCCTTGGCTGGGCTTTTGCTTTTTTCTTTGTTTCTCTTCACCTTGTCCCCTTTCTTCCATTGTAAAAATATCACAGACAATCCCCAAACCAAGCAAACTCCTAATCTCTCAAAGGTGAAACACTGGTTCACATGACACATGATGCTGTACAGAGTATTTATTTGCTCCACTTCAGTTCACAGTTCAAATACATTTTCCCAACAATATACAGACAGACTCTTTATTCACAGTGGGGATGTGTGTGTGTGCAGGCAGGGTGAATTCACATTATGGAGGAGCTAACATCACTGCACTTGAATATCAGTTCTCTCAGGAAGAGCCTCAGGAGAATAACTATTTCAGATAACAGCCGCTTCACCTTTCCCAGCAAGGTGGTGGCTAGACAGGAGGGAAGGGGCACTCCTGTTTAATCCTCATATGTTACTGGTCCTCCCACTATCAGTCCCTATTAGGCAGCTGTATTAACTGACTAAGCCGTCTGGAGGAAAATGCCAGGCCTAGAGCCACTGCTACAGTTGTGCTAATATATACAAAGCTATTTACACAAAAATACCATTAAACATATACAAACTGTTCACAGGCTCTGACATTAAGAGAGCAGGGCCCAAGGACCAGCCTTGGGACTTACAGCTAATCCTGAAGGGCTATCCTGGAAGCTTTATAGGGAGATGCAGGGACAGAGAAGAGAGAGGGTGATACAGCAAGGAGAGGTGTCAAGAGCCCAGGAGAGCAAAACCATAGTAGATATGCCGATCTGGAGGGAGTGTCAAAGTCCTGCCATCACCTCACCACTCACAGGGAAGTGCAGGGAGGCTGGAAGGGCACGTGTCAGCAGGAGGACGGAAGAGTCCTTTGCAATCCTCATCTCAGCCTGGCTCTGCCTAACGTCAAAGGTCAGACCTAGAAAGGCATACCAGGAAGACAGTTCCTATGTTGTTGCCCTGCGCTGCGGGGAGCTGCTGGGGCAACAAAGTGGTTGCTTTTTATATGGTCATTTATATTACAAAAAAATTCATGTAGATGCTCTGCAGCTACAACACAGGAGACTGATGGCACACTCAGAGGCACAGTTCAAAGCACTAAACACACTGTGAGCAAACGTGCCCTGGGGGTAGTCTGCTCCTCCTGGAACTGCACACAGGGCTGGGCTGGCAAGGGAATGGTTGAGCCCAGAATAGGGGTAAAATGCACAAAAAAGCTTTCCAGTTCTGCCTCTGTCTGAGCCTCTAAACCCTGCAGCAGTGGTGTGAGAATCAGCTTTGCTGTGACTGGATCTAGTGTGATCTCCACAGTGCCAGCAGGGATCTGCTGGGAATCTATCCCAAAAGGGCTGTGATGCATTTGCAAAGGGGGACTCAGCCCATTGGACTGCAGTGTGATGTTACAGTGACACTTTGGCTTCATAAACAGTTTAGGGATGGACAGAAATAAGATGTGAACCTTTTTGCTTCTACATCACCCACATGAACCTGTCCTGAACTTGGGACTGGGGAAAGAAATATACATGTACAAGGGCTGGCAAATGCTGTGGGGACCATCTTTCTCAAGATCAGGTGATTCAGCCAGAGAGCTAGTTTGTTTGTGAGTTTGGGGACAGAATGGAGAACAGGGTTGAGAGCACAGGAAAGGTTGTAGGCAAGACTAGCCCTGCAGGAGCCAGACAGAGGCTTCTCTCCAAAAATATAAAGATTAAAGCAGGTGGTGTCCTTTAGCCACACCATTTGCCTTGAGTCATCATGGCCCACTCTAGGCCTAGAGCTTATTTGACTGCCTGGAAATACTGTCTGGACATAAAAAGGAGTGTCCTAAATCTCATTCATAAATTAAACATACAAAAAATATACATATATTGTATAAATTGATACACACATACATATACAAAAAACCTGGTTTTATATATATATATGTATGTATGTATGTATATAAATTCTAAATTCACATTTCTGTATTACCTGGAGGGAAGCATGCAAGAACGGCATATGGAGGGGGAGACGCTGAACAAGGTTCCTCTGGTACAGGACAGGTCTGCCTAGGACAAACCTGCCTCCAGCAGCATTCCCCAGAGAGCTGAAGAAGGGGGGAGTGCTTTTAGTCCCTCTACACAGCAGTTTTCCTGAAGATCCACAGAGCAGCTTCCTGTATTCCCCATACAGGCCACAGGTCCAACCAAAATCTGAGGAACCACCAGGCTAGAGCTGCAGAAGGAAAGGCAAACAAAAACTAAGGCCAAAACCTATTATCATCCAGTCTGGTAGAGGAAAGTGGCAATTCACAGGTCAGCAACTGAACCTGGGCACCACTATATGGAGGACCCTTGTCTGCCCATGTCAAAACAAGTGATCCCTGTCCCACCTCTCTGTTCCCTCTGTGAGCCTCTCAGTCCCTTATCATCAGCATCCCTGGTTCTAAGATCCTCCTCCTTGTCCAACTGCCAAAGTACAGCTGGGCCTCAAAATCTGTCTAGCTTATGCCCAAAGGGGCAGCCAGTCATCTTGCAAACAGACTCTTTGCATCCCACCAGGCTCTTTGCATCTCAAAGAGCACCCAACTGTGTGTGGAGAGATCAGATGTTTTCAAAGGCCTGGATTTCATTAGGGATTCCTGAACAAACTCACCTTCTGAGGAAAGTCAACAAATTTCAGCCGGGCAAGAAATCGCCTCACTTCTCCACGGCTGATTTTGGGAGTGGTGGTGTCCTTTAGCCACACCATTCGACCTTGACTCATCATGGCCCACTTCAGGCCCAGCTTGCTGACCGAGAGAAATCCTGGCTGTTTTTCAGAGGTTGCAGTTGTTGTCACAGTGATGTGAAATGCATCCTTCTGGAGATCGTTAATTCCAACTGGTCCATCAGAAAAGGGCGAGAAAATATTGGTGAGGAGTAAATGATTACATTTCTTCCAAAAGAAATCTTACAGTGTTTACTCAGTCAAAACATCCACTGGACTGAGGGTATATTCAGTCTGACTTTACAACTCCATGGACCTTAGTTAATCAGGGAAAACTATTATAAGTTAAAAATTTTCCATGGAAATAAAGTTAAATTTAGATCAGAAATGGAAGGGTTTGGTTCCAGGTGATGTTTTTGAGCTTGAATAGGAGATGCACATACTTCAATAATGCAGTTCACTTTCAGCAGCTATTGTTTTACCTCTACAGAAGGGGAAATTGGTAAAGCACAGGCAAGTAAACTCACTCCAGCCACTGCAGAATGATCTGTACAGACCTCAGAAATCCCTCAGGTGCTACCTTTAATGGCACTACACCCCATTGTTTCTCACGGCTACCCCTCCCTCTGTATTTCTCTTAGCCTAGGTAGTTTCTCCTCCATTTGTACTCACCTGCTGAAGCAATGACTTTGTCTGTTGCATTAGTGAGGTCCAAAAGGACTGTAGGAAAAACAGGATGGAGGAGATAGAGGTGGTGCAGCCCTGGGCGCTCAGGTCTGGGACCAGGTTGCTGTTGGAACAAAGGACAGACAAAAACGTTACAGCTGGCTAGCAAAGAGGAGTTTAGCTTTGCCAAATAAAGAAAGAAGTTTTCTGACACTGCGCTGTCTTTACATGGATCAGAGAATCAAAAACTATATGGTTTTACAGAGATGAAATCCTGCAAAGTGTTTTTTCTAAAACATAATTTGCTCCACAACTTCTGGTTGGTAAGGTTGAGATCTGACTCTGTCAAAGCCAGCTTGATGGGTGAAGCTACAGTCTGGAAGTTTGAGTCTCCCTGCTGACTTGTGTGCCTGCATGCAGAGAAGAAGTGCTCTGGGGCTGGGAACAAATCTGCAGTAAAAATATCTCAGTGTTGCAGAAAAAAATGAAATTCACACAGAAAGTTTTGATTTTGTGGATGCAAACTTTCTGTCCACAAAGCTTTCTGGTGAAGAATTTGCACACAAAACCTCCTGCGTTCAGGCTCAGAAAAGTCAGCGTGTCAAAGCAAGAGGAAAAGATGTCCCTGACAGCTGCCTTCTATGGCAGGTTTAAAGTTCAATTACATTAGGAATATAAGACAGAGACTGCACGTGCCTCAAAGTGAAGAAAGGATGCTTGCTCACCAAACTTTGTAACACAGGCTGTGCTTCATCAGCCCAGAAGAGAAACACAGACTTCTTGTCCAAAGTCATGACTGACAGTGCATCGAGTTGTTGCTTCTGCCATGGGAGTTCCTGGTTCCAAACAGGGAGGCCGGATTTGCCATCTATCACCACCACCTCAAGGCAGGGGAGAGACCTAGCATTAACAAGTGTCCAGGTGTGGGCATACAGAGAGCCCCCTTGCAGTGGCATGGCCTGTGCTGTTCTCTTTCATGCCTGTGGCCACACAGTGATGAGTGTCGGCCGCAGAAATGGGAAAAGCAAGGAGCAAGGAATGATTGTCCCAGGGAATGATTGTCCCTTTCTACCCAACCTCCCTCACTCCTATGCTGCCACTGCCCTCCTTGCCTTCACTTGTTTTACCTTTTTGTTCCCATCTCCAGTCTGTGCTTGCAGCATGAAGTCCAGAGTTTGGTCAGCACCAAAGTAACCTGGTACAGGCTGGCTGCAAATGTGGAAAAAGAAACACTCAGCACCATGGCAGAAAAACAGGGATTTCAGATGGAGGCAGCACAGTTGCTTTCATCCTCCATTTTGTCTCTTAAAAAGGCAGGATTTGCTGTGCTAAGACAGACCTTCCATCCACTCAGAACTGTTCTGTCAGGAACCATTTGTTGGTGCAACAGAAAAGTGAAAAATGATCAAACAGCCCATGGTGCTTGTTAGCCACACTTCATCCATATGGGGGACATCCTTGATAGGCTGTGTAGACACCTGTCTATCACCCTGAGACATGACTCTCTATTATTCTTCCCTTAGCATGAGAAACTGTAGTTTTGCTATGGTCATAAAAAATTGCCCAGCCCTTTCAAAATGCATCAGCACATTTGACCTCCTGCTGAAAGTGTATTTCCCAAGCCGCCTTAGCTGTGAGAAATGGCTCTTAATATACTCACCATTAATGTCAGCCCATGATTCTTTGTTTTCTTACTTCTGGCAGTTTTACAAGCCTTTTTATAACCTTCAGCATTTTAAATGAAGTCCCCTCTCATCCTCTCCCGTCTGGGTGACATAACGCTACTACTTGAATCTCTCTCATTGTAACTCTTTTCTAACCATCTTGCTTGCCTTTGGCTTTCTGACTCTTATCTCTGTCTTCCTTAAATTCACCACAGCTAGACACAAGGTTCTAAATAAGCACAAACAACTCCTCAAAATTCACAGGATCAGAGATTTTATGGCAAGGCAGGTTCATCAGAATATGCCTTCCATCCTCTCGTTTATGACAGATTGCTGTATTTCACCCAATTAACCAAGTATCAGTAGGCTGACTTTGACTAGATCTACCAGCCATGAGGCTTGCTATGGAAATACAAAGATGAGATGAATTCATCACTTCTCATGACAGTCAGTTCTAATGATTAATCTCACCTAAAGAAACATGCCCGCATTTTCATTTTCTTGAACATGAATGCCTTTCGCTCCAAGGCACTTGTTCTTGCTGTGGCAAGATTAAAATGCCTGTTAGCTCCTGTTACTTACACATGCTTATGAACTCACCTCTCAGGCTTCTCTTTGATCATATAAACCCACTGACTTAAATCTTCCATGCTAAAGCATTTTTTCCAGCCCTTTTCTCCAATTTTTTCCAGCTTCCCCTTTAAAATGTGCATACCAGAATGGCTCCTGAACAGCAATGCCACAGTACAGCAGTGGCTTGACTATTTATACTTACTACATCAAACAATGTCATTTGCTTTACAGACACCTTTGGCAACCAGAACCAATGCTTTCAAGGCAGTATCATGGGATGCTCCTGTAGCTTGAAAGCTCTCCAGTAGCAAAAAGGAAGTAGTAGGTAGCTCTATCCTATGGGCACAAACTTAAAACCTGTCCTAAGGTGCCTCTTCTCATGTCCCTTATGGGTTACAGTCAGCGGCAGATCCCACAAACTGAATGCAGACAGACATATGTATTTTAGATGCTACCAATCAACTGAAAAATCCCCTGGGCACTTTCTCAAATGAACCAGAAGGCTAGTAATTATTCCTGCCCAACAGTAATCCCCACAGCAACCTGCTATTAATCCTCTCTCATCTGAAACATCCATTTACAACACAATTTTCAACTGCTTACTCAATTTCATGGTCTCTGAACTTCACCCTTGTTTTATGACTACTGATTCTCCTTTATGGTTTTTCAGGGATCTTGTCAAAAGCTATCTGGAAATGCAGCACATCTGCAGCAACCAGGTTGTTTTTCTCAGAGACTGTTCCCAAAGGGCTGGACTCGGCCTGCCTGGCTGGAGTTGTGTGCTTGGGGCAGGTTTACCCAGGAAAAGGGGAGGTCTCAGCTGGCTCCGTAAGCTTTGTCTGATGAGAAACTGGGTTTCGGTCTGTTTGACTCTGTGGTGACACCCCTGACCTGGATTTGTCCCCCAGCCTGTGTTGCTTAAGCAGAACTTCTCTAAGTCCTAAAAAACCAAAAAAACCAACCCTCTAAAATAAATGCTTGTCCACAATATATTCAGTCTACCAGATTTGGTCTCTCTTAAGTCTGAGAAAACAGGCAGTCCAGGACTTCAGCACAGTGGTCTTGAACAGGAATTGCTTTCATTATTTTTCAATGCCTATCTGGCAGCTCCTGTACATGTGTTGGTATTCTTGTCCCTTGGGAGGTCACGGAACCAGAAAAAACAGGGCTGGAGTGCAGCAACCTGGAATATTAGTTGCCCAGAGAGGTTGTGGAGTCTCCATCTGTGGAGATATTTAAAACCTGACAGCACACAGCCCTGAGCAACTTGTTCTAGCTGAGCCTGCTTGAGCAGGTAGGCTGGACTAGGCAACCTCCAGAGGTGCCTTCCAACCTCAACCATACTGTGATTCTGTGAATGGAACAGGTAAAGCAGTTTTCAACCATTCTTGATTTGAACCCATAGAAATTTTCCAATTAAGTAGTGGGTCCATTTAGAAATTTTTTGCGTATAACTGATTTTACAGCATCTATGAACTGGCTTTGCTTAGTCAGTACACACTCACCCTTTAAACTAGACCCCAGACACATCCAGAAGACTGCAGACTCTGGGCCCAAAACACTTTTAGTCCATCTCCTTTCCCCATAGCACAATCAACTAGCCATAAGCCATTCCTAAAGCCATTGCTTATGTCACCCATCAGCCCTCAAGAATGTGGACATATGAATATCAAACCTAGCTGTACACCGATTTTTTTTGCTTAATGAAGTTCCAATGCCTGCTTCCTACAGATGCTCTTTACAGTCAGGTAACACTGGGCTGAGAGCTGCTTTCTTTTCTCTACATAGCAGAGCAAGCAATTTGTTTCCCACATAATTTCCCTGAACTGTGCCCAACTACCCTTTGCAAACATTTAATACGGGGCAAGCTGAAATTGCTGGTTATTATCAACCCATGAGATCTGGCAAATTACTTCACTTCCATGTGTGAAATCAGAGGATAAGCAGTATTTTTTTAAGGTTTACATTTAGTATAGATGGTGTGCTGACTGCCATCAGAGAACTCATTTTCAACTTTCAAGGAACATTAAGATCTGTGGGCCATACTCAGACACCTTCTCTAAATACTTAACATCGCTAATGCAACAGCTCCTCTCCACTGAGCTGGCAATTGGCAGCTCTGGACAGCAGACGGGCTGAATCACACACCAGTAATTCCCTGAATGTCAGTGCCACAACATTCCCATGACATCTATGTTGGGTATTTCAATCAAGCCCCTTATTTGTGACCACTCACAAGCACACAGCTCAGGTTTCCAGCCTTCTGTTCCTTGCTCCCCCTGCCCTCCTCACTTGCTCAGCGATGCATCTGCACACCTCCAGTTCTTAGATTTCTCTGCAGACTTGGAGAATTCTTCTCAATTGCTTTCTAAGGAGCACATGTGCTTACAAGTAAAAGGCAGGAAATGGTACAGGAAGAAACAAGACAGAAAAATATTCCCAAGTATGTAACCTGCTGATGTTCTGCAGTTCCAGGGTCCAGCGGGGCTCCAGGTCCTGTCCCCGCAGTAGGATCAAGCCCTCTTTGGTTGTGATGAGCAGGTTACTGCAGTTTGTGTCAGGTGCCTTCATCGTCTGCAGGAAGTCAACACCCCCACTGGGACAAATGGAAAGCAAAGAGGAGATTCCGAGGCTTGTATCTGCACATCTCAGCACTAGCTGCCTGTCCACATGGCAATTCATCCTACCAAAGATTTGAATTATTCTTGGAGAAGCCCATCTTCTCCCCAGTGATGGAGCTTAGCTTCCTTTGGGGGTTCCTCAGTTAAGTTGGCTAATTCAGGTGTGGGGTGTTCTGAACATCTTTAGTTACTATAAAAAGCACAGAGTTTGGGAGTTCACATTTGTTCCCTCCCTTTATTCCTATCCAGGCTGACCTTGACCACAATTTGGCAGTAAAGAAGGAGCTGAGAAATCCAGGCCCACAATGCTGTACACAGACTGAGCTTCCCAAAGGGACTCCATTAGCTGGGAACACCTTTTTTTTCTCTCCAGGTATGCATAGCGGGTGGAAGAAAGGAACAAGGAGAAGGAGAAGCAAAGGATTCCCTTTTATCATACTCTGCACTTCTTTTGCTAGGACAACCACAGGACAGGGAGGAAACAATGGGTTCCCCAGAGTACTGTTATCAACTGGTCAATGAAAAGGACAGTATTCTACTTCCAGAGGGAAGCAGAAGGGACCATCTCTAGGTGTACTAAGAGGTGCCTACCCTCCCCTTCCTCTCCCAGCAGAAGCAAGATGACAAGTCCATCTCCTACCTGTAAATGTCAATGAGCTCTGACAGGTTGACAGATCTGCGCTTTTCCCACTCTGGCTCCTCCTGCTGTGGCATTGCAGGAAAGCTGTCCCGGTTTCTGGCTTGGGTAAAGATATCCCTCAGGGCAACTGCTTGAACGTTACCTGCCAGGAAGAGTAAAGATGAAGAGTCTTTCCTGCAAAAGTTAACTCCTTAGTAGCATGGAGGGTCCTTGCAACCACTGCAGTTGTGGTAGAAGGCAAAGAAATGCCCAGAGCTGGAACTTCCCTGGCATGACGTGCCTTTGGGAAACTCCAAGGTATTCCAGGCTAGCAGGTATTGGTGCTCCTGCACTTTTCCACACCATGGCAGTGAGACTTGTTCCTATGCCTTCTACTCCTAGCTTTTACAGCAGAAGGTATGGTAGAAGTATCCCAGGGATGCTCTGGGCCTTTTTAGGTAAAATGAATATTTTCTCAGTAAGGTGAAGTGCTGGAAAGGCAAGGTCCATCTTACCAAAACCAAACAGGATGTAGATGGCTCCCTGGCTGGTGACGTGGACTTCAGGGCCAATTACTTTCCCTTCTCCATTGGTGCTGTACTTCACAGGCCCACCTAAAGCAGTCCCAGTCTTTCCTGACACCAAGATGAAAAACACATCAGGCTGCAAAGAGAGAGATGTAGAGATTTTTAGCAATGGTTTCATGCACTTGTGCTCTCAGAATCTTTCCCAGTCCCCACAGCACGAAGCTGCATTGCTCTTCCCCCCCCCCAGCAAGGTCTGGCTAGTGGTCTCTTTCTCTTTGCTCAGTCTCACTTCCTGAGCATCTTACATTCACGCTTTTCTCTTGACTGCAAATCCATCAAAGATGGAAGGGACTTCAAAAACCTGAACAACTCTAACATTAATGCCAGAATTGTAGGGAGGGATGAGCATAGAGGAAATCTGCATCTGAATTAATCACACAAGTATTTCTTTCTTTTGGATAAGCTGAATGCTCCTTTCTCCAGAGATCTATCTCAAGACGGCTCCCTACACCGCTGCTAAACACCCACTTCAAACCAAGCCTTCACTGAACAGAAACAGGTAATTCTCAGGCCTAAGCCAGGGGTAAATAATGACCCTTCTGTTCATTCCCAGCTGACTAGAAATGCAGGTAGTGTCATTATTGCTTAATCTCACTGTTCTGACCTATTGACAGAAAAAGGGTGCTTTTCAGGGAAATCTAAGGGAATGAAAATTAGGGGCTCTTGCAGCTCCTATTGCAGCCTTTCCACATCAGGCTCCCTGTTCTTCCTCTAGATAGTCAAGGTCCTTTCAAACCTTGAGCAGGGATATGCTGTACCTGTGTCTCTTTGAGAGCCAGAACAACAATATCCCTAATCCCATCTCCATCTACATCTGGAAGAGTTGCAGCCGGTGCAGCCAGGATCCCACTTGAAAGGTGGATGGAGTTCAGCGTCCAAATGGTCTTGCCTGTGGGAAGAACAGGATGAAAGAGACCTGCAGCACTTGGGGAACCAGCAGGCAGCCCCAGAGGGTTCCACAAAACCTTCTTGAAGAAAGGAGCAAGAGAGGTTGTTCCCCCCATTCTCTGAGAAGAGGAAAGACAAGCCTACAAACTGGGGCAAGCTGCAGTCAAAAGCAAAGTTCTTCCCCCAGCATTTCTTCAGGTTGTCTTTGAGTCATGCCTCAAGTCCTGCTGTGCTTCCTTCTTAGCCTCTCTCTAGAAAGACCTGAGCCCAAAACAATTCCTGAAACAGCAGAGAATATTTGAGGTTCACTCTTGGAAGAAGAACCTAAATGAGAGTGCTGTTCTGCAGGACAGCAGTCGTTTTCCTCAGCCAGCAGTAAAGCCTGTAGGTAGATGCCAGGAAAGGGAACAGATGGGCAGTTCTGATATTCAAAGTGCAAATCTGTGTCTCAGTTAAATTCCCAGCAGCAAACAGTCACTCCAGCATGGCATACTCACTCCACCTCAGGGTGAAAGCATGTTAGCAGACGTGATGTCAAATGGTTCAGCAGTCCAGCATGGACCCAGCTGGAAACTCACTAAAACCCGATTTGCAAATTGGCAAATAAACATGTGAAAAAGGCAAAATGAAATTCAATGCTTTTACTTTTCCATGATTCTTTTGCCAACATTTCTGCTTTTTCAATTAGAGTTTAAAAATGCTTTTCTGCTGTTGCTGCTGCATAGGATAGGGTTTTCCCCTGCATGACAAAGGAAACCAAAGGCCACACCTGCAAACACTTGCGCACATTAATAACTACTACTGCTGGTAAAGGAGACAGCCTATGGTCCTGACCATGCAAACACTGTGCAAGTAATCTGGTCCCTAAAAGCATTTGAAAGGTAAGTGCTGCTGCTCATTGACTGCATCTGCCACTTAAACCCAAGGTTTCTTGTATGTCTCCATTCTCTGTTCTGATTCCATAAACACTCCTATACCTACCTATGACTATTTCTGCCAGTGAATTAATGTGGTAGAACAAACAGCAATCAGAGAATGGAGGTGCACATGATCAGGTGATTAAAAATGCAATATTCACTCACATCTAATCAATTCTTCTGTGGGCCTAATTTCTCTGGAAGGTTTCTTGGCTGTAGCACATGTCCTTATATAACTACCCCAAGAATGGTGTTCAGCTTTTCAGTGCTGTTAGGTAGGTGCTGAGTTGTACTAACAGCTCAGTGTTGATGAGAACAGACCTTACATATCCTTTATGCCATGGGGATGCTACAGGATAAGATTAACACTTTGAAATGTTCTGAGGTGGTAGAATGAAGATGCTGCCACAGAGCAGCAATGGTTTGGATTCTCTTATCCTGTGAAACTAGAAACTCATGAGTGTTTTGACTCCTTCCTGTGTGTCACTAGAGAATGGCCACCATGAAGTGCCAGCACTGAATCATTCATGCTTATTAGTCCCTTAAAGAAAACAAAAAGGCAGTAGCATATTTCTAATATGCTGGTAGTTGACTCTACCTGTGGAGGCACTGAGAAGGCTGAGGAATTTTGATGTTCCTGTAACAAGGCAGACGGGCTCTGCAGCTGCCCCCAGTGACAGCCCTTTGCACTGCACACTCCGAGTCTCCTCTGGAAGCTGGATGGACCACAAGGTGCTGCCATTCATACCAGAAAGGGCCACCACAGTTACGGAGGGCCTAGAGACACCTGCAAGAGGCAAAGAGAGAGTGAAATCCCTTGGCATCAGAGGCTACGTCCATGCTGCCTTTGGTCTTTGCGCTTGAGTTCCAGCTCTAGCTACTAGAGCTGAGCGGCTCAAGCCAGCCACATCCACACTGCCTGAAAGCAAAGTCAAATCCCACCCCATGGCTGAGTCTCTCTGCCTGCAGAGCCTCGCAGCTATCTCCAGACAAGCTGGGCTGTCAGCCAACAGCGCAGACAATTGTGGAGGTTGGACCTGAGCTCATAGCAAGAAATGTGGTCAGCTGGGCACAGAGGAATGAAGATCCTGGGGACAACCTGCTCAGTTGTGCTGACTTCCTGGTGTGAAATGTACTGCTGTCAAACCAGACTGATCCTTCTGATCCCCTCCACCTCAAGATAATGGCTAGCACCAAGGGGAAACCTTGCAGTGACTCACGAGGCAGATGCCACCTCGTGTGAAAGTCCCAGGTTGTTTGTAATTCTGGAGCAGCAGCAGGTGATGGGCAATCTGAGAGCTTTTTCCTTTGTTTTCCAAGTGAGTTTTATTATTGTGAATAACAGACTGAATGCAACCAATTGGTGTAACTCAGAGGTCCTTTCCTTATTCACTGGTTAGCACAAAATAATTGTAAAAAAAAAGTCCTCTATGCTGTTTCAATTGACTGTTGGCTCTGATTCCAACGTGAGCAACTTTTAGCTCAGCCTGCCCTCAGACATAATTGTGGTTACTGTAATCTCCACCCGGTATGCTCATATCGCAATTTAAGATGAACTCCCATACATTTCAAAATAACAACAGTCCCAGTTGACTCCTGTCTTACCAGAAAAACAACACGTGACCTGACTACACAAAGGGCATATCAGGGCCACTGGCTACAAGGAAGTCTGAGCCCACTCTCTAAATCAAACTCACTCTCTTCTCAAACTGAAAATCATCTGGCTTATGCTAAGGGGTTGCCCCAGCCCAAGTTCTCCTCGTTGGGTTGGCAGGGACCAAGAACAACTAACTCCTGAATGCAGCTCACAGCTGCTGTGTGTACAAGCTGGAGAAACAGCTAACAATGTCATAGCTTACTCCATCAGGTACCTATCCCAAGCTTATCTCTACCTGACGCTGTGTGAATGCTCTGAGCCCAAGCTACAGGAGGGCTGATGTCCAGCTATGTGGGTTTAGGATTGTGATGTGCTTATACCTGCTTTAGTGTCTGCTTTTTGTCTTCCAGCATAGCTATAGCCCAGGATGCAGCTAGGTATAACTAGTTCCATTCAGAGCGTGCTGAGAACTGTACATACATCTGCGATGAAAGATAAATACAACACAGTGGCAAAATATAGAACACAAGGACAACCTCTACAAACTGAATGCAGCCTTTACGTCAATGGTACCTCCCTCTCTCACTTTCTTTTTTAACTTACTCTACAGTTTTCTCTCTGCTCATAGGTTTCTTTCTATAGGACTTGCTGTGAAATACCGAGGGCCTTGCCTGGGCCATGGAGAAGCAGCATCTTCCCTATCCTCTAACTATATTTTTATTACCCTACTCTTTTAAGACCCAAGGCATTTTGCTCCCACAAGCGTTCTCTTCAGGCTGTGCAACGTATGCTTGCCCCCTGAAAGTGTCTCTGAGCCTGAACAGATTCACATAATCTCAGGTGATGCCAGGCTGGGCAGACACAGTACAAGAGGCAGCTGGGAACCTCCAGCACTTCAGAAGCCCAGCGCAATAAGATGCCACTTTTGGACTTGGCAGCCCCTGTATAACAGTGGCCAGTATCAGCAGGCTGCTATGTTACCTGAGGGGTGTGAGGGTTAAGAGAGAAAGCCAAAGCAGCTAGGAGGAGGAAGCAGGGCAATACCTGCTGAACAGCCAGGCATAGTAGCTTCTCCACCATCAGCCAGTCTATTATCTGTGAATTAACAACGATTTGGAGCCTGGCAAGTATATGGAGTAACCTGGAGAAAAAGGCAGCAAGGTGAGGGTGTTTCCTGCAAGGCTGACCTACAGCTGCTCTAAAAAAATCCATAATGCTCCCTGTTGGCAAGCAACTGGTTAGTTCAGAAGAACCAGAGCCCTCCAACAGTCAGCTCTGCCATCACTGTTCCTGTCACCAACTACCCTTGGTAATGACCAGGACACTGAACCATAGATCAGGAAAGAGTTGAGACTCCACCACTAAATCTCATTTGTGACCTTTGTCAAGCAGCTTCCCTTCTCTGTGCTTCTACCTCTGTGCCTGTAAAATGGAGGTAGTTAGACTGAGCTCTTTTGTGAAGGGCTCTAAGAGATAACAAGGGGGAAAAAACCCCACCTTATTCCCCATTGCTATTTGTAGAGCAGTGCTTTCTGATCACTTTATCTCTGCCCCCAAACCAAGCGTACACAAATAAAAGACAAAGAGATGGACTTGCCCCAAGATGAGATAAGGGGAAATAGATGACGTTGACCCAACAGGTATGGGAGCACAGGCTTGCAATGAAAATTATAAGCGGCATGACAAAGCACAGGCACAGTAGACCAGCCATTTTAAGGAACTCTGAAAAGAGCAATGCAGTGGATTTGCAGTGGCAGGAACTCTTCCCGTCCATAAGACAAACATACAAAGGTCAGTACTGACACATACAGAAAGAGGAATGGAAAGGAGCTGCGGTGCTTACCCATGACGCTAGCGTTCATCAAGGCAGTGAAGACAATGAGGATGTCAGGGAGCCCATCACCGTTCACATCACACAGCTCCAGTGGGGATAACACACCACCTGCAACAGTCACAGCAAATCACCACGCTGTTGTCAAAAAGGCCACCCAGCCCATTTTCCACACTGGGAGAGGAGGGCTGGCCCAGAAAAGAGACTCATGGACAGTCAAGCCTCACAGAGTCTGCTGGGAACCACCAATGCCAGGCAGCTCACACCACTGCAAGATCTTTCATTGCATGGAAAGGCAGAAATGTAGCATCTGGGTCAGAGAAAGGAAAGGGAAAAATGGAGGAGCTAACAGAAAAAGATTTCTGCTTCCCACTTCACTTTCTGACATGATGTGGGAGCCACGTATCTTACGAAAGGCACAGATTTTGGAAGCCAGGGGCAGAAAGCAAGGAGGGAGAGACATATCTAGACCTGGCAGAAATTATTTCACAAACCACTGTTACTTTAATGCAGAAATCGGAACAGGAGATACTTTAGAAATGTTACCAGTGGCCTGTATAGGATGACAAAAGATCTCAAATGTTGATTTACAGATTCAAGCAGGACAAGAAGACAAAAGAAATAAGGTTAGTTAAGCCAGCTGGAAGACACAAAGACTTCTATCCTTCTCCTCCCTAACACACCCACACACTTCAGTGTGGAGGTGCTGGTGAAACCCAGGATGTAGAGAGGGAAGCGCTATGTTTTAAAGTGGGCGTGGGCCATCTCCATCTGGAACAGAGCGCACCATCCAGACAAAAAGGCAGGATGGGAGAAGAGACAAAATGTTTTTTGGTGTTGACAGAAACAAGATTTTGTGGCACTGTTATCTACTGATGCCAGATTTCACAGGCCTCAGCTTGAAGAGCGAGCAGGAACGCAGCTGCCTGTCTATGACCTCGGAGCATCTGCAGTGGTGAGGAAGGGCCTCTGCTCCGACCTGGCTCTCCCAGATAGGTCTCTCCCGCCGAAGCCCAGCCTGGGAGCTGCCACCTCCCCCACCAGATGCTGTTCCTGGGGCTTTCTCACCTGCTCCCTGACCTAGGTTGCGGTTCCAGGTGTTATGCAAGTCTCTAGGGGGACAGGGAATTAGAAATGCGCACACCAACACAAGAATCATCGAGATCACCACAGTGAGCAAAAAGATCGCTGTGCGCAGGTATGGCATGAGGGAGGGAGCAGCCTTCTGCTCCAAACTCCCAGCCGCCTCTGCAGGATAACCCTCGGGTGCGCTCTCTGATGTGTGCTGCTTTGCCATCCCAACCTCCACATCAGAGTCAGGGTCCTGCACCTCCTCAGGGGGGCTCTTCCCGTTCTTGACCCCCCCGTTCTTCTGGATGTTGAGTACCAGGTCATCTTCACTTTCATCACTGTCAGCTTGAGTGAGGGGATCGTATTCCCCGAGGTCCGGACTCTTCTTTCCTGAGGAAAGAGATGGAGAGAGACAATAAAGCATGAGTTCCTCGCTTTTGCAGGATCTCAGTGGAGAAAAGGCTGTAGTGGAGAATGGTACAGAAGGGACGACAGCGCAGTCTGCATTTTGCATGGATCCAAGTGAGAGGCGTGAGAGGAAAGACAGGGTCTGTCCATGTTTCAGAGTAGCAGCTGCAGGAGAAAAGAAGCCGACAGTTTATTTTCCCAAGATAAAGGGGTGTGTGTATATATATATAAAATATCTATAAACATATATATACACACACACATATGTATGTGTATATATATGGAATTCATGGCCGATTTAATTCTAATACTTTCCCGTTTGGTAATGAGACACACTGAGAGGAAGTCATGCTTAACACTCCGAGTACCTAAACCGCAGCACTCTCTTGACTGCAGGCTCTGAACTCCTGTAGCATTTGCCAGTCTCTAATCCCGACACAGCCCCTCTTCACTTGTAGTCTGTGTTCTCTGAGGGGGCCTCCCTCTGCAGCTCATTGCTCCCCTCCTCCTCCTCCAGCCTGGTCCAAGCACCACCGCTGCCTTCTAGGGTGCCACATCTGCTGTCCTGCTTCGTGAGGGACAGAAGGGATAGAGCGCTGCGCACAGTTTCTCTGCAGTGCTGGTAAAAATGGGTATGGACTCCCTGAAGATGAGGGCAAAGTGATTTTGCCCTTTTGGGCCAGTGACATGCTGGTGTCTGAAGGGATCAGGGCTGCCCCTCTAAGACACCACCTTCTCTGCGTGGCTCAGCACCGCGAGAGGGAGTGCTCCAGCCCCTGCAGTAGAGAACCACAGCGCTCCTGCTCTGTTCCTGCTCCCACCAGAGCCAGCAGCTTGTGCTTGGCCTTGCCAGGACAGATAACTTAGTACTGATTGATGCCTTCAGGTGGTGGTACAAGAAAGTAGCTTAGCTTTAGGTGTGTCTCCCACAGGTGCCTGGCACATGCATGACTTCTCCCCCAAGCCCTAGACAGTCGCAGGGAGTGTGACGAGGGCAGGTGTAGAGCCTGGTCGTATAGACTGGCGTAAGGCCAGGGCCATCTGTTTATGGGGGCAGGCAAGATAACGCAGACTCACCGCCCTGAGCTACGAGTGGAGGATCACGTCTCAGGGAGCTGCCCTGCGGCACCAGGCTGGGCATGGAGCCATGGCCACTGCTCCGATGATTGCAGGGTCTCAGTCTATTTCTCTCTCTCTCTCCTATTCCAAGGTGGGACTCTGCTACCCCAGATATCTGCTTCATTTCCCTTTGCCTAAAGCTGACCTGAGATGGGAGCTGACTTGTGCCAGAAGATGCTTGAGGTGATACATGCAAGGCATAAATAATAAGCAAAAACATGCAAGCTGTAACCATGCACAGACACTAAGACGATGGGAAGGCTTTACAGAGCGGAAATTTAAGGGCTTTCAAGATTATTCTTTCTGCATAATATGCCTTACTTCTGGTTTTCCTGTTAAAGGCAGACTCAGTTACAGACGTACTGTAGTATCTAGTTAGTGCAGCACACCTATTTTGCATCATCTAGAATCTATTTTGCAGCACACGCACCTCACTTCTTTCTCATTTCTTGCCCCACGAAAGGACCTTCACTTCCCCTTCCTGTACCACTATAAATGGTATTCAGTGTCAATTTCAGGACTTAAGAAAAACTGTCGATCCCAGTAAAGGCCAAATGCCCCACACTAAGTGGAGCAGCCAGGACAACCCACCCACACGGAATAGAGGGAAATAAAGATATCCAACAAGATCACGTATCTAAATCAGACCCTTCCTTTTTGAACTAGGGGCTTCTACAAAAGAATCACATCAAAACAATCTGGTGCACATACACACTCCAAAAAGCTGTTCCTTGTGGAGGTAGAGCACCCAGCTAAAAGATACTACATTCCTACAGGACGGTCCACTGTATCCCTGAGACATTGCATCATTTCACACAGATCTGGCCTAAACATGAGTCCAAAGTTGGGCTTTTCAGGAAGTCTTGATAACCTTGGCTCCATCCTGTGAACAGCACTGAAGGCCACCAACCTCGGTGGCACAGAGCTCTCTGCTCAGAGATTGCAGCGACAGCACAGTGTGAATTTCCCAGATGTCTATACAGGAGGTTGTGCTGACAAGTTGCTGAAAGAGCACTCAGCAAAAACAAGAAATTCCAGAGAGGACTCGCTGGCAGGGTATTTGCAGCTTCTCACTACAGATCCAGATGTGCCAGTTCAAGCCAGGTCAGAGTGGTATGAAAAGCAAATACTGCTGGCCTAAGAGGAAATGGTATTTAGCCTAGGAAGACAAAGTTGGACAGTTATGTTAACAAGACTGCTCCGGGTTTTGGAAACTGGTGTCCTTTGAGTAAAACAACTCAACAGCACACTCACACTTCAGATATATTGTGATTTGTTTAAGTATTTTAATTCCAGACAGTCAACCCAGAAGACTGAAACCTGCTGCTCACCCTTGGGGCAAATAAAAGCATTGATAGGAATGAGCTTTATCTGGAACAGTTTTGTTCTGTACCTCTAGGAGACAGAAAGGACCTCGAAACTATGGCTCACCCACTCCTTGAACTGGCAGGGATTGAGATGTTGGCAACATCGACAGTGGTGTCAACCACAGATGATCTGTAACAGGAACACCTTTCCTGCTGAGAACCACTGATCAGAGGCTAGAAAACAGCTACTACACAGTAATGACTTACAGCTTTTGGTAATCTACACAGGAAAGGATCTACTGAGTTATAGGAGAGCTTCTCAGTGTTATTTCATGTCTAAGCCTGACCAAGAACCAGAAACCGGCATTCCTTCCCCCTGTCTTTTCTCAAAAGGTCAGCTGGTACTCTCACAAGGCACAGCCACTCCGTAAGGTCAGGCATAAAATGCCCTGCTGATTACTTTTTGTAAACCAAAAGGAGGGAAGACACTGCCCTTTAACAATGGCTGTTGGAGCACTCACCTAGCACATGGGAAACCCAATTGCATATCCAATCTGCAGATTAGGTCTGCAGATCAGAGGATACAAATGCTCATCTCTCACTGTTGGGAGAGAGCCCTAACAATCGATCTGTAGGTATTTTGGGAATGCGTCTGGAGGGCTGGCAGGGACGTGCCCAGCCCGGCCTCCCGAGGCTGTTCTGCGCTGCAGAGAATATGTAAGTCATGATTCATCTGGCTGGAGAGAGAGAAGGAACATGACTCTTCATCTGAGTTTTAGGTCACTTGCTGTGGGAAGGAGGGATACCACACCTGCCTTCCACTAATCACTCCCAAATTATTTTTCAACAGAAAAGCATAAATAGAGAGACATAAATAGCAGTAAGGAATGTGTGAAAACAAGGGCAGTCTCACACCATTTAGAGAATTATGATTTATTGAGAAGTGCTCCAGAATTCAAATTCTTTCCTTTCTGGTCAACAACAAGGCTCAGGCTGGGGGAAGACAGTATGTCCATCACAAGAAAGCTAAAACTGCCTCTGTTGGAAGTGATCAGTTGTCAGAAAACCCAACACTCCCATGTAGTTTTCAGCTTTTCATCAAGGAAGCAGAAATGCTAAGACCCAAGTTGGCCTCTTGGGTCAAACTCTCACCCTATCTTGTGAAACAATAATCACTGTGTAACCTTCACGATAAATTAGTCCCTGTACTAAAGAAAACAGACTCCAGATCTACCCTGAGCAGGACTGTGGCCTTGTGTATGTAACAGATCTGCATAACTCACATCTTGTTATCTGTCTTTTGCATAGCACCTCTAAGCTTATGTAAACCTTGCATCCACTTTACAGGGATGGAGTTCATATCAGCAAAGTCAGTTTCCCTGCTGCACTGTGTTCTCTCCTACAGGTATAGTAAATAAACTGCTTCTGTTCTGACCTGTTCTAAATTGTACTCCATTTTTTCTAGGGCACCAGTGATAAAACAGAGGTTCCCAATCAGTGGCCTGTCGTTACAATCAGAGGAACTGTTGCTCGTGGTCTGTGGCTAAGTTACTGGTCATGTCACCCTGGATTTTTTTTTTGCAGCCACTCAAAGAAAAAGCAAATACTGAAGAGGGAGGTTTTCAGAGGCTGAAGAGAGAGAGAAAATGCCCCAAACTTATCGACTTTCAAGGGCAGTTGGACTCTAAACTGCACTTTATGACTTTGCAAATCCCCTGTGCATTTGCCTAATAGTACTTTTTGCACAGGCAGCTCTTGCAACTATTGCAGTAGAAGAATGTGGCCTCTCAAAGAAGAAAAGACAACTCGTGATCATGATTTGGAAAGGAGACATCTGTGAAGTGATCTGTGTTGGAATCAGGTCTCACTCATAATGAAATACTCATTGCTAGCGCTGATGGCTTGAAAGATATTATTAATTGTAATCTTTTTTCTGTTTTTAACTTACTGGAAAGGTTTTTCCTTGCACTCGCTTTGGAGTGAAAAGAGCAGATCTTGGACTTTAGATAAGTACAATTTTCAGTGCGTTATTCCAATGATGACATACTGGTTCCAGTATCCTTTGTATTCGCTTCATGTTCTGTTTATTTTTCTTTTTTTTCCCCAGCTGGCAGTTGGCAGGCACCAGGTACTGCAGACATATCTCTAAGCCCATGGGGAGGTAAGTTGCCACATATTGATGTAATTAATTTAATGATGCAGCAGGAAAAAACAGCTATAGCAATAGGCTTTCTGCCTTCTCATTGCTGTTGAAAGCTGCATTTTTCAAGAGCTAACCACAGAAACAAGGTTATGATATATGCAATTCAACCTAAGGACTGATGCGAGAACTGTTTTCTTAACTGCAGTTGCAAGGCCTGTGCTCTTTTCCAAATCAGTGCCTCCCAACAGCAGATACCAGATAGATCACACTGGTTCCAGAGGTCCAGGAAGAGATCTGTACTTGTTATTGTACAGTTCCCCAGTGGTCACACCCCAATACACACACTTATACCCACCAGTTTGCACTTTTCCTAAATAAACTTCATGCCAAGTGTATTCCTTCCCATTTAGACATAAATATACACACCCAGGAAGAAACTGATTTGCAAACAAAACTACTTGGAATGAAATCTAACAGGCACTACATAAACTAACGACTCCTGGTACGGGTTACTAAAAGCTGGCGGGAAGGGCCCTGAAGACATTTCTGTGCTCTTCACGGACCGACAGAGGAGGAAAGCACGACCTGCCCGCCGCACAGACTGGGGCACTGCGGGACCAGAGCGGTGCGTGGTGCCGGGGCGAAGCCCTCCCCGGCAGCGCACAGCCGGGCCCCGTCTCTGTCCCACGGCTGTCCCGAAGGCGAGACACGGTCAGGAGGGGCAAGCAGGCGCTTTCCCATCGGGTTAACACAGCCAGGCGCGCTGGCACTGTCTCCAGTCCATCCAACCGCAACTAGCGCGCTCTCAGGGTCTGGTTTCGCCACGGATTTTCGCTCCCTTTTAATCTCCTCGCCGGAGAGAGCGGCTGTTGGGCTGCCGCTGCCTTATCTTCGAAAGATCTGGTTCCCTGACACAATAGCCCCTTATGCTTGAATATCCTTTCATCTCGCTGAAGATCCCCGGCTGGAAGGCACGCAGAGGCGGTGGGCATGACCGTAAACGTTTACCTGGGTAACTGCAGCGGCACTCACCGAACTCCTGGCCCGGCTTTTGAGGCCGAAACCCGGCGGCAGCGGCTCCGAGAGGGACCGGCGCTTTCTCGCGGCGGTGCCGGCCGTTCCCCAGCCCCCCTGCCCGCTTCTGCGCGGCCTACGGCACCCGGCGCCTCCTCCCTCCCTCCCAGGGCCGCGGCCAGGCCCAGGCCCCCCCACCCGCCACACACGACGCCCCCGGAGCCCCCCGAGGCGCTGCCCCGTCCCCGGCAGCCCTCCCTCCGCCGCGGGACCCGGGCACAGGCCGCCGAACCCCACCGCGCCGCCTGTGCGGCCGCAGGGCCGGCCGGGCCTCGCCCCGCATCGCCGTGGCGACGCGGACCCGGACGCGGCTGACCCCGGCCCGGCCCGGCCCCGTCTCTCCCTCCCGGGGGTACGGAGCCCTTACCCGGCAGCTTCAGCGCCCGGGACAGCACCGTCGCCATGCTGGAGAGGCGCGAGGCGCATGCGCGCCGCCCCGCTGCCTGCTGGGAATTGTAGTTCTGCGGCGGGGCGGGCCCCTCCCGACATGGCGGCGGCCCAGAGGGCCGCGTCGCCGCCCGCCCCGGCCGCCTCGCTCTGCTGGGGCGGAGGGGCGGCGGAGGGGCAGCCCCGGGGGTCCCTGTCACGGGGAGCCGCGGGTGAGGGCCGCTCGGTGGGCCGCCGGGCCCCTGAGGGGCTCTCCCCGGGGGGGGGCTGTGCCTGACTGGAGCCGGCAGGCCTGCGGGTGGGGCGGCAGCGGGGCCTTCAGCGGGGAGCTGCCGCCGTCCCGCAGAGCTGCCCGCCTGGCATAAACTTGGGGTTCCCGCTCGAAGCCGAAGCGCTGCGCTGGTTCCGTCGCCCTTCGTTTCCTCCCGGTTGTTTTACGGGGGCAGAGACCCGCAGGGCGGCGGGGAATGGGGGCAGCGACCCGTCACCGAGGGCAGCCCAGATTTCGACAGCCTGGGTGACTGTGCTGGGCACAGACCCAGGCAAAAATACGCTTGTTGTCCTAAGTGGTTTACACAGAAAGCGCCAGTCCTTTAAGTCGTTCTTGGTATAAATACGTGCCTTCGTTCTTGGGAAGTTTTTGGTTGGAAGAAATCTTACTTGTTGATTTTGTTTTGTTGTGCAATGGGGTTTTTTTTGCTTAATTACAAAAGACCGCCAGGGCATTTTCCAAAGCTGTCCTTGAGTTTCACCACAGCCTTCCGAGGTAAGCGAACAAGCGAACTCTCCCACGACGGGGAAGTGGAGCAAGGAGCGTTTTGTGGCTCCCCCCAAGCCGCGAGGCTCCAGCTTCCCGATTCCCAGGCCCATGCGCAGGCCATCTAACACCATCACTTCTTCAAGTCATGATTTGTATGAGAACTCTCAAGGCTGACTCCTTTGTCACAGAAGAGAAAGGAGTATTGGCTAAATACATCAAAAGAGAGTCCGATTGGCTGAAGAACATGTTATGTTTCTTCAGCATCTGCTGCTGCTGCTGCTGCTTTCTCCTGCTTCGTGCGCTGTTCCTGTGAATAATGTACTTGCACTTTCCTGTCCAGGACTGCCCTGAAACTGTTTAAGCAATAACAACAAAGAAGGCGCAGAAGAAGGACACCAAGCGGTCTAGCTGGTGAAGAGAATTTTTTTTCAGATACAAACGGGAAAGGGTTCTGATCCAAAACCTTTTGTACCGGGGGATTTTTTCCATTGATGTCATCAGGCTTCAGATCAGGACCTTCCTGAGAACACAGCACTTGCAGGGGCGGTCCCAGGTGGCAAAGTGGAGAAGCCATCAGAATCGTTCTTTTTCTTTCCCTTCCAGGTCTTTCTGAATACAGAGTCCTTCTGTTCTGTATGCCATTTCCCTTCCTCCACTTTTTGATTTGAGAGCAGTAACAATCCTGTATCTATGTAAATATTTACAGGAGAGATCCTGGATCCTTTTCAAGACTCAGTTAGCAAAGCCTGTGATACGCAGGGACAAGAGCTGTCCAGCAGAGCGGCTCTTTCTAAGAAAATGCGTCTGGCACCAATTAGCGCTGGGAGGAAAGGTACGGCAGAAAACAGCCAGAAGCAGGAACTGGAAAATCTGGTGTCCTCATTTGTGATCTTCTAACATCTGGCATACATATACACTGCAAGAGCCCATAGTTTACAATGCTTGTACATTTGCGGTACAGCATAGCCCACTTTTAATTTCATGCATCTGCACAAAAATGACTCATTCCCCAAGCCCTGAGATCTCTGTGAGGCTAACGGACAGCAAGGACAAGTGATTTGTGGTGAAAACTGACGCTTTTGAGGAACATATGACTAAGCAAAGTGTTCAGAGGGTGTAATGATTTGCAAAGCATGAGGAATGAAGTTTTCCTTCTTTACATTGTGAATGTAAGCTGATTTGCATATAAATTGGACCTGTCAAGTGTACTAATATAAATCAAAAAGCTGTGAAAATAAAACTGAAGCTGCAAATAAATCATTCATTTATGTGAAAGTTGCTGTTCATTTTATTTATTTTTTCCAAAGCAGTTTGAAAAAGCCAGATGCTGAAAAATGAGATACTTGGGGTTAAGCTTGGAAGTCTGAGACCTTTGGGTTGGCAATGTGGTCGTTTAGAAAAATGTTCCAAGCCAAAAAGCATGAAAATATGCACCCACCAGCCCCTTATCAGTGTTGAGTCTGTGCAAGCCCTCTCTGCCCACACTGGCACCTGCTGTCCTGTGTAGGGTGAAGACGCTGCCTGAGGTCAATTTGCTGTGCCCTGCTGGATGCCTGATTTCTGACCTGACCCATGCCCTTCGAAATGCCAGTGTGTTGGAGTCGCTGTACGGGTACGCAATATTCACCTGACCTACACAAATTGTAGTGATATCCAGGGTCCACCTAATAGGGCCAGTGCAGAAGACTTTGCGCTTCACTCAAAAATGGTGGGACACACCATAAG
Organism: Harpia harpyja; assembly: GCF_026419915.1. Classification (NCBI taxonomy): domain Eukaryota; kingdom Metazoa; phylum Chordata; class Aves; order Accipitriformes; family Accipitridae; genus Harpia; species Harpia harpyja. The sequence goes on from NC_068962.1 coordinate 1,016,257, forward strand.
GAAACCTTTTCAGTGTCACCTCTATCAGTGACTTCTCGCTGTCACTCCACACGAAAGGAGAGGGGCGATGTCCTTGAACGGCAGCAGGAACACAATACGGGGGGACAGCTGCCTTGTCCAGAAATCCCGGATAACGCACTCGAGCCCTGCACCCAGGTTGCAGCTATCTGCTCTCCTTCCCCTTGTTTATTTCTTTCTGGGACAGGCCACGCGTAATGCCCCTCCTCTCTTGCAATCAGTTTGTTCAGTTCTCTTCCACTAGCCTCTAGACCAGCCTACACTGAATGTCCCACAAGTGAAAAGCGCTGCCCTTTTGGTACGGTGATTTCCCTTGTACAGCTGCCAATCACTTAGCTCCAAAGACTGATAATCCCAATAATTGCACAGGAGCATCTGTGGCACTTCAGAGCTTTACTGAAATCCCTGATGGCTCATGTGTGGACTTTTAGAAGGTCTCCAGCCCTACAGCTGTTAACATCTCAGCAGCAGCCTGCCCTCTGGTCCCCGGGAGGTGTCAGGAATTCCTCTGCAACTCCATCTCACTCACGGTGCCCAGTTTTTGCACTCTGGGGGTATTTTGGCTCAGTGTGTATACGGCAGCCAGGACCAGACACAGCGGCAGCACTGAGGAGACCCTCACAGCTGCTGCAATTCCGTATGGCCCTGGGCACAAACAACCTGCAAGGCACAGGGGATTACAGGGAGGGTTTGAGCCCCTTTTGCCCTCAGCTTGGCACCTGCCCAAAGGCTGCAAGCTAAACTGGGATCCAGGAAAATGAGCACAAATGTTCCTGCAGATGTTGTTCTTGCCAGGGGGATTTTGCTGTCTCGGAACTCTTGTGTGTCCTGAGAGAACCACAGACAGACATGTGCAATAGCCTGTTTGCATATCACAAGCGAGCTTCATGCTGAGGCTACTCAAGTTTAGAAAACTGACTGCAAGCAGCAGTCCTCACACAGGAGAGCAGATCGAACACACTGCAGTTGCTTACAACACAGTCACGGAGATGTGGCAACAAAAAAAAAAGGGAGTTTCTTGTTAGTTGGTTGTATTAAAGTTCCCAGTCTCAGCTTAGCATGGTACAGTGATGGCACGTTGGGCACTGGGTGTTCCCATCTGAATGCAGCCATGGTGGTGATGGTGGGCTGGGCAGTGCTCCTTTCACATCACTTTGAATGTGGATGGTAGCGGGCAGGAGACAGGGAAGGGAAGTGCTACAGCTGCCTCCTGTCCTGCCTCCCCTGCTAATCCCCGAGGAGGCACAGGGAATGGGGAATTTCTGTGATACACACTCCTGCCTGATGAGAGCTGTGCTCAGGTTGCATGCCGCCAGCACAAGACCAGGACATTGGGCACACACTGCGACCCTTCACCAGCACAGGTTGGATTTGGACCGGGGTTTCGGGAGTGTGTTGCCATGCCTGTGTGGGTTTCGCCATCAGTTTCGCTTAGCTGGTGTCTCTGTGCCATGCCGTAGAGAGGTTCTTGCTCGGAGCGTTCCTCCATCCAGCGTCCCCATCCCACGCTGGCCGCCAGCAGCTCGTTTCCTCTTCGCAGGGAGTTGCAACGGCAGCATAACAGGATTGTGTCTGCTGCGTGCTGAGTGGGGAACAGCTGGAGGCAGATGATTGTTTGGGTTATTTGCCTGTTGCCTGGACATTTTGTTTGCTTGTTTGAGCCCTGAAAAAATAGGTTTCCTGTTCCTCCGGAGGCTGGTCTGTGTTAAGCCTGTATATTGTGGGCTGCTTTTGAAAACTGGTGTTTTATAACTTTGCAAATGAGTGTCCTGCTGGTTTAGTGGCAAGACTCCATAAACAAGGCAGTCTTCTCAGAAATTTCCCTGCCACAGAGCCAGCGGAACTGGGGGAGCAGGAGCAGCCAAAACCACATGCTTCTGGCATCAGAGAAGCAGATACCCCCGAGCGTGGTCCCGGTTGGACCTCTCTCTTGAGTGGATTTAAGCGTCTGACTAAAGAATAGTGCTGGCTGATGTTTATGTCCTTAGAAGTATACCACTCAGCTTTCCTCCCCATCAGCTCCTCACCTGGGGTAAACCAGCATCACTCTGTTGCGAACATAATGCTGTGTTTGTAACTGCTTTCTCTGTCTGCAACACTTGCACATATCCTCTGGCTCCTTACTTCTGGGTGTTTGCTTTTATTCTGAGCGGCTGGACAGTCCTTTGCCCTGTGAGAAAAGCATCTTTTTTCTCACTGCTGAGTGCAGACATCTTGGCTGTGGAAAATGGAGTTAAATAAGAATAGGCTGGTCAGGAAACAGAGAGGGTGTTGCTGCCAGCTGATACTGGAGAAGTAATATCAGGAAGAATGCAGATTTGGCCAAGGCACTCGCAAGCAGTGCCATGGGTCTAGTCGTGAGCCTGGGTGCGCAGCAATCGTGCAGCTTTGGGCTGTGGCGGCTGCACATCCTCTCAGATCACAGCAAAATATCAGTCTGACATGGACATGGGACCAGAGTCGGGGGCCCACCTCCCGCTTCACAAAAATCGTCCCTTTAACACCTTGCGTTTCTTCGGAAATCTCTGTATCGAGCACTGACCAGACCTGAGCCTGTTTGATTTGGCAGGCACGGACCTGGGGGAGGGGGGCAGGGGAAAAAAAAATAACAACACTGCCGCCGATTCATCTCTCCTTGTTTATTCCACCAGAAATAGATTTGGCAGGGTGCATCAGGAATGAACTAATCAGCAGGGAATTAATTGGCATGTTTGTTAAAAGGCAGGAACAACGCAGTGAACAAATTCATGGCTGGATGGCCGGAGGGTTCAAGCAGCCAGAGAGAAGCGCTGCATAGTGGAAACTGTGACTAGTAAGAGAAGTCGTACAGCTGTGCCGGAGAGCCAGCGGTTGAGAGCTGCCCAAAAGAACGGAGGGCAAAGATATACGGGTGTCCTTGCAGACGGAGCTGCTTTCTAAAGGGGCTCCATCACCCAGGCTTTCCTTCCCATAAGGCTCCCATCTGTGGGGGGAGATGGCTTGCTTGCAGGAGTGGGAGGGAGGGGTAGGAGAGGTGCAGCTGGAGGAGGCTCCATGGAAAGGCTGTGGAAACGTGGAAAGCGGGGAAATGAAGAGGGACACGTCACTCATTGCAAGCTGAAATGCGGAGGGGGTGGTGAGGAGAAGAGGAGCAGGGAGGCAGAGATTTGGAAGCCTCGTCACAGAAGGACTGGCCTCAAGAGCACAGGTAACGCTTGTATGCAATTCTCTGCCTTCTTTCCCAGGAAGGTTTTGTTTCTTCCTCTGGAGGAGACACGTCCATGCACCTCGGAAAGAGCTTGTTGTGCTGAGGGACTCTAAAGGCACCTGTGGGAAGTGCCAGGAGAGGAGGGAACATGTGCAGGCTGGCATTGACTTGGAGGTTGGAGGATTGCTACCTACATTTCCAGACAACAGGGGTGTGCAGAGTAAAAGAAGGAGGGAGAAAGGAGGAGTGAGAAAATCCTTAGAGGCAGCCAGACAGGCAGACATGGAGAGGGCAAGGTCTGTGGATGCCTAACCAGGGAGAGAGAGGAAACTTCTTAAGAGGGAGCAACAAGCTCTAAATGAGACAGAGATGGAGATAAGACATATCTTGAAAAAGCAGGTACACCTGGAGAAGAGGCAAAACCTGTATATTACCTCCTCAAAACCAACAGTACTTTACTAATGTTGTGATTTGTAGTAGATGTGTGCTTTACACCTGGACAGTTTTTTAAAATTTCTTTAGCATCAGTATGCCTGCCTGCTGGCAACAGCATCACCCTAGCTGTCCGTCATCAGGGCTGTCAATCAGATCCCTTTGTTTAGCAGGATGGTCAGGCTATTTGAGGGATTCAGGTGCTCTTTGCTGTCACACAACTTCCAGGTAGAAAATGAGCAGTGTAACTCTTAATGATATGCAAAAGCACTATTTAACTCAAATATGTTGCCACACTTTAAAAAGTCAAGATACTGTTATTCCTACCTAACCCAAAGCTGGGTGTGCACATGTACCAACATACGGCATTATACCCACACACATATAAACCGAAGAATAACACATTAGAATGGAATTTTAACAGGGACTTTTGAAACAGGTGATATTCTAGCTGTACCACTGTGGCTGGGTTAATATTGTAGGATGCAATTTTTTAAATCACTTTTGGCATTTTTCTTGATCTTTCCACCATTACATAATACTACAAGCATATGCTAATGTTTATATTACCCTGATTTTTTTTGCTCGGAGAGCTAACAAATGCCATCCGCTTTGCAAGTAGAGCTGGCAAATTCTTTGATTGCTGTGGACTTGCAGTCTTGGCAGCTTCCTCCTCTAAAAGCTCGGACTCTTTTCAGGATCCCAGCCTGGGAGCTCTGGCAGAACTGTCATTAACTGAGAAATTGTGTGCAGCTACTATATGTTCTTCTAATGTGAAGCCGTTTGGTTCATAGCACCTAAACCTTCTTTGACTTTATTCATAAAACAGAACATTTTAGTTAGGTGTGTGGAAGTAATGTAACCTTAAAATATTCTTAAAATATTGCATGTGGAAATAAAGATAGAGAAATTCCAAGAGCCTGCAAAAATACCTTTATTATCTATTGAGATCCTTTACAAAACTGAGAATCTTAAACTTACTTTGATGTTTAAATATCCATTACCATTGGAGTGAGAGCTACATTTTATGTATTTATGATTTACCTGAGATCAAACTCCCTGATTCATTTAAAAGTGTGTTTTATTTCTCTGCAAATAACCCAAATCCCAGTATCACTCTTCAGCTTTAGTTTGAAAGTAGCTCAAAAGGAACTTGGGAAAACTGAGGGGAATGGGTCTCAAATGGAAACCACAAAGCTAATTCACTTGCAGTCCGATATTGCGGCAAAAAAATCCTTCATCTTGGTTATCATTACAGCGGATGCTAACTCTAATCAACAAAATCCTCCTCTCAAAGCGTGCATGGGCTTGAGTTAACACACCGGGATGCTCATGCACGGCATCAGGAGAGCGTATGTGTTTAGAGCAGTCAGAAGCGCAGGGAAGGGTTTCGAGCCCTCTTGATATACAAGGGACAGTCCAGCTCTGAATCGTAATGCAACAACTCACATGTCTGCAATAGGATCAGTGCGTTCTCCCCAGGCTTCAGGGGAGGCAGGGCTCTCTGAAACGAAGCTGTGTTTGGGACCAGGAGAGGATAACCTAGGCGATTCCCCCATATCCTAGCAGGCAGCACAACCCGGGAGCAGGAGTGACCTTCGGTCACCGCCGCACTTGGCCTCGGCGTGTCAAAGTCTGGGGCAGGTGCCGGAGAAATCTCAGTGCTCTGTGGGCATTCCCCGCTGCCGCTGCGTGTAGGGAGGGATGAGCGCTGGAAATGGAGTATACTGGAGCAGCAAAAAACAGAAAGGGTGAACGGGAGAGGGACGGAGAGGGGAGTTCCGATCCTGGCAGCGCTCCTTTGCTTTGGGGCAGGGATTCAGGCTTGGGCGGCACAACTGCCAGTCCCCGCGGGGCTGTGCTCGGGGTACTGAGCTAGCAGAGCTCTTTTATCATGTCAGAGTGAGGAACTGAGAGGTTAAAAGAAGAAAAAAATACTGTGTGATAATGAGATGAATATGTCTGTCTTCACTGTCTGCAGATGAAGGGACTGTCCGGTGAATCACTGAGCCTACCCTGCTCCAGGGGCAGAATATGATGTAATTTTCTGACAGAAAGCATGCCATATTATTGTAATTACTAGTAACAATAGCAAAGCTACTATGTTGTTATTGTTAGTCTCTGGATTTAGGGAAGAGCTTTCATCCAAGGCTGTAAGAGAGTTTTCCCTGCTTGTCAGTCGGTGTTCTACCCTGACAGTATTTGCCAGTGCAACACTGCGATGGATCTGAAGACATATTTGTAATGGGCTTGGGATCTGGTTCCCATTACAGATGACCCTGAAGACTTTTTCTGCTAGAAACCTTGTTAGTGAATATCCATTTGCCTTCTACAATTCCACCTAAGAGAGGGAAGATTGCTCAATTTCTGTGTAAGTGTCTGAGATGTGGGAATCTATTTCAAAGATGATTATAACCTGATGTTTACTATGATAATAAATTACAGTAGGCCCTCAGGAATGCAGGGAGCAAAGCTACAAAGAAACTGGTCCGTGAGGGGCCCTGCAAATAGAGCATGTGGGTCTTTTGTAATTCATTTGGACACCTGATGTTTTAACAAGTTTGAGATCAAGTAGGCTGAATTTTCAGTATCATATGTAGGTGGAATTTATCACCACCCTTCATTTCAAAAATACAGAAAGATCAAAGTATCCCAGCCCTGGGGTATTGAAACAGGTGGGAGGTGGAAAGGGTAAGGAACGGACAATCTCTTCAGGAAGTTTTAAAATGAGCTGGGAAGCCACACTGCCTCCTTGACGTTGGCAGCATTTTCAAATCATTTGCAATTAGACATGTTGGCGTCTGGTAAGTCCTTTCCAATCAGGGAAGATTAAAAAGGCATGTGCAGTGCCTAGTCATCAAAAGAAAGAGAAAAAAAAGAAGGTCTAAAGGCTGGAGTATTTATCTGGAAAAGCAGAGAGTCAGAGGAGCTGTTGTGTCAATGCAAATAGTTTCAAGAAGGTCCATGAAGACCTTTTCATTATGTGCCTTGGTGATACCATCAAACCTTCTAAGAGATCTTCATTTTGGCAGCTCTCAGTTGAGGGGAAGAAGAGGTATATGTATGTGCGAGATAGGAAGAAGGTAATTTATTTTTTTCCTTTAAATGAATACTGTAATTAGAAGAAGAATACTGAGTACAAAATACATCCTGACAGGTGGAAAATAATATTTTTAAAGTAGCATGACATTTTCCATCAGTATGGCTATATTCATACTGCTATTTTAAATAGAAAGAAAAATAAATGCAGTTGCAATTAAAATACACTAGTGATTGAATGTAAGAAAGGCACAAAGTAAAAGGATTTATTTATGTACTGCTTTATCTGCTACAGCTCCTAGTAGGTTTTGAGGTGGCTGAATTCTTCCCAGATGGTTAGGAGATGAGGGTTATGTGATATTCAAAAAGCAGTTTAATGTCCTCATATTTTTAGTGAGGTCTTAGCCTTTTGATGCATGTACCTGAACAGGGGAATAATTTGGAATTTCTGAATATGCCTGCTTCTCACATGAGCCCCTCCATCACTGTGACTACAGATGACTGAAATCATCAGTAAAACCCATGAACCTGGCAATGCATTTTTTCCGTTTGCTATGTGCAATATGTGCATAATTGGTATTTCCAGCCAGTTTCTACCAGAACAGCTGTTCATGACATTTAAAAAAAAATAAAAATATCAAATTCAACACTGAGGGACTACTTAATTAAGACAGAATAACAAATTAGCCTGACTAAGCTGTGGAGAGACTGATCTATCCTCTTACATTTAGAGATGGTACTTGTCCAGATGGGCCTGTAGGTCTGAGTTGACTTCCATTGGCTTGGGAGTGATGGTAAACTCAGAAGAAGACAACGAACTTAGGTAAATGCTCACATTAGTTCATATGGCCATCTTGCCTACTCTGCAGATTTGCTCGGGAGGACCTGACCCTCTGACACCAGGGCAAAGTGGAGATAGTACATGGGGGGTGGAGTTGCCTCTGAGGCTCCATCACTGGGCAGCATCTCAGTTATTGCCACTGGTTAGTGGATCAGATAAAAAAGAACAGTTTTTTATTCTGGCCCTTATTAAATCCTTGATAAATTGCTTTACTGGTTTGTACCTTGCTTTCCCTCATTGCAAAGTGGGGATGCAGCTATTTCCGTACCTCATAGTACCTCCTCCTGACACTGATAGAACATTTATAGCTATAAGGTGCTATCCCAACACGGCTACCTATGAAGCAAAGCTACTTTCCTAGCTGCTGCCAGTTGATGAAGCATCTCTGTACCACTCAATGGCTTGAAAAAAAGTAAGGAGGCTTGTACTTGTGAAAAAGAAAAGTCCCTGTGCTTCTGTAAAAGCTAGGCTGAGCAACTTGAACATTTTAAAGAAATACATCATCAGAGAGAAATTTGGTGTTGGGGTGACAGGTGGGAGGTGGAGAGAGAGAGGAAAGAGAGAAATAAAGCAGTTAGCAAGATTTTTTTGTCTCCACAGAGCAGAGGGAAGTCAAGATCCTATGACCAGCCATCATGGTGACTCTTCCTCTTCTCCTCTTCTTCATCCTCTTGCCCTGCAGTAAATCCCAGGAGGACTTTCTGGACCAGCATCAGAAATGGAACTACAGAGAAGGCGGTAAGAGGTGGTGGTGGTGGGTCAGTGTTCAGTGACTCAGAGCTGAAGATTCACTTATTTTGTCCTTGGAGTGAGACACACAGTGCGCATTCATGAGTGCTCTTTCTTGATTTTGGAGTAGCTGCTCAGATTCCTGGAGAGAAAAATGGTTTTAGAAATAATCATCTGGGGTACCCAGTGGCAGCAGAGAACTTGGGCACCTGGAGGCAGAGAATTACGCTGTGAGGGAGGGTTATCTGCTTTTTAATTTAGATCCTCCGAATGTTTAATATTTGGCATTTCATTGCGACTCTGTTCAAGTGAAGGGGAGTGGAATCAAACTAAGACCACTGGCTTATGTTTTCTTGTTCTATCACATTTATTTTCCTCTCTTTCATGGATGTTCTGCTAACCTAGCTGACAAGGTCAACATAGAAGGCATTAACAGCATTACCCAAACCCTTGAGAAATGGGGAAACAGCATCTTCTGGCAGATGAAGCACACCCTGCTGAACAACCCAAACGCTTTACTGCCTGAGTTCTCCAGGTAATTCCCTTCATCTGGAGGTGGGATTCAGTCCTCTCCTGGGTGTCTTTTCTTGAGGGATTCATCTTCTTTAGGATGAACTTTCAGATTGCTCAATTGTGGGGAAATGAATCCCGCTGTCTTGGTATCTGTTGTGCTAGCAGCTCTGATTACTCTAGTGAACTGAATACTCTGCTGACTATTGTCGTGGTTTAACCCCAGCCAGCAACTAAGCACCATGCAGCTGTTCGCTCACTCCTCCCCCCTCCCAGTGGGATGGGGAGGACAATAAAAAAAAAACAACCCCAAACTCCTGAGTTAAGAATGGTTTAATAACTAAAGTAAAATAAAATATAATACTATTAAAATATAATAATAATAACTGTAATGAAAGGGAATATAACAACAACAAAAAGAGAAATTAGACCCAAGAAAAGACAAGTGATGCACAATGCAATTGCTCACCACCTGCTGACCAATGCCTGAGCAGCGATCTGCCCCTCCTGGCCAACTCCCCCCAGTTTATATACTGAGCATGACATCCTATGGTATGGAATATCCTTTTGGCTAGTTTGGGTCAGCTGTCCTGGCCATGTTCCCTTGCAGCTTCTTGTGCCCCTGCTTGCTGGCAGAGCATAGCAAACTGAAAAATCCTTGACTTAGGATAAGCGCTACATAGCAACAACTAAAACATCAGTGTGTTACCAACATTATTCTCACACTAAATCCAAAACACACTGTACCAGCTACTAAGAAGAAAATTAACTCTATCCCAGCTGAAACTGGGACACTATTTATTATGAAACATTCTCAATAGCCATGACTGTGTTGTAAGAATTACCCTAAAGAAAATATAGGCTATCCTTGGCACCTCACTCCTGTGAGAACAGGCTGGAAAAATGAATTGTGCAACAAATCCACACATGGACTTGGCCACAGGGCAGGGAGAAGCAGCTGATTTGGCCTGTGATGTTTTTTATTTCAGTCTCTAACGCCCAGCTCTGAGAAAGCTATTCACTAGTCCATGTCATCATATTTCCCCCTTTGCACTGCAGGAAATACTAACAATTGAGCACACTCACAAAATTTACTTCAATCTCGTATTTCCAGAAACAGAGTGGGAAAGGCAATGAAAGAGAGAGAAGAGAAGGGAATACTCGGAATTACTAGAAACCTAATAACACTTAAATCAGGATTGTTTGGAAAGCAAGGTGTTCTCTTCCACAACTCGTCTTTCTCTTTAGGAAAAAGAAAAAAAAAAATCTATCTGCAACTGCTATGCATTGAACCACTTGAAGAGGAGAGGCTAGAAAAATAAAATGGCACTAGTCAGAAGGTCACACAATTTTTGTACAAATTAGGGTTTCAGGAGGATATAGTTAATTGATAGATTATATGTTGGCCTTTGGCATCAAGTGGATTTCTCCCTGGCTGCATGGTGGCTGTTGTTATTAGCACAGAATTCATCACAACTTTCGCACTACCAGTGCTGAAATTCATTGGTGCCTAAGATTATCAGGGCTGACATTAAGTCATGTATTTGGAAAGCTCTGACTTTAACCCAGGGAGATGTAATGAGACTATTCAGCCATATCTCCTGCATAGGGCTTTGAATTAAGAGTTTGCTGGCAAGGACACAGGCTGGTCCATTGGAAAGATTGAGGACTGACAGTAATCCATGGGAATCACTGGCCCAACCTCCACGTCTGTTCCTGGTTAGCAGCAAGGCTAATTAATACTAATTAATATCAGGTGAGATTAGAATGAGCCTCAGAGCTTTGTAACACCCAAAGGGTGACTGAGAGATGGCCCTCCAAGGGAAGGGACAGGGTTACCCCCAGGCACACTGGTGCATCGGTGCAGCCCTCACCTTGCCAAATCCTGATGTAAAACCCGGCTCCCCCCTCGCTCGGCTCGGGCAGAGCTCCAGCCCGGAGTCACGCTGGGGCTGTGCGACCACAGCTGCACCATGGCACGCAGCAGCCTGCCCTTCGCGGGGATGTCCTCCGAGGCGATCCCGCGCATTGCTGCTCTCTTCTTCTCTACCCCTGCCGGTTCCAGCCAAGCAGGATGGTTTTCATCTCCCCCCCTGAAAGCAGGAGTGCTGTGAAGCGCTTCTGGGAGCTCATAAACCAGCTGTCATTTGGTACTGAGCCAGCTGTGCTTTGGTGGCGATGGAAAGACCATGTTGCCCATGCTGGTCCTGAAGTTCATGGTTTCCTGGGTTCAGATGGGGGCATCTCAGACAAATTCCCACCACCCAAGGGGCAGGGTGGCTTTGGAAGCATTTTTCAATCGTTGCTTGCAACTCTTTCATCACGAAGGGCCCTTACCCACCAAGAAACACAAGGCCATGGTAAATTATTTTGCATGCTCAGGAACACTTCCCACACTGAGTTATTCTGCTGTATTATTCTCTCTGTAGTCTCCGCCCTGTCTCCGCAGCTGTGGACAATCTCGTGAGGCAAGTCCAGTCGATAAGGAAAAGGCTAGAAGAACTGAACGAACGCCTCAATGTCATCAACAAAACCATCCTTCCCATCCGACTGAATGCTCTGCGGAGCCAGAGGCGTGGAAATACTCAGCTGCGGAGACTTCCGATGCATAGGAGAAGGTTGTATGCTCGCAGGAGACCTCAGAGGAGTTAATTCTCTATCAGGAAAAAAGGGAAAGCTTTATTTTTTTCATCTGCTTAAGCCTTTCTCAGTGGGATGCTGCTAGAGAGAATAAAGTAAAGCATATACAAGTCAGCCTTACTAAGGAGACCAGAACTTCTGCATTTTGTTGCTGCCTTTCAAACCTAGGTCAGTAGGTGAAATCTGACCCTGTTCTTCAATGGCTGTTTTGTGTCCCAAGCAAAATGAGTTGACAAGCTCAGTCTACTTGAGTGTGAATACCTTTAGGCTATACAGTCATTCTTTCTGCTTACCAGAGGAAGCTTTTTCTATAAAGATCAGGTGAATGTTCTCTCTGTCCTATTTTTACAGCACTCCATCTGAAACAGCTGGGGAATTTGATATTCAAAACTGCTGAACGCCTGATGAATGCAGAAAGATAGATTAGTGCTTGGCACTTCCAGCTGGGCAGGGAGGGGGGAGGAAGCTGTGATTTAAAATACAGCCTTAACCTATTCTCCATGAGTGCAAAGAACACCCCGTTCACATGTTCAGAGGGTGGATAGGGTTGGATAACCTTGGTCTGTGCATCATGTTTCAAGACTGAAGATGTGTCAGATTCTAGGGACCAAATCTGAACACTTACCTTCTGCAAAGAGCTTTTTTTTTTTTAGCTACCTGGAACTGGGCACTCAGAACCTTGTCATTCAGCAGATATGTTCAGAATTTCCAGCATTTGGAAGGACATTGCATTGACTTCTGCCAAGACCCTTGGAAACCAGGGGATGTTTTTCAAAACTATTTAGATACCTAATGGCATAGATGGGTGTCTAGAAGGATTTTCCAAAATAGCTTCAGAGACAGCCCAGTCCCCAAAATCACAGGTAATAATTCAATTGGTGTCTAATTTGCAGAGTATCTTCTCCACATGCAAGCACTGACCTGCAGACATTTCCCAACATCCTTTAGCACAATTAGGATCTGTAGAAAAAGAACTACCCACCCCAAGGACTTCGGTGCCTCAGGGAGTACCTAGAATACCCTGCCTTCAGCTTGTCTTTGCCTGTGGCTTCCTGACAATAAAATTGGTGATAAAAACCAGTGCAGAAGTCAAATTATGCACTAAGCAGAGGATAGAGTGGGAGTGCCCTTCAAGTCTCTAAGGGTAAATCCAACACAGAGATTCCCATCCAGCATTGCAGCCAACTGCATACCTAAAACCTGTTGAAACATAGGCAGAAGAGTCAGAGAGGAAAATAAACTATTTTTTTAAAGGTCTGGATGAAGCAATTTATAAGAACAAAAATAAAGAATGCATTATGTCTAAATGGTTGTGGAGGAGGCTGGCATGACAGTTGTTTTGCAAACACTCTCCAGTCATAAACAGCGATGATGCAGACTAGCTATTTAAGGATTCCCAAGGCCCGAGTTTATGGAAAGAAGTTCAGTGACACTACAATGACCTCCAGAGGGAAAGGGGAAAAACTAGTTTCATAGGAAATCTTTCAGAATGAACCAGAAGAAGTATTTTGGCTGTGACTGGGGAGTTGAGTGGGGGGGTGGTGGTGGTGTATGAGGAGTATATCAGACAATCTGATAAATATTTCCCGTATGTAAATTCTCTGAGTTCAGGTTTTCAGAAAATAACAAAACTCTAACTTGGAAGGTCTTTCCTTGGCTTTTGCTTGGGAATTTGAAACACAGCTTAGCTAGACAAGTGAAAAATCAAGCTTGTGAAAAGGCTGATAAAAGGATACAGTTGTGCCTTTGGTGAAGTTGTCATCATAATTTCTCAGGAAATGTAGTGTATTTTGATCCCAGAATATATTTACTTAAATTACAAGGAATAACAGGAGAGAAAGCCCCCTCCCCCGCCTTGTTATTCTGCATTCAGAGCTACTAGGCTGTGCTGTAGCATCAGCTGCATGCTTGCACAGACTGCTGGTCCCTACAGGGCATGATTTACACACTTTGCTTGGGGCTGTAGGGACTGCTGGTCAGTTTGTCCTATCTGGATGAAGAATACAACAAAAATGTCATTTTTCATGTTCATGTTTTAGACATGAGCAACGTGAAGTTGTATAAAATCAGTCGAGGATTACTTGAAACAGAAGGATGAGCCTTCCCTCGGTCACAGATGGCTGGAGGTGGGAGGCCAGACCAGATCACTGCATGCTTTTACTTTTTACCTACATGTCCGCCACTGGTTTCTGCCAGAGGCAGAACTGGGCGAGATGGACCTCTGGTCTGACCCAGTCCATGCATTCCTACACTGATATGTGCAAGTTGGTATTTTTGGCACAACTCCTCAGCTCAATGGAGAAACTCACCATTTGTTTTAAGAGAACAAATAAGCTGCAGCATGCAAGGTATATTACAGTTCTGCCATTTCTTGCATAATGGTGAATAAACCAAATAATATAAATGGTTAATAAATGGCTAGATCTGTGGCCTTGTCACCACTGATAGCAGCCCCTGCCATTGACTTTGTGAAAGTCCGTGTCAGGCTCCAGCCCTGCTCCCTGACCTGAACACGGCCTGTTTGATCAGACGATTGTGGCCAGCTGCTTTAACTTCTTTCCCTTTGCACAACCCTCTCTCTCTAGATGGAAATGCTTTAATGTCACATTTCTTTTATCATTTTCTTTTTTGCTCTTTAAGAGCATAGGACAGTTATGTATCAGCCTGCTTCTGCACCACCCGCCTTCTGTTTGAGGAGGCAGGAGTCCGGCTGAGCAGCACCTCGAGGTGCCTCTGCCTCACCTGCCTGGGGAGGCTGGTCTGATCCGTGGCTGCCCCAGGGACTGGTATTCGATTCCTGCCTCCGCTACCCTCTTCTTAAACCACCCTGGGCAAGGCACTTTCTCTAGCTGGCACTTGTCCTTTGACGTGGCTTATACAACTAAAACCCACTTGTGATCATGAAGGATCCAAGTCCTCCACACACACAGATATATCCAGCTATATAAGCCACGTGAGCCCCCTGTTGTGTCCACTTACATGTATTTCTGGGAAGGGACCTGGCTGGAGTTTTAAATGGAGCTGACCGGTTGGGCTGTGAACACACGCAGAGGTCAGCGGAGGGAGAGCAGGTATCAGCAGCAGCTTCTAGGAGCTACCCCTTACCTAAAGCTTACCGCATTCACAGCGCCATGGAGCACTGCCTTAAATGCACAGTCTTAGAAGACAGCTGTGATCCCCCCTAGTTCCGTTTATTAAAAAAAAAAAACAAACACAAAAAGTTACGATTTGGCAGCTTCAGGAGGGCTGCGCCCCTCCGCGCTACAGATCCCCCCCTTTTGTCAGCACTCCCCCTCCCTCGTACCTCATCACCTGCAGATCCCCCCCCCCCCCCCCCGATGAATCCCACCTGCTCCCGCACTTTATTGCCCTTCCCGCTCCTCGGCGCCCTCCGCGACCCCCCCCCCCCGGCCCCGCCGCCCCCCGCCCGCCCCGGCCCCGCCGCCGCCGCCGCGGCGCAGGCGGCCCTTGGGCGCCCCCTAGAGGCGGTGCGCGGCGCTGCAGGCGGCGGGGCGCCCCCGGGCCCTCCCACCTCGCCCGAGCGGGGCCGGGCCGAGCCGAGAAAGGCCGGGCCGAGCCGAGAAAGGCCGAGCCGAGCCGAGAAAGGCCGAGCCGAGCGGCACCATGCTGGGCATGATCAAGAACTCCCTGCTGAGCACGGTGGAGACGTGGCCCTACCAGGTGCTGAGCAAGGGGGAGAAGGTAGGTGGCGAGGCGGGGGGCCGGGGTCTGTGCCCCCCCCCCCGGGGTGTTTCTGCGCCGGCCGGGCCCCGTAGGACGCTGCGAGGGGAGCGGGTGGCCCCTGGGCAGCCCTTTGCTCCCAGCCTGGCCCCGGGCAGCTGGCAGCTTCTCCGTGCCCTTCCTCAGGAGCAGCTCGGCTACGAGGAGCGGGCGTGCGAGGGTGGGCGGTTTGCGGCGGTGGAGGTGGCGGGGAAGCCGTTCGACGAAGCCTCGAAGGAAGGGGTGCTCAAGCTCCTCAAGTACGTCGGAGGAACCAACGACAAGGGTGAGAGATGCTCCCGGCCCCGCGGGGCTTGGCGGATGTTTGCGGTTGACCGTCGCTGGCAGAGGTTTGGGGAAAGCCAAAAGTGGATGGAGGCGACGGCGCCGCGGGCCTGCCTGGCTTGCGGCTCCCGGCACCGGGGGTCCGTGATGGGGGACGGCCCCTGGCTGGGAAAATTAAACTTGCCACAGGTTAAAGTGTGCCCAGCCAACTCATGCTGCGAGTCCGCTCCTAACCCATCTCTGTTTCAGGGTAAAATCTCAAAAGTGATTCGTTTAAGCAGGATCGAGTTACCTCGCAGCTGGGATAACGTGAGGACGGGCACATGTGTATCTTATCACAGTTCCCTGGGTGAGCAGTAGCAGATGAAATCCAGGGTATCTGGGGCGCTTCGGTTCTGTGATGTGCCCTTGTAGGCAGTGAAATAATTTTTATGACCTTGATATCTTATCATATACTCTGGCTATTTTTATTCGTGAAAGGGTAATGAACAATGAGGTTGCTTTTTGATGGTGCTTTGTAGTGTTTTATAATGGTGCTTCCAGGTGATTGCTTCTAACTCTCAATTTACTAAAGTATGCGCATTGGTAATCATCCGTAGCAGGAGGAGAAGACCACGGAGTAGTTTGGAGGCATATACATTTGTTTGCACACCTTTCTCAGGTGTCTGGTAGAGGGACTTGTATAGTCTCTGTGGGAGCAGGAGCTGGATGCAGAGGGAGATGGCATTTACAGCAGCATGTTTTGGAAAGGTGATGATCGCTGTTGCTGTAGGAGAAAGGGTGCCTTCTGTAATGTGTGCCACAGAGACAGGTATGGTATGAAAGCGAAATAAATGAGAAAGATGGCTTGATCTCACCTGGTTCTGTGGCTGCCTTATCCTGAGATTTGGAGGTTCCCTACTGCTGAAAGAAGAGGGAAGAAAAATGTCCTTCAGTGCCATGTGGTACTTCTTGGCAGTAATGAGCAGAAAAGCAGCATGCTGTTCCTGGAGTGGTGGACAGCATGGCCAGTCCTGCTGAAAGCCATAACAGCTCTGAGTTTTGGGGCACTAGAACTTGTAGGATGTCTGGAAGCATTTGGAAGGGTTTAGGAGAAAGTTTCTGTCACCCAGTATTGGCTATGGGGTCACCACTAAGTGTAGATGATAACAATTAAAATACTGATGTAGATTTACATGTGCCACGAACCTGTCTCAGAGCTATAGACCCTGTTGTGTTAGAGGTGGTTTCTCAGAAGAACAGAGTGTCTCAGTGGCATGAGCTATATGGTTGAGAGCCACAAAACCAGGATCATTAATAAAAGCCATCCAGAGGTCCCCTGGGGCCCTTATCTCCCAGGGCCCTTGTGTAGTCAGTGGTGCGAGAAGTTTGGCCCAAGCAGAAGCCTAATGTGGCTGTTTCGCATGCCCCAGAGGACCCTGCTCTTGACTGACTATACCAGGAGTTCAGCGTGAGGAGTTTTCCTAAACTAAAATTAGCTTTTGTGAATCCCCTGTTAATTCTATGAGTTCCTGAGAGCCTAGATTTCTTTAGTAATGTCTGTGCGTCTCTTTCAGGGGTTGGAATGGGCATGACTGCTCCTGTCTCCATCACTGCTTTTCCTGCTGAAGATGGCTCCTTACAGCAGAAAGTGAAGGTCTCCCTGCGGATCCCGAGCCAGTTTCAAGCCAACCCTCCTTGTCCTAGCGATGAAAGCATTAAGATTGAAGAGAGACAGGGGATGACCATTTATTCCACGTAAGAAACGCATCCTGGGATTTCCAGTCCCAAGTGCTGAGGTCTCTAGTGTGCTCTGAAGAGCAGTGTTGGTTTTAACAGGTGATTTCCTGGACAAGGGGTGCATGTGGTAGGAGATGGAGGGGTCTTTCTAGACTGAGGACAGGTGTTTTATGTCGTTTCTTATCATTGGTCATGCTGCACTGGTTTGAAATACAGATTTTTTTTTTCACTGGGAAAACAAGTGTGGAGGTTAGCCCTGAAAGGCTTTTTGTTTCACCTCAGGGTGGGGGGGAGAGAGGGGAAGACCAGGGGACAGTGAATACAAAGGTACTGAGTCATTTCTAATCTCTGAAAACTATTGTTTTCCCCACTTTCTGGGATCAAGATGATTCTTAGTCATCAAGAATGTCCTTCGATGTGGTTCACATTAAACTACAGGTGTCAGCTGAAGCCTCATTTAGATGGACTCATGGCAGAGTCCTTCATGGAAACAAGCAGCCATTGCATTGCTTCAAATCACCTTTGAATGTCGTCGGCTGTTGACTGACAACCTGGACTCAGACTAGTATCACAATAGCAATAAGCTCTTCACCTCGTATTTAACCCCTTGGATGTTCCCCTGCCTCCTTGCTTGAGCTATTTTGGCTGATTCTAAACTGTCTGGCTCCCCCTTTGCCTGCGCCTGCTGCCTGGCCTTTGCTGCGGGCGTGGGTCACTTCTGCAAACACAGCCTGGTTTGTCTCAAACCTTGGCCCTGAGGCAGGGTGGTGAGGTGCGGGCTGATGTAGAAACAGCTCCTGTTGGTGGGAGGTCAACATAAACCAGACCAGTTCCAGCCCACGCCTTTTAAATTGCTATTTGTGAGCTGTAATTGCTAACATCTCTGTTCCTACCTCCCCTTTTCCTTGGGCTAGCTAGAGTTTGGCTTCCCTTCGTGATCTGGCTTCCAGCAGATGGTTGTTCACACCACAGTGAACATGGCTGTTGACAGCATTGGTGTAAGGACTGCAGGCTGAGCAGACTTGGAGATAACTTTGTGTTCTAGGAAGCTGTTCCTCTGATATGGCATTGATTCAAAGGGCAGGGCCGTTCTGCTGACTGATATACGTCGGTCTGTTTGGTGTCTGCCGGTGGATGACTGCACCCTGGCAGTGTAACCCTTGAGACTTAATCTATCATGGACAAAGTGTGCTGATTCACAAAGAACAGTGCCTGCACGAGTGCATGTTGGCGGGACCTGGACCAAAATGCATGGCTAAATATATTGTGGCTATATATTGTTCTCCCTCTCTTCCTTTCTGTGCTTTGCCAGGACTGCTCAGCACCTCTCCGTGTTTGGTTTCTTTGCAGGCAGTTTGGTGGCTATGCCAAAGAGACGGATTACGTGAACTATGCTGCCAAGCTGAAGGCTGCTCTGGGGAGTGAAGCTGCATACCGCAAGGATTTCTACTTCTGCAATGGTTACGACCCCCCTATGAAGCCTTATGGGCGACGCAATGAGGTCTGGTTTGTGAAAGAGTGAGCATCTGGCTCCCCATGGTGCTGGCTTGCACTGATAACCTCCCCTCGCTATGTTCCTGTCCTCTTCAAAATAAACTAATCATTTGGCAGAGGCAGAAAACCATCATTCCCTTCCTCCACACCTATGCCTCGGTCTTTTATGGACCAACCACTTTAGAAGAACACTGCAGACCCCCTCGACGGTCCTGCTCCTTCGTTCCGGACTAGGTCCTCAAGCACACAGACTCTTGTGATCTCTCCGTGGCTTGCTCTTATCTATCTCCCTTGTGCTCCCGGAGTTCAATGCTGAGACAGCCAAAAGTACTTAATTAGCAAGACAGGTGCCTGACAGGAGTCACGTCCGAGTGCTGGCAGAGTATTAGTCTCACCTGAAGCAGGCAGGGGAACACGACAGAAGTGCATACAGGGACTTTTTTATCTTCTTGAGCTTGCGGCAGCTGTAAAATGCTGCTTTTATCTGTGCCATACCAGTCTAAAGGGACATGGGTATTGCTACCAACACAGCGCAGTGAAAATAAGCATCCTTTACATTGAGTCATAGCATGCAGGAGAGCAACGCTTGTCATCTGCCTGAGAAATGGCATTTAGAGGAAGATCCAGGTTTCTGTTTGCAGCTATCCTTCTGTTTCAGGTGAGACGTTTTGGGGTGTGTTATGTCCTGGTTTCAGCTAGCAGCTGGACAATGTGACGTGGAGACCCCAAGAACATCTCCTCGCCTTCCTGTTACTTTTGTGTAACATTTCTTTAAAACTAGCCTACACAAGGGCCAAAGCTGGAATGTGTGTGGTCATCTAATTGAATTAGAAAAATACAGGCTGTGAAAAAAGCAGGTGCCTATTACTTGTGATCTGAATGTGCATCTGAAGAGCGGTGAGCACCTAGTGGAACTACTGTAGACGCAGATCTTTAAAAAAACCTCTCTTCTTAAATGGTGTTAGTTTCTGAAGGTCTGCTCAGAGCAGCTGTCATCTTTAAAGGAGGAGGAAAACCTGGCTGTTCTTGAGAAAGAGATTTACGTCAAATAATGAGTGGCCTTTTGGAAACTTCAGATACAATAGTAAGGGTGGGTCTTGTTTTAGGAAGACTGGTGATGTTTAACTGTTAGGTATCAAATCAGCATTTTAGCTGTTGGCTCTGCCAGGGAGGCAGCAGGACGCCCACAGTGGGAACATGCTCACACACCATGCTACTGTGGGTGCCTGTATAATTCGTTACCTCCACTAAAAGAGGTGTGCTCCTCTAATGCTTCAGTGCCCCAAAGTTCAGGTACTTTCCAAAAGCCATTTTCGCCCTGGAGCTGAAAGAGAGATTTGTCAGGTGGCATCCCATGTTCTGGCCAGTCGAGCTGTTTGACATGCACCTGCTTTCTGAGAACAAATCTCGGCAGTAAAAGGAGAAAACCTGAGGTTCTGACGTGCTTTCCTTTTCTTTCTTGCTGAACCATATAAGAGCTTTGCTGTGAACACCATGAGAGAGTTACAGTCACCTGTGTGCAAGAGCAGCTAGTCAGGATGGGTAAAAAGAGCAGGTATCATTTAATTTTCAAAAAAACCAAGGCAAAAGCTATTGGCTGCAGTTAGTGATTGCAGTGCAGGGGAGGAGGAATCAAAAGGGAAATCAAGGCAGACAGAGTTAGGCTTTTGAAGGAGTTTTTTAAGGAGCAAAGGCCCTTCTAAGGCTGTCCCTGAATCCAAAGGGACCTATTCATGTCCCAGATTACTTTTACCTGTGGGGGTGTGGAATGGAGGGGCACAGTGCTGCCTGGTTTATGCATTCCCAGGTCCATTTTGGAACTTGTGTGTAGACCGTGGATACAGTCCTTTCTGCCTGCTGGTGGTGAATGTCCTGCAATGATCAAAATCCTGAAATTTCTCAAAATTTCTGCTGTGAAATCTCAGATGTTAGGAAGACCAATAATAAACCTGGTATGAACAGAGCCGCACATCTCAGCAGCATGGTTGGGTTTTTTTTCATAACGTGCATACAGTCTGAACAGAGAGCAGGAGCTTCTGACCCAACAGCGAGAGTAATCATGTCTGTATGCTCTGCCTGTGCAGCCCTGTTACTGGCCTTTTGCGTGCAGTAGGCAGGGTACAGTTTCATAAACGGTGTTAATTGATATCAAAAGCTTATGCGAACCGAATTGCCTTTTCTGTACACGCAAAGATGCCTGTTGTTCTGTCTGCATTTTCTAAGGGTTTTAAATAAATAAAAAAATAATAATATTGTGATTTACAATTTCTGTGCTGATCGTTGACTTTGTGAGCTCAGTGAGCTCAGATATTTGTTGACTTGAAAGACTTTAGGTTGCCAGTTTATCTTTCTGTTTGGGGTACTAATCATGTCACAGCATCCGTAAATAGTCATAATGTTTTTTCCAGTAAACTGGCGTTTTAGGTATCCTGCTGTGGCCCTGCATTATCTGACTGTGTGAGATGGGAGCTGATGGAGCAATCTCCTTCTTCGTTGGTTCTGGCCACTGAGAGGCTTTGACTGATGAATTTGTGTTAATGTAGAAACTAGGGGGCTTGCTCACCTGAGGAAAGTTGTGTGTTTACTTGTGTGTTCCTGTGGCTAGGGTTCACGGACAGTGTTCAGGCAAATATTCATGACTGATTTTCAACACGACCTACGATCTGGAAATGTTAGACATACTGTCACGTTGAGGTCCATCTAGGTCAGTGCCTTGCTGCCAGGGATGGACAGTAGTGGACACCTGAGACAGATTACAGGATCAATGCAACTGGGGGCTGATACCTCCTCTAAATATTTCCGTCTCTAGTACAATCTGCCTCAGGCATTTTTGTTACTGTGCTTGGTGGACCCAGATAAACTTTATCCCATGCGTTTGTCCAGTTGCTTTTTAGACTTAAGGTGAACTTACTATCTGTGGCATCCTTTCGTCCTATGGCGAGGAGTTCCTTGCATGTGGAAGGGCAGAAATACTCTTTGGCTGAGGGTTTCCAGCAGGTTGTCTCTCTGCTCTGTAGGCAGCTGGATCAGCAAGCTTTTTGATCCACCTTCGTCACTGCAAGTGCATGTCCGTTTGGACAGCCAGACTTGCCGTTGACATTAGAGGGTTTCCAGCAACGCCTTTGTGCTGGGGCCAGGAGTCAGAGGTGCGCTCTGGATTTTGACCCGAGGCCAGCATGGTCACAGCTGCTGCTCTGCATGCAATTGACTCCTGAACTGATGTTAAAAAAAAAAAAAAAAAAAAGCTTTTTCTCTGCCCCCTCCAGTATTTGTTCTCCAAGGGACAATATTGCAGCAAATTGCCTAGAGACAATTTAAAGACGACAATTCTTCTGTGCCTGTGCAGGGCCCTTTTGTGTCTCAAGCAAACGCTGAAACGGGGACATTTTGGTGCTTTTCTGATGTTCAACAGGGTGTCATGACATTAACTGTTGTGTGTGGACTTAAGAAGACAGTGCAGGGGAAACTGGAAGGCGGACGTTTCTTCCTGCTTAGGCACCTCGGTGCTGTCGGCGGCTGCCTTGCTGCGTTGTTGGGATGCAGTGGGTGGATGCAGCGAAGGCTGCATCGCTGCCCGTGGGCCCTCTCCCATCGCCTCGCTCGGCGGTGAAGTGGAGCATTTCCACGGCTGCCTACGCTGCCTGCTGGGCCGGACGGGCTCAGCAGGGTAATGGCCTTGGGAATTATCTCCGCTTTCCAGGGACAGGAGTGGCCTTGCTGCTAGTTAGCAGCTGGGCAGGTCCCTCCCAGTGCTTTGCAAAGCAGCAGTGGGATGGTGATAGGGCCAGCCACAGGAAAGGCAATGTTTAAACAGAGCCAAATTCAAAAGCATAATCTTGATGGAAATTACATGTGTGCCGTGTAGATTTAGCTGTGCTGGATATACCGGCTTCCTAAGCTACTCCACTTGTTAGTAACATAACCTGTGAGTGTTTTCCTGCTGACCTCAATTGTGGCAAACCATGTATATTTATATATATGTATGTGTGTATGTGTATAAATATGTGTATATGTATGCATTCATGTGTAAGTACATGCATATATATATGTAGTGTATATGTAGGTGCCTTCAGACCCCCTGCTTTCATCTATAGGTTGGCTTCTGCCGTCACTGAATAACTTGCTAATGCAAACACAGTCACAGGGTGAACATTTGCAGACTGACGTTTTAAGTCTGCTAGAATGAGAGCTTTGTTAGCTTCGGAAGGAAATACTTTCTTTTGTAGACACATGCCTAAATATATCTAACACTGCATTAAGAAGACGACAGCCTTTATAAAAGAGCTAATTGGTTAAGTTGTCCGTATAAATCTGGCCAGGCTTATAATACTCTAGTCACTTTGACGGGATGGGTGATTTATGGTGAATGGGGAAGTAACATCATTATTTCCCCATTTTCATCAATCACCATGGCAAAGGGTGTGTGAGCAGCTATTGTGCTTGTGGTAGCAAATTTTCAGCTTTGCAAGGCTGCCCAAAGGCAATGGGACAGGGGAAAAAGATGGTGGCTCCTAGCTCACATCGTCGCTCCTGCTGTAATTACAATAATACCTCTTTTACAATAGCACTCTGAGCAGCAACTCTCTCTTTTCTGTGACAGCATTTCAGCCACACTGAGCTAAAAAAGAAATGCATCTCTTTCAACGGGACCATAAGTAGCTTTGGATGTATAACGCCTCTATAAAACTGCTTGGCAACATGATTTATTGGAGCAGGATCAGTGGTAAAAGTGACTTCTCTGACAGTAATGGATGAAACACTTTCAGCGTAGCTACTCTGTCTCTGCTTGGTGCCTATGCCAACAGCAGGCTGGTTTTGTCAGCTCATTCATAATCTCTACTTTGCTCTCAGCAGAATCTGTTGCACAGGACAGGTTTCAGCTATGGCAGATGCTTTTTTCCTAGTCCTCTGTGGGAGCTGCTGCAGAAGATGGGTCAGTGCAAATGCTGCTTGATTCCTAAGGTGCTGTCTGTCTAATTCCACATCCAGACCCTATGGGTAGGCACGAGTTGGGTGCATGCCGCTTCCCTACCCCTCACTGCTGCCCACCCCCCAGTTTCTGTGAGGAGAAACTTGAGTGAATGGGGTGGAAGGAGCTGCACTGTTCTTAGACTGAGTGTGAGGTCTGGCTGATCAGCAGCCCAAGGTCCCGGGGCAGCCTCAGACGTATCGTCTGTGCAGTCCCAGTGAGAAGACTGGGTTGAGGAGCCTGAATTTTAGGAGCAGATTTTTCAAAAGTACAAATGGAAGTGAAAGATCCCAGAAACCACATCCTGAAAGATACCACAGGGATTTAGGTGTTTCACTGTCTTTGAGGATCTGGATTCTGATGCGTATGTATCAACCCGCTGCCACGTACCAAGCACAGGATCAGGCCAGTGTCTCCTGCAGCCTGGCCTGCAGTGTGGACTTACAAGTGCCGTGGCCCTTCTCCCTCTCCGGGATCCCACAAGCCGATGCCGCTGGACATCGTGAGTGTGAGCCTCTCACCAACCCCACTTGCTCTGTGGGACCAAGAGGCAGCAGAGATGCTCGGGAGCTGTGAAGCCATCAAGAGGCAGCTGGCGTGGAAAAGCAGGTCCTCAGCTGTGCGCTGCAGCCCCCTGACCTGCGTCGTGACTTGGGTGACAGCGTGGCGTTGGGTGTGCGGTGTGACATCGGCAGCGTGACCTGACACTGGGGGTCCTGGTTCTCGGGGGGGGCCAGCAGAGCTCACGCCTGTGCTGTGTGGGCAGCTGCACCACCCACCCTGCCCGTGCCTGGACTTGGAAGCTAAGTGGGTTTGGGTCTAAGTGAGGTGTGCGTTGGGGAAGTGTCTTCTTCAGCACATACTTCTGTTATCCCAAGAGAAAACAGAGAAGCATTGCCATGGCAACTATTATCCCTTAACTATTTTTCCAGAGTTTTCTAAGCACTCTCAATTTTTTTTTATATCCCTAGTGTTTAATTTAAGGCCTTTCCTAATTGGAATCCAAAGAAACAATTGAAGCATCTTCTGCCATTAGACAGAAAGTTCAGTTACCTTCCCACACAGCTGATGAAGTACAAGATCAACAGAATTGAATGTTGCTGTGAGTAAGAGAGGAGAGGATCTGAAATTTGAACTGCATCATACTCAGACAAATGAAACAAATGAAACCTTTTACCCAAAGCAAATCGTTGAAATAGAAGGTAGTGTACAGCATGACAATTTTTGGCATGCTTTCCCACTGGCAGATCTTTCTAGCTGTTTAATCACTGGTTGCAGAGTTTCTCAATCCTCTTTATGACTCAGCCTTGCAAAGGAACATCTTTCCAAATCAACATGGGCTGACTCGTTGAAATTTCTTTCATGAGCTGTAGTACTATTTAGCCAGGGTACTTTGAAGGGGCTGGCTACTGCAGTGGTGTTTATTTGGGTTAATTAAGTTCATGTAAAACCACGCCTCTCATTCTCCAATGCCTTGCTTCCACTTGCACACCGATACCCATGCATGGAAAACCCAAGCTGGAGGGGGAAGAAAAAACCCTGTGGAGGTGTAGGAGGGAGAAGGTTGATGCCCTGGTTGTGCTCGCTCTGGGGAGGGTGGGTCGGTTGGACATAGCGCCCTGGGTGCCCCATAACTCACGTACTGGCCCTTTGCCCTGGCAGATGTTGGAAGGGGAGGCTGCCAGACCCTTTCCAATAGGGCTTATGCCGTGGTGGCTGCAGCACAGTTAAACATCGAGAGAGGAAGCAGAGATGCCTCCCAGCTCCTCCAGCCCTGCCTTGAGCCAGACCACGTCTCCTCCGTGCAGCAGGGCCCAGGGAACAAAGATCTCCCTGGAAATCCTCAGCACGACTCTCCTCCGTCTCCGTGTTGCCGTCTGCTTTGCGCAAGGCTTTGGTAAACGTCTTCGCGGAGAGCAACGCTCTTCCTCTGAGGACATCCTCGGCGCTGCTTCCCAGGAGGGGTGAAATCCTGAGCCGCAAGAGCAACTGAGACTGCGCTGAGCACCCCTGCCTGCCCCAGGAGGGGGAAAAACAGAAACGCCGATTTCGTGAGATACTGCATCTTGGGAACCTGCCCTAAAACACCCTCCAGCTGGGATCCTGCCCAGCTGATTGCAAAACCATGAAAGCAGTCCTGCAGGTTTTGGAGTGCTTGCTTGATCTGAATGGGACAACAGGGTGTGGAGCAAATAGAGCTGGAAAAAACAGGTACTGCTTCAGGCACACAGGGTGCCCGGGGGTGGTTTTGTTCCTCCCAGGTGTATTTGTTGGTCTGACCATGCGTTGACCCCTGCGTAGCTTCACGCCTCACCTCTCCCATCTCCCAGGGCATGGCCGTGGCACTGCTCACCTTCAGGGCAGGCAGTGCCCTGTTTCCCGCTTTGCTCCTCAGATGCGCGCTCCAGGCGTGATCGGTATCAGCTTTTTAATAGTTGGACAGGACATCGCTCTGGATCCAGGAATGAAGGCCAGATCTTGAACCAGGGGAGTCATTTGGCTGGAGACAGCCCTCCACAGAGCTGGTTTATTAACAGGCGGCAGGAGTTCATTTATTTTACATTGCGATGGTGCTATTTATGAACAAGCGAGAAAAATGAAAGTTTTTTCTGTAGCATATGATTTAGTTTTGGGTTTAAAAATCTGTTTATTTTGAATGGGAGCCCAGAATGCACAGAATGTAGCAAAAATTGCACAGATATGGACAGGGATTTTTGTTCCACCTTTCAAGTTACTCCTGCTCCTGATGCTAAGGCAGTAGCATTTGAAAAGGCTCTGGATGTTTTCTCTTTCCTTGGAAAGAAATATGTGAAAATAACAATCCTGAAGAAACGCTGGAGGCAGCTGCTTCCAGATAACTCTACTGAAAGCAACAAGATACGACCAGGTACACCAGGGAGATGAGGAAACTGTCCTGGGAACTGCCACCCAGCCAGAGAGTTTCCCGGTGACTGCAGCTCCCTGTCCTGGGAGATGCAGCAAAGGGATGAATGGAGCAGTCCTGATATGAAGATAAACACAATAAAAATGTTTGATCCCACAATCCATGAATCCTTTTATCATTAATAGCCATTCAACAGCCTACTGTTATGACAAACTCTCCTGGAACATCTCCAGCTCCAGAATTATGACAAGCTAAAAATGATGTCTATTCCCATGGCTATAGACGGAGAGCTGCTACTCAGCAACAAATGTACCACCAAGTGCCATAAAAATAGCCCCTCTGGAATTATTCAGTGTTTGGGACTTAAAATTTCATAGGGGTAAAAATGGATCAATTTTGGCACAAAATATGCATAATATGTATTCACAGCTTTATAAATAGCATTTATAAAATTATGTGTATAATTTTATCTTAAACTGATGCTGAGCAAACAGACAAAACAATCAACAAGAACTTAGCACACAAGTTTTGTTCTGAGGGGAAATTTTAGCTGCTGCTAACACCTTAGATAACTGTATGACTTTTGCCTTAGAAATGCAGATGTCAAAAGAGATCTTCCTCCCCCCTCCCCCCCCTTCCTTTCTTTTTTTGACAGCTTTAGCAAAAAAAGTTGAAATTACTGCCATCATGGCAAATGTGATGACTGTAAGCCAAAAAAGCAGCCCGGGCCAAAGTTGTCACCCCATGCAAATTAATTCCACAGCTTTAGCTATTCTGTAGGAGAGAGGTTTCCAAATGCAGGGCTTTACATCACTTGAGGTCCCAGCTTTTGCAAGTGTGTCGTGGTATCAGCCCAGCCGGCAACAAAGCACCACGAAGCTGCTCCCTCACTCCTCCCCCTTGGTGGGATGAGGAGAAAATATAAAGAAAAGCTTGTGGGTCGAGACAAGGACAGGGAGGGATCACTCACCAATGATGGTCATGGGCAAAAGACAGACTCAACTTGGGGAAGAAGCAAAATCAATTTAATTTACTACAAATCAAATCAAAACAAGGATAATGAGAAGTAAAACCAAACCTTAGAACACCTTCCCCCCAGCCCTCCCTCCTTCCCGCTGCAACTCCACTCCCAGTTCTCTCCACCTCCTCCCCTCCAGCGGCGCAGGGGGACGGGGAATGGGGGTCGGGGTCATTTCATCCCACCTTGTCTCTGCCGCTCCTTCCTCCTCAGGGGCAGGACTCCTCACTCGTCCCCTGCTCCACCGTGGGGTCCCTCCCAAGGGAGATGGTCCTTCATGAACTGCTCCAGCGTGGGTCCCTTCCGTGGGCTGCAGTCCTTCAGGCACAGCCTGCTCCAGCGCGGGCTTTCCTATGGAGTCCCGGCCATCCTGGGGGGCATCTGCTCCCCCGCTCCCCTCCATGGGTTGGGGGGGACAGCCTGCCGTCTCACCACAGGCTGTGTGGGCACCCCCTCCTCTGGCACATCTCCTCCCCTCCTTCCTCACTAACCTCAGTATCCACAGAGTTGTTCCTCTCACGTTCCAATCCCCCTACTCACTGCAGGTTTCCCCTCTCAAATCTGCTCCCCCACAGGTGTTTCCACTGTCACTGACGGGCTCGGCCTGGGCCAGCAGCAGGTCTGGCTTGGAGCCAGGGAAGCTTCAAGCAGCTTCTCACAGGAGCCGGCCCTGCGGCCCCTTCCCCACTACCAAAACCCCACCACACAAACCCAGTACAAAATGGAGTCACAAATGTGATGGAAATTCAGTTGCTGAAATGGTGCTCCGAGTCAGAACTGGGGTCAGTAGCTGGGTCACAGCTTGTGTTGGCTCTTCAAGGAGCATTTGGGGACCGTGCTCTTTGGCTTCCTCTCCTGTTACTCTGCTTCCTTTCATCTCACTTGCCCTTGCAGCACCGATGCGGGGACAAAGCACTGGTACTGGTGGGTGAGGGAGATGAGGTCTCATTGGAGGCTCCTGGGTGTCCTTCCTTTCCCACTTACTGGCTCTGCTGAAGGGGAGCAGGTACAAATACGAAGGCTTTACCGCTGCCCTGCCCCAGTCTCTCCCGTCTGCCCTCGCCCCTCTGGAGCCTGGCTGCAGGCTGGGGGTCCTTCGTATCTGTAAAGGTGCTCAGTCACATCCCGTAGTGGCCAAAGCCCTAGGGAAGGGTAGGAGCTAGGGGTGGGGAAGCTGCTATCTGGGGAAAAAATATGGCAACATTGGAGCAATAATGCAGCAGAACTCAATGTGAGACCTTACAGGAGAGGATGATGATTTTGCTTGAAAGCAGAACTGGTTTCATTCACTCACACTCGCCTATCTGTACTCATAAGCAAGCTGGATGCCAGCATCCAACTGGTAGTTTACTCTGGGTCAGATTGCCACAGCCATCACTGATAGTCCCGCTGGGGACTACCCTCCAGAGGAGTGACCTGCGGCCCACCGGGAAGCACAGGGTGGAGAACTGGATGCGTATCCTCGAGGATGCCAGCCCCACACAACATCATGCCTCGGGGCTGTGTTTGTGTTTGTGCAGTCTCAAGATACAGTGCGTGAGCAGACATGGTTGTCCTGTCCTGACCAGAGGGGATAAGGCAGTTTAAAAGTGGGATTTAGCAACTGAGAGAGGAGAATAACATGGGCTTCCCAGAGAGGTGCAACAGCATGAGACACCAACTTCACCAAAATTCTGAGATCATTCAAATTGTAATGCTTTTCCTTAGAAATCAGCATTAAAAAAAATCCTTTTAATGAAATATGACATTTTTCTTTGGAAAAAAAGAACAGTACATTTAAAAAAAAAGTTTTTCCATTTTTTCATATGACTTCACAAAAGTCAATAAATATTTTCTGGGGAAAATTATGTCCCTCTTACCATTTTACTGAAATTATCAAATGGTTTCCAGGACAACTTTCCAATAGCACTTTTCTACTTCTTGAGGGGTCAGGGAGGTCTTGGTCAGAGAAAACAAGGGATAGACAAAAATGTCAGAACTGTGCTTTGATGTTTTCCCAGCTCTTGCTAAAGCAAGAAATATTGCCTGTTAATGTGATAAAAAGAAGTGAGGCTAGCAGGGGATTTATGCCCTCCTGGAGACATGGTGTGCTAGCTCTCCTCCAAGTTCTCTCATGCTATTTCCATGGCAACTCCATATAATGATAACTCCCACTGGTTTTCTTCTTTTATCTGTTATTTTGGTCCCAGATAGTGATGGAGCTGAGGCATACATTTCTTTCACACCATTTGATGTCCATCGACAACCAAAGTAAATAATGTCCTCATTCTTCAGACCTTTAGGAAGTGCAGTTAGTTCACAGCGCTTTCGGGAATTCACCTGCAGAGCTGAACAGAGCTGAGACAGGAAAATCAGTGCTACAGATGCTCAGAGGAAGCTACAAAGGATAAATGCCCACTGTCAGCACGAGGGGACAGGATTACATCCCGCTCCTGCCTTTCTCCTGCCCTTGGCCGGGGTACCAGCTGGAGGCTGAGTAGGAGGCCACGGTGAATGGGAGGATGGATGGTTTGGGTGCAGGGAGATGCATCTCAGCTGTCTTGCCCACGGAGACAGGAGGTTGCTCTGCCTGACTGGGAGATACTCCCATCCCCCCTGCTGTTTGTTCGTGATTGCAGATCTGGTCCAGCTCACGAGACAAAGATCAGGAGCTTCTCCCAGGCAGAGCTGCAGCCAGAGAAACCCTTGGCCAAGTGTCCCTAACCCATGACTTCCTCCCGCTTACGAAATCTCTGCAGCAAGCTGCTGCTGGCTGATCTTACATAGCAGAAGTGGCAGGCGTGCAGCTTGTTCTGGGAAACCTGTGCTTGCTTCATCTAGCTAATAGGACAGGACAAGGCAAATTGTCAGGATCAGGGTAGAGAGTCCACAGAGAGCCTGGAGTCCAGCTGCCAGCATGGGCTGTACCTAGCTTCTGTGCTTGGGCTGCAATTCAGTCAGTGCCAGGGAGGGCAGGACAGTCTGAATGAGAAGACCTATCCCAAGCATTCCCTTACTTCATGTCCTGAGAGCATCCAGGTGCTTTGGCTATCCTTATTTCTTCCTACAGAGATTCCCATTTAAGCAAATGTTCAATGCCAGTTGAAAGGGCATCCTCCCTCAGGAAGGGACCTTAAACCCCACTGACTTACACTTGATAGTAGTGCCCCTTCTGAGTAAGGCTGCTGCTCAGAAGAGCTGTCCTACTCTGTTTAGTCCTCTCTGTTCTGTAAACCAGCTGTTGGTGAGAGCTTTGCTGGGGCTTTGGCTGTTTTAACAGTTGGAGAGGCTAATTATGCAAGAAGTTATTCAGTTCTCTGCAGGCAGAGAGATTTGCAAGGACGGG
This sequence comes from Harpia harpyja, assembly GCF_026419915.1. Lineage (NCBI taxonomy): Eukaryota > Metazoa > Chordata > Aves > Accipitriformes > Accipitridae > Harpia > Harpia harpyja. Next base: position 1,047,067 of record NC_068962.1, read on the forward strand.
AGTATGTCAAGGACCAATGCTCCTCTGCTGTGAGAGTGGTCACAGCAACTGCATGGAGCAGTGGGGAAGATGGCACTGCACCTGCAGCGACCATGTAAAGAGATCAGGACAGTTTCTGGTCTGAGACCTTTTGCTGCTTGGCTTCACCTCATCGACACACAATGACAACAGTTAACCCTAAGGAAAATGGAAAAGGAGCCAGAAACTCCGTGCTGTGATTAGGCTCTGCTCCCAGGTTAGACAATGCACTTGCTGGTTGGGACTGGTGTCCATCACTGCCCGGGTAACGATAAGCCGCTGGCTCAGCTGTGGGCCCAGCCTCTTCGTGCCTGAGATGATGTGTGTTTGCAGGGGCTGGTGTGGCTCAGCCTCCAGCTCCCCTGCAGTGACCTGAGTCAAGCCGGGGGACTGCAGGCACATGCAATTATCCGGACGCCATCTCCATTACTAGGGGAGGAAGGAGGTCACAGTAGTTTGAGTCTTTGAGTGGAAGCAGCCCAGGTTTGAGTCTCTTCTCTGAGTGACACGGAGCAACTCACCTGGGCGTGCGGGTGAGCGGTCTCCTCAGGATGGTGGAAATCTGCTCTTGACCTTGTGCCCTGAATGGAGGGAACAGCATTTCCCCATCATGCTGGCATGGCAGAAGGATAAGCCCATGAAAGATCTCCTGTAGGACTCTTAGAAGTTCAACAGCTACATCAAAAACAAATGAGGTCACCAATACAAATCCAAGTTCAGCACCTTGTCCACATGTATTATGATCATCCCATCTAATCACGAACCATTCCCCATCCCCCAGGGCAGAAGTGGGGTTGAGGCAGTGGGGTTAAACACAGCAACAAACCTCTGCTAAGAGGAGGGCTGCAAAGACATTTTTCTAAACTCCTTGTATAAAATGTTTCCAAAGTTCATGTTTTTTTATTTCTTAGGATGTTGGTAAGACACATATACCCATAAAAGTTATTCTTTCCAGCCTTAGACATACAGATGCCTCTAAAGTGAGAACTAAAGCCACAGAAACTTTTGTCATTGATTTTACCAGCAAGAATTTAACTTTTTTGTCCCAGATTTTTACTTCAAATGTATCGTCATGCTTCTATTAATTTCAATGTGAGCATTGTACGCACAGTTGGAGGCAGAGCATGCCCCAAAAGCTGATTACATTTGAAGAGTGCACTGTGAAAGAGAAATCAGGCGAGACACTGTCAAGGGTTTCATCTCTTTGGGATCCTGTAAAGGAGCATAGAGCTTCTTTCAGCATTTCCTCATTCGTTCAATATAGACAAAGTTGATTCCACTTTTAGAGATTACCACCAGACAATAAAGACAAATGATATTCAAAAAAAGGCAAGATGCATAATGAAACTTGCAGAGAGAGGACCTTCCCCTCCTCCCACCGACTTGTCTCCAGGATTTGGAAAGAATCACTTGTAGCTGGAGCCAGGGCTGGGCACCTCACTAAATCTGGCTTTAGGACTCCTCCTGTCGGATGAAAAATGTGATAGTCACCAAGATACAAAGCACTGATCTGGTGTGAACTCACTCAAACACTTTGAATAGATTAAAAATGGTTCATGCTCTATCTTCGTGCGTTCTGGGTAACTCAGCCGAACCGGAACCATGTGTCCCCAGTGGCTGGAGGTCCTGCAGTGCCCCCGCGGCATTACTGAAGATCCCAATATCAGGGTAAAACAGAGGCGGTTCCAGATTTCTGATCCTCACACGGGACAGGTTTTAGTCCGTCTTTCAGAGAACACACTAAAGCACAGGGGGTGGCAGACCTGGTCTCCTAGGACAGAGGCAGGGCAGCAGGGAGGGTGACACTAGCACCACGATGCTGCAAGAGCTGCGGGGGCAGCTCCCAGGTCATCTGAAGCAGCGCTGTAACTGCCCCACGGTCCTTCCAGCAGCATAGCAGCTGCCCATGCTGTGGAGAACTGAGCATGCCCTCACCCACCACACTCTCGTCTCACAACCCAATAGCTTGCCGCACTGCCAGAAACTCACAGATAGGTCTGTTGTGCTGGAAAAACCTTATGCTTTCATCTTGTCCATAGACCACCCAGTAGAGCCAGGTAGATAAATCCGTACCTTTTCTATCCCTTCCCCTTCAAATCAGTGCACACGTCCTTGAATCAGTGACTACATCTGCTTGTGAGGTGAGTTGCGCTTAAGAGCTAGGCATTTAATCCTGGCCCTGCCAAGGTCTCAGCTCACACAAATCATTTGCCATTTTAAGCCCAAAAGTCAGGATGTAACAAGGGGAACCGCAACATAGCCTCGATATATAGTGATGATGGTGGTCATGGGTAAGGAGGAGAAGGGACACAGACAGGTCATGTTATCTACCTGCAGCTCCTTGCAATGTTATCTACCTGCTGCTTCTCTGTGTAATAAAATTCTCCTGCCCATGTTGCTGCCAGATATCACCAGCTCTGCCACTGGGGATCTCCAGTCCTGCTGACTGGCCCAGTCCCACCTAGGCAGGCCCAGCAACTCGGTGGCCTCCATTTGGGAGGCTGGACAGGATGGGGAGCGGAGCTGCCTGGCCAGCCAGGCTGCCAGAAGCACGCCTGCTTGCTGCCCTACCCCAGTGACTGTCCATCTCCTGGGGCCTCAGGAGGCCCCAGGAGTCTGTGGCGCAGGGTCTGGGGACTGACTGAGCCTCCTCGCCCACAGATGTCTCTCCAGAGAGGGCAGGAGGTTCTCCAGGCAGCCATTTCTCTCCAGCAGCTGAAATGCAGCCAGTCAGGAAGAGGTTAGTTGCAATCAAACCAAACTGTGCCTAAAATAAAATGAGTTCAGAGACAAGCTTTTTGGATTGCTGTATAAAACAAGCTGAATGTCACAGTGGAAAAGCTTCATTTTTAGGCTGGAAAGTTTTAGTGTGGGTTTTTTTTTTTTTCTATTGGAACATGCTGAGTCAAAGAAATCATTTCATGGGGGCAAAATTGCAGATTTTTACCCAAGTTCAATGAAAGGCTGTGAAATAACTCTTTTTTTTTTAATGGTTTTAATATTAAAGCCTTAATGAGATGCGGGGGTTTCTGTTTGTTTTTTTTTCTTTTTTTTTCTTTTTTTTTTTTTTTTAATGACAGCAACGAGTTCAGCCCGTTTCGCTCTGACCCCAGGGAGGTGCGGACCCCTCCGCCCGCGGCAGGAGCAGCCCACGCCCCCCTCCGCAAGCCCCGCCCATCCCCGCCCCGCCCACCCCGCCGGCGCGAAGCCCGGGGCTCCGCGGGGCAATGGCGCCACCTGTCGGCCGCGGGTGGCACCGCCAGGAGGAGCCGCCCCGGCGGGTTTCGCCCCCGGCAGCGCGGCCGGCTCCTCTCCTCCGCCGGCTTGCTTGGCCTGGCCGCCGCTTCCTCGGAGGAGCCGGGAACCTAAACCCAGCCTCCCCCCTGTCTTTGAGGGGGGGTGCTTTCAGTCCTGCCCGAATTAGCCCCGCGGGAAGTGGCCCGCCGGTCCGGAGAGCACCGTGGGTGCCAGGCGGATGCTGAAAGCATCCCAGAGCCGGCGTGCCTGGTTGCTCCCTTGGCGCCAGTCTCAGGCGGCTGGGTTAGGGGCTGAGGGTCCGGCTCCTTCTGGGCAAACAGGCAGTGAGGGAGGGTGGCTCGGCACTGCTAAAACCAGACTGCCCGCAGGAACAGCTTGTCTCTTTGCTCTGATTATAGAGGGGTCCTGGGATGACGAAGGGACCCTGAGCAGTGCCGCGGTGCCTCGTTGCAGAGATTCAAACGTGTTTGTTCAGTCTGGCAAAACCAGTAAAGAGCTGATCTGCAGGAAAACGTGCTGCTTACAGCCCTGAGAAAGGAGCAGCACCAGAGTCAAGGATGCTACCCAGGTCCCCTTCTCACCATGACTGCAGATCTCACCCCAAATCTTCAGCATTCTTCACACTCCTGCTCCAGCATTTGAGCCTCAGTGCAGACAGTTTTGGGGGCAAACAGCAGACAGCACCACATGTTGGAGACACGGCATTCTATTTCAGCTCTTGACTAATTCATTAGAGAACAAGATGCCCATTTTGTAAGCCACAGCCTTTGCTTTCTCCTAAATGCACCTGTCACCAGTTTGATGGGAGAAACTCCTCAGCCAGGCAGAGCCCTGGCTGACTCCAGAGATAGATCCAGATAAGATCAGCCTCGCCACTTGGGAAGGCAGCACCTGCTCCACACCTGGCACTTCAGAAAGCCTTTTGCAGAAAACGGCACTCATATCTAGCATGGTGCTTCGCTCATCACCATAGCAAAGGCAAAGCAAATACCAGTTTCCCTAGAAACTACAGGTGGCACGTCGACTTTAAGGGAGGGAGAGGATCCCACATAGGACAGTTCTGGGTGCAGAAGGGTGAGTGTGCTGCAGGTAGGGAGAGGGGACAGGACAAGTCCCAGGCACACAGTGACCAGGGTGGCCAGAGTGGGGCAGGGACCCCCAGGAGAGACTCCCACAGCCACTGTCCTGCATTGCTCAGTGCAGTGGCAAAGACTGCCTTGGGGCAGAGGGGGCTGAGTGCCCATGGTTGGGTGGCCCAGTAAGGGCACACGTTAATTGAGCACAGCTGGTCACCAACCCCAGCCTGGGTGGAGTGATGCAGACCAGCAGGTACCCAAGAGCTGGGCTTGCTGCCGCCGGGGCACACCTCCACTTTGCATTCAAAGCCCCCAGAAAGCAAGCAAATACCGACAGGGCCCTTGGACTTCCTTCCCCAGGGCTCCCTGATGGGAGAGGCAGCTGCCACTGCAGCCCTTGGGTCACGAGTGGCCTTGGGTGCTGTTTCTGGCTCCTGCCAGAAACCACCTGCCTTAGAGACAGAACCTCAGGACTGTTCAGTGCCTTCTGTTCGTAACCACACAAGTTCCTCCAGGGCAAAGGGAGTAACTGGGGAAAATGAACCTGAAGAATGTGGCAATGTATGCCAACCACATACTGGGCTGCATGAGTAAAGGTGAAGTCAGCAAAGTGAGGGAAGTGGTTATTCCCCTTTATTTAGCACTTGTGAGGCTGTATCTGGAGTACTGTGTCCAGTTTGGGTCTCTCATTGCAACAGAACTTGATCAAGTGGAAAAAGTCTGGCAGGAGGCCCACTGAGAGAGTTGGGGGCTGCTTGGAGCATGTCAGCAGGAGGAGAGACTGAGGGACCTGCTCAGCCATGAGAGGGGACCCAGTTGCTTTTGTCTATTAAGTAAATGGATGCTATAGAGAAGATGGGACCAGACTTTTCTTAGAGCTGCACAGTGAAAGGACAAGAGGTGACAGAGAAGTTGCAACAAGGGAAATTTTGATTAGACACAAGCTTAAAAAAAATCCCAGTGAGAGTGATCAGACACCAGCACAGGGGTCCTGAAAAGCTGTGTGCTCTCCACCTTTGAAGATATTCAAAGCTTACCTGGACAAGGTTCTGACAACCCGGTCCAACTCTGAGGTGAGCCCTGTTCAGGGCAGAAGCTGGACTAGACCTTTCCAGAGGTCCCGTCTGAACAAAACCTTTATGTGACTCTCTAATTCCACTAAGCCTACTAAAATGCAGGAAAGAGCTGGAAATGAGGAGGAACCCTGTGGCTTCTCAGAACCACCAGCTCCCTGCATGTGTGGGAGCTTATGCTTTGAAGAGACCTTGGGGCAGAATAAAGCAAGAGGCATCCCACATGTTACCCACACATGACCTACACACCAGCAGCTTTTAGATCTCATGTTTGTCTTTAAGACATTGCAAAGCCAGTTCCTCCTTGGGGAGTGTGTGTGTCGAGGAGAACAGTGTAAGCTAAGCAATCCACCTGGCTGGGTAGAAATGTAGGGGAGGTTGATGCTTTGATGCTGCCACTTGCTCCTCTGGGTGTTGGTCCCCTCTAGGTGCTGCTCACAGGCTGTAGTGCAGCTACTTGGGGTGGCTGAAGGAGACTGCTCCCAGCTGTTCACCTTGCTTGTATCAGGGCCAGGAAAATGGGAGGCGTTTCTGCTCTTCAGCTACCTCTATTTCTGGTCCAGTGTGACGAGGTACACTGAAACCTACAGTGTAGCGTTTGTATGGGAGAAGGTGACTGCTGTTGTTGGGGACTGGACACACCAACTGTACTGTCAGCCCTGCTGCGGGGACAGTCACCTGTGGCAAAGGAGCACCATGTACACTTGGGCCAACAGTTGCCACATCCGAGACATGACCCTGTGATTCTGTTCCTTGGGGAGCAGATCTGATTAAAGTGATCCCTTGGCCCCTCAAGCCCACAGAGCGTGGGTGCACGAGGCTGTGCCAGCCTCCCCACCAGCTCTGGTTACTCAGGCACAGCCTGAGTCACTGTTTGACACTGCTCTGTGTTGAATACTGAAACAGGGATGGGACAGATGGCAGCAGGAGGGCCGTCGGAGGGAGGGAGGCAGGAGTGGCTGCCAGTGACCCGTCACTCTATGGAGCAGACCAGAGGGGATGCAGCTTTTCAGCACTTGCTTCAGAAAAGGTTGGGGGGTGCAAGGGGTCCCCCACGCTTACCAGGCGTCGTGGGTTCCCTGTCCCAGTTAGCTGCCTCCTGCCACCCCAGGAGACCAACGCTTGCTTTCTTGGTCCATGATCAGCCTGGCACGCATGGGAGCTGGACATGCTCCCTAGTAACTCTGCCTCCAGAGCCTGAAGGAAGACGCGACCCAACCACAGCCGCAGCGGCTGGCAGCGTGCTCCTCCCTGCCTACAACCAGTCCTCGGCATCTCCTGCCCCAGCTGAGGGAGGGGGACTCATGTACCACCCCTGTGCCAGAGCAAGGGCTACAGGGCTTGCTGAGAGAGGGTGAATCCCTCCCAGAGAAACACCTTGTTTGGGAAGGGTGCCACCGGCTGCCAAAAGGGGAGCTTTTTTGGCAAGCCGGGGAGCATTTGGGAGGTGAACCCAGCAAGGTCCTTCCCTGTTCCAGGCCTTGGCACCACTGGCCTCGGGCTGTGCTCCAAGGGTTTACCATACCCTCCATGCCCACGCCTGGCCGGGCACGTGGAGCCCTACAGCCCTGGCAAGTCCGTGGGATGGTGACCCTGAAGGTCCTGGGTCCGAGCGGTGCCTCTGCCCTTCGTTGCCCTTTTCCCATGACATCTCTGACCTGAAGTTCAGCTGAGTTTATCCTGCCTCCTGATAAACCTGTCTGCTTTCATAATCCAGGTGTGCTCCGTGCCAACCCTTCTCCAGTGTGTACATTTCTGGTGCTCTGGTCTCCTTGAACAGGGAGAGGAGGGACCAGAAACCAGAGGGCCCTGAAGACCGTGGACCTGCAGCCCCCCCCACCAAGGGAGCCCCTTGCAGGAGAGAGGGTAGGGTTGAGCCTTACTGGATTTACTGGCCTTCCAGTGGGCAGATTTTAAGAAAAAACAGCACAAGGATCAGACAACCTTCCTGCCTCCTCCACTCACTTGTGCCTTTCAGGTCTAGCCTGTCTGTCCCCACCAGTTCAGGATTTCCCTGAGACATGTGTGTGTGTGAGTAAGTGGCCAACTGGTTTGGTTTAAGCTCAGTTTTAGGAAAGAGGAAACTGCTGCTTTCCCAAAAGCCTTTCCCGAGGTGTGAGGAATGTGCAGACTGGCACCACCCCTTTCCTGCCAGCGCCAAGTTCCGCAGAAATTTGTATTTAATTTGGCATTTAAATCAGCCCTCACCCAAAGCTGCCTTAATATTGAAAAAGTGCAAAATAACTCCGGGCAGATTAGTATTTGTGTTATTACAGAGGTTTAAAAAAATTACTCTAAAAGGCACTGCAAATCCGTGGAAGGAGATTTTCACTCTCTGCTGAGCAGCATGCACAGTTAACAACCTAGTAATCAAGAAAATCGCCATGCCCTGAATCAATGGGAGTGCATATGGTGTCCCTCAGCCCTCCCAGTTCTGCTGCCTCTGGAGCTAAGGTGCATTTGGGAGGCACTTTCTGGTCTGTGACAGTCAGTGAAGGAGTTGGTAAGTGTCTGGGATGTGGAAAACACACATGGTAAGAGCATACTTCGCTCTCATTTGTCCTGTCAGCCTGTCCTTTTGCTCCACCAGACTCCACTGAAGCAGGGGAGCTGGCTCTGTTTTAACACATTTTTGGCTCCTCCTGGGACATACTCTAGCTACATTTAAGCCATCAGTGGCACCACACCAGCTTGAAAACCTCATTTCTTGAAGGCTTGGTATTGTTTCAAGCACATCCCTCCTGCCTTCAGGCTGCAAGTCAACAACTTGCATCATGGCTTCACATACCCCCTTCCCAATCTGCTCCCCAATGTTACATTAGTATCCTTAAGTTTTGTCTCCCATCCTGTGTGTTACATGTGTGGAACTGTGTAGGTGGAGGGGAGAGGAGGAGGAGAGGGCAAGCACCATTTCCACCTCAAATTTACTAGAAAAAGGCAAGATACGCCTTTCAAACCAATGCCTAGGAGGGCTCTTTCTCATGCCAAGGGATTCAGGAGACCCAAATGTCCCTGCGTTGCCTGTCAGTGCTGGTAGGAAGAGTGGGGAAGACCCAGCCTGGCATATTCTAGACAGCACTGTGCCTGAGGAAGGGGGTTTGCTTGCCAGGGGCATATGGATACGTGGTAGCATAACATACCGTATAAAAACTCATGGGTGAGGAAGCCTCTGAAATGGGAGATTACAGCCTCATACCATCAGGAGGTTTAAAAAAAAATTATTATTATTATTATTATTATCTTCATTATCATTATTATTATTATCTTCATCATTATCATTATTATCATCATCACCATTATTTTGCTTTGATATTGTTTCTACTTTCAAATAAAAATATTACATGTGTTCAGAACATCAGAAATACATATTTTCACAGGCTGAATTAAATGTGTACAAGCTCCTTTCCTATTCTTGATTATGCAAGTACCCAGCAAGACACAAGCAAATAAATACAGGAATATAGATGCAGCAGACACAGACATACGCAGTGATGAAAAGATCACATCCTTCCTTCTGCATTTGCTTGCTGTGGCTTGGGTTTCTATTTCTTAAGCACTTCTAATATTGAATCAGCTTGCTTTATTCAAGAAAAGTAGCATGGAGAAGCTACTAACCCTCTTCTGCACCCTCAAGCAGTTGATCTCTGGTCCACAGTGACAGCTTCGAAGAAGCCAGCATCACTTTGCCATTTTCCCCCCAGCTGCAGTCTCCCAGGTGGCCCACTCCAACCGACGGAGAGCTGTTTGCTGTCACCCCACTTCCACATTCCGGAGGAAGAGCACCAGTCTCTCGTAGTCAGGCTGTTTGGGTTTTTATTAATTAAATATTCCACATACAAAGTACTAAATAAATATATAGCTGTGTCAGACACCAGTGTACCATACACACCCACTTGGAGAGCTCTGTGTATTTATATATGAAATATCATGGAAAGCTATTTACCAAATGCAAAGCAGGCTACAGAATGATTCAGCTCTGCAGACGTATTGCTCATCACCGGGGTGCAGTCCACGCGGAACGCACACAGCACGCACACGCGCACGCACACACACACGCATGCACACACACACGCATGCACACACACACATGCGCGCACACACACACATATGCACGCACACACACACGCACAGGCTCGCTCACTCACGGGAAGAAGGGCGTCCGCCCTCCGTAACCTAGCTGCTTGGGAAATGTTTGTGTTTATGCCACAGACACACTCGGGAGGAGGCAGAGCTCCAAGGTGCACGGGCTTAAATCCCACCAGGGTATTGCAAGTTGCTGCATGGAAGAGGTTTTGTCTGCAGGGATCGCAGCCTGGGGTGGCAGGGGTGGGGAGGGAGGGTTGGCAGGGGTGGGCAGGCAGCCTGGGGAGCTCGGCTGGGGTGCGTGGTCAGGAGTCAGAGCTGGGAGGGAGGCTGATGCTAGAGCAGAAATCAGAAAAATGCGTCAGGGTAAATAGGTGTAGAGGTTTTTATGTCTTTAAATTTCCTTCCCCCCCTCCACCGTGGTCTCTAGGTGATGAGGAACGGGTTGGAAGTGAACATGAAGAAATAAAAAGGAGTACTCTTTCTCTCTCTCCCTCTCTGTCTCTTCTCCACTGATCTCTGGAGGAGAGCCAGGCAGGGCTGGGAGTGGGCACAAAAGTAACAGTGGATAGATAGGGTGTCCTCGGGAGTACCTGAGACGTGTTCACGAGTGGGGATGTGTAGGGCTGATGTTCCTGCTCCCACCTCTTCTCCCATCAGATGTAGGGCTCAGGCATCCCCGCGAGCAGATCAGAGCGAGTCCTGGCTGGGGCAGAGCCGGGCGCAGACCCGGCCGATGATCTTCCTGCTGCTCTAGCCCTACAGCATTCCTGCTGAAAATAGGCCAGGACAGGCTCTTCCCAGCACGTTCCTCTGCCAGAAGAGACGAGCTCCATCCCACGGAGAAACAGAGTGAGCGGGGACAGGATGGCCAGAGCGGTGTCTGAAAGCTGTGTTTGAGGAACGAGAGGGGCTACAGGGGAAAAGAGGACCCCTCTCCTCTTTTGCCGGTGTGGGTCGACTCAGCCTCTTCTGCAGGATCGACTCACTTGTCACCACGTGGCCCATTCCCCACACCTCTGCTGACGGGCGCTTTGTCTCTTTGCTCGCCGAGGAGCTGCTACATGGGGCCTTTCCCACCAGTGTAGTCATGGTACGGGCTTGTCCGGGCCTTGGGCCGAGGGATGGAGAATTCATTTTGGGGTTCAATGGTCTGCAAAGGAAGCACGGAAGTCTTTAGCTTTCAAAACTAGAGAGAAGTAATAAAATAGGGCTTAAAAAAACCAAAAGAGGGGAGGGAGAAACAGAGCTGAAGGTTTCCCGAGAGTGTGATTGATGGGGCCGTGGAAGAGGATCCTGGCAGAACAAACCATTAATGGAGACATGTCACCGGAGGCCATGTGGGGACATGACATGAGCTACTAGACCTGGGTAGGCTGTGGTCTGAAGGAGGACTGGTGAATGGACATGGGGACATGCAGGTTGCCCATTCCAGTGACTGCTAGTGGGAATACATTCAGGGCACGGGCTGGGGAAAGGAGCACAATCTCCTGAGGGAAGGGCACGGTCTACTGCAAGAACGGACTTCTTATGTGATGTCAAATCCAGAAGTACTGAAAACCACAACCTCAGGCTTTGCCTTGGGCCCCTCTTGCCTCCCCACATCCCTGGGCATGTCACAGCTCCCTCCCCCCGGCCACAGGCACCTCCATGAACACAAGTCATGGTATCGCCCGGCTCCATGCGAAGCACCTGCCTGCCTCCACAGAGCTTGCTCTAGGTCCATTTGTCTTTGCCCCTTCTCCTTCCCTTCCCTTCAGTGCCTGAACAATAGCCTACATGTGGTGAAATGGGTGAAGGGGGGCATGAACTTACCTTCATCTGAAAGTGAGAGGAGTATGGGGAGTAGCTGAGGTCTCCTGTGTCTCCTGAGTCACAAGACAAGAGGTGGGGAAAGACAGTGAGTTAGCATTATGTGGTAGCTTGGAAATGCCACATGAAGGGAGAATCAAAGGGCCTGTGGCTACGTTAGCAGCTGCTTTTAGACTGATCAAACTATGCGATATGCAGGCAGGAATGGGTTAAAATCCACGGGTGGGTGACATTAAATATTTCCTTATGAAAGCAGGAATGAATGGTATTGTAAATAACAGGACATAGGTGGCCTTGGAGTTTAGACACCTCCCGTTGCCTCACAATTACTGTCATCATCCAGCCAAATCCCTCCCACTGGCTTGCCCACAACCCCCTCTGCAGTATTCCCTGGGAGAGCACAACCTTTCTTGGCTATTATTTACAAACCTGGAGGTCTGACTCCAGGGGACAAATGTGATCTCCATAGCAGATCCATGGGGAGTGCAGTCACATCTCCTACCCATAGATTTGGGAAACCTCAATTGATAAAACATTTTGCTTTGTCCAAGTAGGCATGAGACCCATACAGAAAAGTAAGACCTCCTTGCCTCCTTTTTGGATAATGGGTTCATTTTTAAATGGATAATGGGAACCAGATCAGAACTGGAATAAATAATCTCCAAGGTATAACCTGGAGAGGTCTGAAGAGCTGGAGCATTTCTAAGAGACAAACAAAACCCTGAATTTTTACATGGACTTCCCAGACATAACAGAATCATAAGGACTTATGTCTCAGCCCCGACACACAGTAAGTCTCCTACTCAGTCACTCCTCCTACACATCTTTGGCTTTTGCATTGGTCCTTACTCTTTTCCCTCTTGTTTGGAGATTCATTTTCACTTGCATTTCTGAAGTTTCATCAGTCTGAAACTTTTTCCTACCTCTAAATTATCCATCCTCTTCAAATCTTTTCTTGTAGCCCTCCTACCCCTTTCAGCTCATGAGTGGTGCATGTGTGCTTAGGGCTGGGGGACAGTGGAGTCATTCACTTCATCGTACCTTGCACAATTTCATCTTGGGTGTAGGCACGGTTGTCCACTCCAGTTGTCTGCTTTATGAACTTGGGTTGGCAGAAGTCATTTTCTGGAGGGTAGTCCCCCAGCTTCAGAGGGGCAGTGAGGAAACAAATTTCAGGGACGATATACATTATCAGGAAGATCCATCCATTGGACACCAGAGCAATGGCCACGACAGGATCATCCCAGCTACGTTTGCTTAAAACCGTGTTGCCTTTTGTGAGCATAGTGATCCACACTACCCAAATGGCAATGGAGAACAGGATAGTGACAAAGATGTGCGCCCCGTGTCTCTTCCAGCTTTTGTATGACCCACAGAATGTGAACATGGAAACCAAGAAGGTCAGAGCCATCAAGAAGAGCACGTAGATCAAAAGCATGACAAAGTCCTTGTTGGTCTCCTCCGCAGACATATTCAGAAATTTGTCTTTCTGGTTTACTAACATGGTGACCAAGTACTCAATGCTGATCACAACTTGTACCAGGGCAAAGGAAACAATGAGGAGCAGCAACACCAGCCAGGAGAAGGGCTTTCTTCCTCTCACTAGTTTGTTGAGGTTGCAGGCATGGGTGAGGAGGCATGAGAAGCAGAGAGCAAAGATGACTCCAAATAGGAAGAAGCGAGTGGGGCGAGTCCTGTCATTGAGTTGAATGATGAAGGCAAAAGTGAGACCAAAAATGCCGAGCGTGCCTAAGAGAAAGAAGAAATAGACGGAGATCATGTGCCGCTTGCTGTTGTCTTGGACTTTACAGATGAGAAAGAAGAGCGAGCAGATGAGGAAAATGGTGATGAGGACGCCAGCTGCAGCCAGTGACTCCAGGACAATCCCCCAGGCCTTCTCCATGTCACAGAGTAGGTAATAGTCAGCATCGATGCTGCCGCAGCCTCGGGGAGCCGACATTGGCATCTTCTCACCTTCTTGAACAACCTCCCGGTGAAACGTTTCCCCAGAGCTGTAGAAGAAGAAAAGACACAGGCTGTCGTATCAACCACCCAGGTGCTGCCAGCAGTGGGGAAGGAGAGGCAGGACCGACCTCGACCCCCGCCTCACTGGGCAAGGACATGGGGCTGCGGGAGCAGAGCCATCCCCTCGTTTGGCATCAGCTCTCTACCAAGGGCAAGCCAAGCCCCTTAGCAGGAGGCAGTTCACCTCGCATGTCCTCTGCACTGTGCCTGGGGTTGTGCAATGTTGTAGGAGCGTGGGGAGAAAGTGAGGCGCCTTAGCAGGCATTAGCTTGGTGCCCTGCAGCACGCAGACTGAGCTTTTGTGGCTGAGCTGTCACTTTTGTGATACAAGAGCAGCGGTTAGTCATAATACAGTTTACGCTCTTTTGACAAGTTCAGACAGCATCAGTACCTTGTACCAGTGAGGTTCAGAGATGAGCAATGCAAAACAGGAAACTCATTACTGTTTCTTTTCCCTTTTTTGCTTTCTCTGAAACACTCTTGGCTTTGGTTTATGGGTATGAAAGAAGGGGAACTTTAACTACCTTTTACCCTGCAGATAACTAACCTGAATGCCTCCAGAATAGCTCTTCTCACTCCAAATTAAATAGCAAATATAGGCCACCAACCATGAGCCCTAAACTCATATTCCTCCTTCTTCATGACAGTGCAGCAGTAAGAACTGTCTCAAAGACCTCGGTCCCCTCCCCGAGATACTGCCTTGTGCTGGCTGGAGGCCTGACATGTCAGAGCTAATGCTGTTCATTGCATGAGAAGTAACCGCCAAGTTTCTGTTTGAGGAGTCCACGAGTTGAGGATGGACAAGGTCTCTAATGCACCCAGCGCGTTCCTGCTGTCTCGTCGTGAGGAGCTCAGCGCTGTCTGAGTAAGCCTGGTTTAAGCCCGTCTCGCCAGGGGATAAGAGGGCTGTTTAGGTGAGCTCTGCCCATCGCCGAGGGGAATTAAGTTGCCTACTTCCTTGGCAGCCTGAAACATGTGCAGAAACCACTGCACGAGGATGTTGGGCACTTCATGGCCCATTACACGGGCACCGACTGAGTTTAGATCCCAGGGGTCAGGTACTGCTCTCTAGGTACCAAATTGCTCAGTTAGTCTCAGGTCTCTACAATCTATAAAAATGGGAGTTTAGATACAATATCAGCATGAAACATGGAGGAATCTGGCCTTAATGGTGACCCACACTGGAAAACCAAGGGCTTTCTTTTCTGATATATAAAGAAAAAAGTTAACCTTGCAAAATTTAGTCTTTAGTGCTTGCCAGGCCATTTTTCTTGATTTCCCCCCTCCAGAACAACATACTGCAGTTATGAGGCTGGTTCTAAAACCCTTCCAGCAGATTTTAGGGAGTGTAGGTTGAATCTTCAGTAAATGGCAGTTGATCTAATCAAGGAATGAATGAAGGGGGAAAATATCACTGACTCACTCTCAGCCCCACATATGCCTCAATGCGACCTGCTTATAAATGGTGGAGTATTTTTCCAGCTTTTAACCTCACTGCGTAAAAGGAGATGTGCAGCTCTTCAAAAAGCTGGCTACAATAAAATGCAAATCATTCAAATATGCAGGAACTCTGGACTCCCGTGGAGAGAACGGAATTAGTGAATAACACATGCAGGAGTTTTCACAAATCATTGTTCACAAAATTTTGGGGATTTATGATCTCTTGTACAAATAGCTGAGTTATCTGGACATTTGTGAGTAATAAATCATGAACCTTTCTGAAAATCTGGAGAGCAAATGCTACAGTTTTATCCACAGACATTCACTGTTGATAAGATTAGCTTATCTATTCACAGCTCTGGCAGATAAAGACTGGTGCCTGCTGTCGGGGCAGGTGGAGAGCTCAGAGAGCCAGCGTGAGACCCCAGGGCAGCACCGAGCACACCCATAGCTTTGGGTCCTGACTGGCACTTACTGCAAGTGGTACTTGCCCCAGTTGCCTGCCACAGCCCTTGGAACAAATAGGATGGGAAGAACCTCGCTGCCTTGGAGAACTTGGCCACTTGCACTGACTTTTACTCCCTTTTCTTTTTTTCCAGGGTAGATGTCCTCTGAGGCATGAAGAATCTCTGCACTGTCTCCTGGGTGAGTGTTGCCCCCCAGAAGCTGAGTTTGCTCACCCAGCACCTACAGAAGTGTCTGGGATTTCCAAGGGGCTCTGCAGTCTGTGCAAGGGAGCCTGTGCTGTGGTAACTTCACGGCTTACCCCAAATCAGGGTTCTCACTTTAGTGCTGAGTCTTCTCCCTCCAGCCTGAGCCTCCTCTCTCATTGATACTTGTGCATAAAATACACCCATCCAGCCACAAATTTCAAATCATTTCCCAGGAAAGTCTGCCGTAACTCCCCCCGGTCCAGCTGGCAATCCCATGTTAGAGTCAAGGGTGGGAGGCATTCTCCGTTCGCCGTGGCACCCCAAGCCCCTGCTCTCCCACCCCTCAGACCCACGGTCCGGCACGCCATCCCACCCCAGCTGCAGAAGGCAGGTCCACCCTGGATCCTGTAGGACATTGCCTTGAATTACCTTCCTGGGTCCTGCCCGGAGAAGGCGACAGGGAGGCTCCGGCTAGAAAAGGCAAATTCCCAGTGCACCAGTAACACAGTCACCTCCGCTTCTGTAACCCCGGCCGAGCAGCAGCCCCGCGCTCACCCTCCTTGGGGAGCTTTAACACCTGGAGGGCTGAGGAGGTGTGCCTGAGCACGCCTATTCCAGTTCCACCGCCTCTCCACTCCGACAGCACACAACTATGAAAATATGGTCCCGTGCCAGGAAATGAAGTAAAGCCTCCTGACGTCAGCGGGGCACTCACCCCCGCGTCGGGGTGGAGATGGAGCCGCTGCCTGTCCCAGCCCTGCGACGGCATTGAACGCTGCTCAGCCACGCGCCTGGTACGGTGCTCCCGTCTGACTCCCGGTACCTGCCGGCGGGGACTGTGGCTAGGAATAGCGGTGCGTTCCCTCCCTGCTCCAAGCCTTTTGTCTCTTTGCATGCTTTCCTGGCAGATAACCGCTCGCAAGGTGGAAGGTGAGGAGGTTGTGGGGTGCAAACGGGCCCACAGCACTTGGAGGGAGAGCGGCTGCAAGCCCGGCTCCAGAGACAGTTTCCTCGGGGCTCTCGCTGGGCGCTGCGGGGACACGTCTGCTCCGCTCGTCCCTTCCACCTCTGACAGCGAGAGCCACGGGCTCCTTTTCCTGAAAAGGGAGGTTTGCCTTTCCTGGTGCCTCGCTCAGCCCAGCCCTGCTCTCCGAAGGCGCAGTTCTGTCTGCTCACGAGTGCTGAGTCACTTTGTCCAAATTGCTGGTCCGAACGGTTAATGAATGAAGGCAATGACAAATTCCCCCTTGCTCTACATTGTGCCTCTGGCCTGACGCACCGGTGGGCACAATCCCATGAAAAGCCCCAGCTATCTCCAGCGTGTCCATGACTTCATCTGTTATTTTAAATATTACTCACTGGGAGAATTTTATTATTCTGATTAAGGAATTGACATCAGGGCCTATCCACACCAAGCACTCAGTCCCTACATACAGCCCCTAAGCCTGGAAATCCCTCCTGCTCTCTGGAGGTTGTGCTCCTTCCCAAAACCGGGGGAGCAGCTCTACATATCCGTGCTGAGGTCTGACTGCCCATGGTTGTCTCATCTGCATATTAATTTTGTTTGTTTGTTTGTTTTAGGGCCCCTGGCTTATTTCTGGGTGCCAATCCCTTTCAAATGTCACTTGTGGAGATTGCCACGGAATACATACAAGAGAGTCCTCTCTTGCACCCCCGCAAGAAGCACCCGAGGGCCTGCAGGGATGAATGGCTCATCGAGTGAAAGGCAACGCTCGGTGCAGTCACTGCGCGGTGGCCCATGCTGAGCCCTAG
This sequence comes from Harpia harpyja, assembly GCF_026419915.1. NCBI lineage: Eukaryota > Metazoa > Chordata > Aves > Accipitriformes > Accipitridae > Harpia > Harpia harpyja. Next base: position 1,064,278 of record NC_068962.1, read on the forward strand.
GACAGCTCCTCATGTCCTTCCTACTTTTCATTTCAGTGTGAAATCCTGAGGCTTCTTAGGAAAGGACATACCAGGTTTCTTTACATGAAATTAATCTCAACTTTAAAGTAGGTCCCAGACTTAGTGAGCCAGCCAAGGAGGAGGCAGTTGTGAAAAATGAGAGGAGGAAAGGAGGAGTGATGGAGAGGAGTTTAGCACCAGCTCAGTGGGACCCAGCCTGTCTAGGAAGACATCCCGAGAAGCTTTCAAAGGTCACGGGTCACCGCCAGCCTATTTGCATCTTGTCAGAGCACATTATGGACTGCCAGCTACTTCCCTACATTTACACAGACACACAAAACCCCACGGAAGGCAGCATGTCAAATTATATCGGGGGGAAAAAGAAGAAAAGATAAGAAGAGTAACACTACCATTTTCCAGAATGCCTGAGAAATCCTTGAGAGTCAGTCATCAAACACACCCTGTACTTTCAAAAGGCTAATAAATGGGGCTACTTTTAAAAAAAACATCCCAAGCGACTTAGGAGCCCCAGTGCTGCTGATTCCTGGTAGGTAGCCTGAGCAATGGTGCCCACGGCCCTCATGCTGTGCCAAGGAGGGCGGCGAAGCATCGCTGGTCTACATGGGTACAAATGGCACAACAATCACACCAGAAAGGTGAGATGATTGTCACCTCGCTTTAGGGACAGGATGCAACTTGCAGATAGAGGCACCTAAATTTAGATGTCTGATGGTTGTTACCTAAATGTGAGCTGGGTGCCTCAGCTCCCAAACAGCCAAAAGCTCAGAAGGACTGGCCCCGCTGATTGGATGAAGGTGCCTATTTCTGTGTGCGCTGAAATGCTCCCAGGTGTCCTTGGCTGGATTGCCTGGGGCCTCATCATTTGAGATGCCACAGGGTATCCTGCTCAGTTTCCAGGAACCACTCCAGGAGCACATGGGTCTCCCATACCTCCTGTGTCAGATCTGGCAGTCCTGTGCAGATATTTTGGATACCCTTAGGCATCTCAAATCACCTTTTTAATGGATTGAGTGCTGAATTTCCACTAGCTATTTCAGAGCTGAGATGCCCGGCTTATATATAGGTACCTAGATGTAGATGTCCACCGTATGGACTTCATTCTGTGCATCAGCATAGACAAATAGTTCATTGAAGGTACTGCAGCTCAGTCACGAGTAACTCAGTCACCAGCACAGGGATGGCATATAGGGTAGAAGAGCTGGGGGAAACTACCCTTCTGGAGCATCAGCTCACACTGAATAACCCAGGGGATCGCAGATGGTCCTAGGCACCAGTGTGTGGGCAATTAAGTTGACTCCTGGGTGTCTACAGAGCAGACTTCATTGGAGGCAGTCATCCGGATTCCCACTATAGTTGGTGGAGAGAAAGAGGCACTTCCAGGGGAGTTTCAGTTGACCTGCTTCACGACAAACCAAATCACACCTGAGAAGTATCTATTTCTCTCCAACAGAGGTGAAGGGAGACCAGAGAATGAATTTAGATACAGATCTTTACACTTGTCAGCTGAATTGCATAGCAAGTCTCCAAAATCATTTCAACACAATCCAGCAGCAAAATGCTGGTAACGTTGGAAGTTCCTTTGGGTGGGAGGCTGTCGGTAGCAAAACAGCTTGCTTTGGCCATACCGCAGCCCTGGACAAGCAAGCTGGCTGCTGATGAATGGGAAGGAGCAGTAGCTAAGGCTGACAAGGAGAGGCAGGGATGGCAGCAGGGACCGACCCCTTCAGGCAACAGGCACCCACACCTCCCCTTCCAGTCCTCGGGCAGCAGGAGGAGGAGGAGGAGGAAGGCTGGGTTCTCCCTCTGTGTCAGCTCCACTCCTTTCCCCTTCTCGCTGCTGGCATTGCCTGGCCCCGCTCCCTCCCGTGGGGTGCCAATGCCCAGTGCTGCCCACTGTGCCCTGGGCCAGCCCTGCTCCGCTGGCTTCAGTGCCGCAGGGCTGAGCGGCCAGCGAAGGGCGAGTGCTGCAGCCCCTCTCAGCTCAGCCGGGTCTGGGGGAGAGAGCACGTCTGGGAGGTTCAGGGACTGAGTTAGTATCTCTCATTAAGCCAAGTAATAAAGCAAGTAGATGCCTGGGGAGAGACGGTGCTTGGCGCTCTGGAATGTGTCTAAATAACATGTTTATTTTTAGTCACTGGTATTGGCTGCGTTGTGAATTATGTTTGTGTCATTCCTCCTGCTTAGCTACCTGTGCAGTACATTGACAACACAAGAACAGCCTCACTCCCTGAAAAAATCCCCCCTGCCAGCACTTATCACAGTCATACTGAGCTAACATTAGAACAGCCTCCACCCAGTCCTGCCCCATCCATTTCCTTTGTCCTTCAAGCATTTTAGGTATAAACATTATGACACCCTTGGAAACAGCCTGGCGCAGAGGTGATGGGTCTTCAGTCCCGGCAGCCAGCTCGGAGCACCTCTGCCTTAGACAGGAGTGAAGACAAGGGCAGGGGGTGTCCTTTCTGGAAAGGGACACGTGGTGCCCCTGCATAACACTGGGCTTTCTCCTGGGGGTCCTGTCCCTGAATCACTTGTGCTCTGGCTCTGAAAGCATGTACCCAAGGATTACCAAAACCCCTGTCTAAGAGCTAAATCCTTTTCCTTTGGAAATTAAAAGTGTGGCACCAAAAAGCAAACGTTATCTAAAAAAATTGCAAAAGAAACTTATACTAGTGCCCTTCAGAGCTGTTACTTGTCTCTGCAGCCATCAGCTTTTCCAAACTGCATGCTGTGCTCCCTGCCATTTTCAGTCTCAGGAACAAAATAAACATTTCTAGTATGTAACAGCGATGTGCTTTGCTTTGCGTGTTGATTGCTGCCTCCTCTCAAAGAAGCTCCTTTCTTTAAATGAGTAGGTTTTGGCCAATCCCTTTCTCTTCCTGGCTCCTAAATGCCCAGATTCTTGGTACAGGACATTCATGATTTACTGGGAGGGGGAGAGATTTGGGCAAGTAAAGGGCAAGGAGACTTGTTAAAATACTGAAATCAGTGCTAGTGGATATGTCCTATAAACAGAAACTTTCATCTAAATTGGTGAGAAGACCCTGCTTCTGGAAAAGTAATGGAAACGGACTGCCTGGTCCTCCATGAGGAACATAATGCTCTGCTGTGCTGCAAACAGGAGCACTTCTGTATGCAATCCCAGGTATGGCCAGCCTAGTACCTGGAAACCCAGGGGTAGGGGGTGGCTCCTGGAGCACCCGCCAAAACTGGGCTGAGTTCATGCCTTAGACTTGCTCCTATCCCACAGGGGCAGGTGTCACACTGTCTTTCATGCTCCGCAAGTGTGGAAGCCAGAGCAAGAACAGGCAGAAATAAGTGGAAAGCAGCTAAGAGCGCCTGTGGCTGTGATCATTTTGAGCCTTTTCATACAGCTAAACTGGTGCTCTTGAAGGCTGTGAGCAAGTTAAAAAAGAAATTAGATTTATCACCTCCTTTAGGACTTTCAACAGTATGCTGATAAACATTTCACTCACGACAACTGAGCCATTCCTCTAGACATAGTTTCCTGGGGGTATCCCGTACCCATCCACTTACCAGAGCACCTAAGAAGGCTCCTTTATGGCATTAACCTCATCTGATTTTGTGCTGATGTGTTCCCAAAGCAGCAAGTCACGCTGCTATGGATAAGTGGGTATTGTATGTAGACAGACATTTGGGGAGAAGTGCATAACTCTCAGGAAACAAGGGATCTGAAAACATACCAACCGGTGGGTTGCCTGATACCCCCAGAAAGGAAAACATGCCAAGGGAGATCCAGGAGAATCTGCATTTTCTCTCTCCCAGAAAGGCTGATCCCAAGGCTGGAGAAATGGTTTAGGAGAGAGGGGATGCCTGGCTGCATCTTTAGCTCATGAAGCCGGACTCTAAGCAAAACACTCCAGGATGAGTCAGCCTTTGCTTTCCCTGCGTGCCAGTCCTCATTTTGGTACCCTTGCCTGGCTCCTAATAGTGTTCCCTTCAGTATTCCTTGCCCACTGTGCCTGGAGTAATTTTCCCTTTTCCCTCCTTTTCCACTCCACACTGCGGGGATGAAATGACTGGCTGACATTCTCACTGCAAGAGGATTAGGCCCTCTCTTGCACGGGTGGCTGTTGGCAATAGATGTTCTGAGACACCCATCCTGCCCTGGAGTCTGAGGCTGATTTCTCCTGTCAGCAATGCCTTGGGTAAGAGGCTCTGCAGAGGACTGCTGCTGTGCAAGCAGCATTCCTGGGAATCAGGTTGCACACAAAAACTCCCTGCTCAACAATACAGAAAATTCTGCTTTACTGCTCCTGCATCAAACACCACAGCAATGACACAAAACAAAGCTGAGATCCACCATAAATCACTCCTCCCTTTTAGACTCCACTGGGAAAAAAAGAAGTGTTGATAGATTTTATATTTTATCAACAAGCTTCATGCTGGTACAGATCTGTGTACCCACACAGCCGGCATAAAAGCTGGCATAAGCTCAATATCGTCTGTCCTGGCTAAATTATCAAAAATACAATTGTATTTACATGTTTAATCTTAATCAGACACATTCTATTGAGCGATATGGTTGTGCACAAATCTGTTATTGACTGCAGAACCATGGCCTGGGATCAGCCAGCAGTTTTGGTTGGTCTGTGTTATCCAACCAAGGCTAATCATTAATCAATGCTCTGATTTTTCTTGAAGGAAATGGGCAGCGGGGGAGAAAAATATAAGGAACAATTGTGAGGTAAGCCTATTGCTCCTGAATATTTTCTTGCAGTTTAGAACAGGTCCCCAGGGCAGGCAGTTCTTGATCGCTGGGTGCCACAACACCCAGCGTCACCTCTTGGAGCTGGAGAGCTGCGGAGGAGCCATGTAGGTCCCTGGGAACCCCTGTCAGGCTTCAGGGAAGTGTAACCAAGGAACGTGATAACACACAAGGCTTTGGTGCTAGCCCTGACGAAGAATGTCTTACTGCAGCCCTGGGAGAACGAGCTTTTTGTCTGCAGTTTCGTCTTCTGGGGTGTCAGGTGCTTGGCAGCAAAGCTCAGGCAGATGGAGGTGGGGGGAGATGGTCTGTGTTTCTCTGGGCTTGAGCTGGAGACTGCTGGAAGTGCTATGCCAGTGCGGACCTGGCAGGAATGTGAGTAATAGTTGCCAGATTATACATATAAATGGTTTATAAAGCAAACACCTCAGTTCTGCTTGCTAGTTCACCCTAGGTAAAGTTTGTTGCTCGGCCATGATTATATATGACCATAAAACTCCACAGATGCCTTTCAGGGCAGCTCAAGCACTCTTAAGTCAGCAACCATGAGGGAAGCCCTAGCTCAGCCCACACTGCAGTCCTTCCCCAGCCCAGTGCACATGTGCCAAAAAGGCCGATGCAGCCTTGCAAACACTCAGAGAGATGGGATGGGAGAAAAACCCAATGTGTGTTTCATCAGGGTAGGGCTAGGGCCGTGCTTTCAGCATACAAGAAATACCTTTTCACTCAAACCCTAAGGACTCCCCTCCCTTTGGCAACCCAGGAGCCAGGGGAATTGCTCTGCAGACAGCAGCAGCCTGGAAGCACTTGGTTTCTGGCACAGGTAGATGGCATGCCCTGGGAGCCTGGAGGTCTGGTGCTCCTCAGGCATGCACAGACAGCAGCGTGTCCCACCATCGCAGGGGGAGCGCAGGTGGTAGCCTAGGACCCTCATGCTGGGTGGAGGTTATAGGGCTCGCTGGGCAACAGAGCTCGGTATGCTCCATTTAAAAGGCCAGCACATTGCTGGGCACCTTCCTTTCACTTGGCACAAGATGATGAATGCAGGCCTCCTTCCACCACTTCTTCTATCATGTAGTACATTAAGGTGAGTGGGTTGCTCTTCTAACCTTGAGGACAACACAGGCACGTAAGTATCCCCAGATACTGCCTCAGCAGAAGCCCAGGACCACAGTTCAGCTCTTCACTCCTCCCACCAAAACCCTTTCTTGAATGATTCTCCCAGTGCAATATGTCAGGAGTGATCAGTTGTTGCATCAACATGAAGGTCTTTCGAGTTTCCTCCTGTCCTACCTGCTAATCACAACCGATGCTTTAGGAGATCTCCAAATTCCTAGTATCACCAGTGACATTAAGCTCCCTAAGGGACATAGCAATGTTCATTTGGTGCATGCCTGCTGCATCTGGTAAAACAGCATAAAAATCTATGACATAATGATACACATTCAAGTAGCTGTACTTAGGGAAAATGAGGGGGAAAGTGCTCTATTCTCTCTGCTTCACTAAGGCAGAAGTTTAAATGGGTGTGTTTAAGAGGCCTGATAGCATTCCTGCTCCAGCTGCTTGCTTCTGTAAAATGATGCCTTTCCTTGCAGTTTCTGCCTAATCTCGGTGGGCACATAACCACACACAAAAACGCATACCTGGGCGCAAGCATGCACACATAGCAGCCCGGCCGCACCCAGCCTCGCATTGCCTGCCGCACTTTTTCCTCCGTCGTTGCAGTATCTATTAAAACTAGATAAAAATGCAGGACTTGCAAGGTGCGAGGGTGCTGTTGGTGGAAATGATAGCAGACAGGTTGAGAGAGAGAGAGAGACTGCAGTCGCAACCCAGGAGTGCCACTGAAAATGGTTTTCCATAGAAAATTCACTGCAGGATGTTTAGCATGTGCTACACTGCAATAGGACCCCTCTGCTTGCTTTGTGAAGCCACATCTGAAAGATCTGCACTCTTTAAATGCTGTCTAGTTCAGTGGCTGCACTTTGTAAAGATGGAGCACTTGAGGCCATAGATTTGAATGCTAGCCAGAGAAATTAAGTACTTGAGAACTGAAGCTGAGGCCCTAATGTAATCCATTTCATTATCCTCCCTTTAATTCTATCACAATAAAGAGTGGAAATCTCAAAGGGAGAGTTGACTGGAAAATGCAGTCTGTGCATAAAATCCTACTCTTACTGTTTTAAGTCTTCTGATGAATGCAAAGAAAAAAATAACTCTTCAAATATGCAGTCTTAAACACTCAGTCGCACATATACAGATGAATACACACACACTCTTTCTCACTCCTTTAACCAAAACCCCATCATTCCACATAAAGTTCAAATGGAAATTTCCACTGATGATTCAGATCAGCTGGCAGGACTCAAAGTGTCTCTTGATTTGCTGCTGGGATAGTTGCTCTGTCTCACCTCACACCTTCATTTAACTCCTCTCCCAATTTCAGATAAGCCTGTGGGGACATCTGCCATCTGACTTCATGGTCACTAAAGGTATTGTAAACTTACCATGTTTGCACGGATCTAAACAAGCAGCAGTGCTGGGTTAGAAAAGAGCATTACACTGTTGAATGTGAAGTAGAAACTTATGTACTCCAGGAACTTCCAAGCCTGGATGCTGTGCCCACGGTTGGGAGGAGGCGAGGTCTGAACTAGACAGAAAATACAGCCAATTGCCAAGTCTCTGGCCTTGATTATTTTTCCTCCAACCTTCTTGACAACCCAGGAGGTCCCCTAAGCTAGAGAGAAAAACATCAGTGTGCAACCATTATTAGTAGCCAAATGGAAAGGACTTTGCTGGAAGGATGAGGTTTACAAAGCTTCTGGCTAGCAGTATGGAGAGAGAGCATGTGCCTCAATTTGGACCAGTAACCTCAACTTAAGGAGCCCCTTTCTGGCCTGGCCCTGCTGTGCTCCTTTCCTCCTGGCCCCGGGGTAGGAAGGACAAGCAAGCTCTCCCATGGGAGCCCTGCTGTTCTCCAGACCCAGCAGCCCTGGCTGTTTTCTTGGTAAACAAAAGTGACTCCCCCTAAGTGACAGCCATACCCCAGGGAAGGATTTAGTGAAGGTTTAATTGCCAATTAACCTCTTCAGAAATGCAAACACAGCTTCAGCTAATGGTATGAGCAATCCAGGAAAGCATCAGAGATGAGGGATGGCTCTTGGTGTGTGCATGATATGGCAAAGGGAAGCGTCAGCCTCCCCACAGCAGGTTCTTCTCCTCTTCCATGGTTGTTGTATTGCCCAATAATCCCTTCCTTGTTCATTATTAACAAACTCTTATAACAGACATTTGTTTGCAGTAACGAAATACCAACTGGCACACAAGCAGCTCTCCTGAAAAGGCTGTAAAGTGCTTTTTCCAGGAATCCCTGGCTGCGGATGGGACCTCACCCGAGGGTAAAACCTAGCAGCTGTCGGGCACCAGACAGTGCCGCTACATTTCAGCAAGCACACAATACTCCATCTCTGGGACCTGCAGGGAGGTTCATTTAATCACACAGAAAATTCATTGCCTTTGTGCTTACATTTTAAAAGGCAAAAGGAATCAATACAAATTTTGGCTCTGACCTTCTGCTTGGCACACAACACATCCCATCGTGTGTGGGATAAGCCAAGGTATATTCTTGGGGGGAAAAAAAAAGCCTATGCTGTATGTGAATGAAGGGATCCCACACATGCTATGGATTTGAGCAATATTATTGCTAACTCCAAGGGCTTTATCAAGTTACAGGGTTATGATGTACATAGTGGTGAAGTTACCATGAGATCTTATATTACATGGGGTTAGCTTTTCCTTAGCCAGAACTGAACTCACACAGTAGATCTGACGCTGTGTTGAACTGGAACCGAACTAAACCAACTTTGGTTCTTACCTGACAACCCAAATAAGAACTAGATCCAACCTATAATGATTCACCTGTCTGACCAGTAGTGTTGTTTTACTAGAGGTAAAGGCAAAGGAAAGTGGCAATCCATGCGCATGATTCTGCCAAACAAAACACACATTCTGGATGTGACATGATGGACATGACAGTCTGGTTTCTTTAGCAAACACAGCATCTGTTGCAGTCCTGTTCTAATTAAAAAAGTCTGCTATTACATAACAGCTGATAATCCCCAATCTCCGGAGCGGTTAATCTAGATGTACACATCGTTAAAACCTCCGCTGGCCAATTGAAATCTGACTTCCCTAACTACACATTTATAATCATCGAGCAGAGAAATGACACTGTTGAGCCTGTTACTGGTTAGGATGTATCCTAACCTTCTAGGACAGCAAAAAAGTTTGACAGGTTTGCCCTAAGCCTAACCATCCTTCTCTTTACTCATCAAACAGATTTAAGACTAATATAATTAATGACTTGAAAGAAGTTGTTGAATATAAATGAACCATCTCTTCCTAACAAGCAGTCCTACATTATTAAGCAACAAGAGACTTGCCCAGAGAGCCCAGCAGGATCTCCATTTCTTTCTATCATTTATCTCATTCCTTTTTATCTGTGAACACAGATCCCAGTCAGTCCCTGAATGGCTGAGGTGGGATATGCCTGCAAGTGTGCAGTGGAGGGACCTCCACCTGCACAGGGGCTGTAATAGCTTCCTCTGGCAAGAGGCTTCAAAGCACAGAGGTGTCTCCTAAAATGCCATCAAGATGGGGAGAGCCACGTGGGAACTGCTGAGGCAGCTCACATCTCCCCGGCACCCTGAAAACACAAGGAAAGCAGAGCTGGAAGCGAATGGCTTGGACAAGCACCTGTCCATCAGCTAGGAGAAGAGCCTGCAGGACCATATTGCACTGCAGCATGAACAGCAAAGCAAAAAACCAGCCCTGGGGCAGCTTAGGGACCTGGTTGCAGGCTGCTTGGTGGGGCAAGGCTGGGGAGAAGTGAGCAGGGCAGAGTGCAGAAGGTGCTTAGAAAGGGGGATGCATGCATGAGACCTTCTTGGTGAAGGCAGGGAGTCAGACATGTAGGAATGGCTAAAGGTGGGGGGAGAAGATGGGAGGTCCCCAAAAAAGCACCCAATAATGGAAGCTTAATAACGCAACACATTCTGGGGCATGCTGAGCACGAGGAAATCTTGCTCGGTAAGGATCTCAGCAGAACTTGGCATGCCTGCACCAGCTGCAGGAGTGAAGCACAGAGTTGCCAGTTAATTATGTGAAGGGAGGCCTTGGCTGATGCTTCCAAAGGAGTAAGTCAGTCCATGTGGAGAGGCCTGAAGGCAGGGAGGGAAGCTGCACCCAGGCACTCGTGGGTGGAGGGGCTCCCCTACTCCAGGACCTGCAGGGAGATTCCCTCTCCCCCATCCACAGGAGGGGTGGCTCCCCAGCTGCGTGCCCCCGCGGGCACCACCACCCCAAGATCTCCGCCACCGAATGCTTCCAAAGGTTAGTGGAGTCCCTTGGTCAGCTTTATCTGATCAAATGATGGGAGTGGACCGGGTAATGATGCAATCCTGCAGACAATGCAGGAGAGCAGAAAGATGCAAGCTCTGCCTATCTGGGCAGGGAGATTTTGCTGACATGCTGAGCAGGCAGGCTAACCTGCTCTGGTGTACCAGTACAGCCTTGTACATCAGGCAGTCATGGCTTCTGCCGCGGGGCTCAGCCCATTGCCCACTTCAGTCACATAGAAAAGCCTTCCAGCTGAAAGCACACAAGCTCACAAGCTGTTTCCTTCTGTCCTGGGTTCATTTTAAGGCTCAGCATGGCTTCTGGTGCAGTTACCTTACTTTAGCAAAGCAGGCAGAAATTTACATATTTGTCCTGCTGCTGCAAAGGCCAAGGAGATGAGCATCCAGATCACAGAAGCCACTTCAAGGCAAGGTCACCCAGCCATGGTTGGCTTCAGATCTCTACTTGTCAAAGGTCTTTTCCCCACCAAGAGAGATAACAGCTCCATGCAATTCACCATCCAGCTATAAGAGGGACTTCCCCCCCATCAGTCCTCCTCTTTATCCCTGTATCTTCACATGTCAATAATTACTGCACGGTACTCTCCACAGACTTCAGCGTATTTTTGGATGTTAACCCACAAGTTCTTTGAGGCAGAACAGCATCTTCCTCTGTGCATTTGCTGTGCTACCCATGTAAATTGGTAATACACGGTCCTATAGATCTCAGGTGATCAGAGAAGCAAAGGGCTGACACAGCTAACAAAGCTGAACACTTCCACCAGGAGGCTGCCCTGGCCCAAGTAGGAGAAGCTAAAGAACACAGCAAAGGAGGAGAGCTCTCAGTTTTTATCCATGTGTCCTGCTTGGCACAGGACAAGCAAACACTGCTGGTTCAGGGGCTCTGCCTCCCTTTCCAAGAAAGAACAGAGCAATTAGCAAAAAAAGAAAGTCTTATTTGCTGTGTAAGATACAGAGATAAAGACACTCACCAAAAATTTCATTGATACTATGCCCTCCAGCAAGCTGCCTTCCCATTGCACAACAGGTTTATCAACAACAGAAGGCTAACAGGGTCCTGCACTAGCCACATCTTCCTCCAAATCTGCTGCTTCTACCGAATTCAAGATAGTCACAACTGTCTGTTATAGGATTTTCAAAGGAACACAGCAGTCACGTACTCGCAAACAGTCCATGCAAATACAAGACCAAGACGACCAGTGACAGCAATTCCAGCAATTCCCCTTCCATCAGCTTAACACAACCCTGATGGAGAGGGAGATTCCTCACTAACCACAAAGTGCTGTTCACTAGCCAGACCAGGTGGCAGCATCTGACCTGTGAAAGCAGAACTGGCATTTTCAAGGAGGGGAGGTAGCCTGGCATTCAGAGGATGGATCTTCAAAAAGTCATCCTCTGAACTAGACAGAGGCAGTACAGTTGGAGTAAAGAAGTCATCTCTGAGTGGGAGCCTTGGAAGAACCACAGGGTCACAAAACACTAGCATGCTTCGCAAGGAAAGGCTCTTTAACAAACTCAGCTGAGATGAGCAAGCCTGGATGCAGCCAGCCAGCTGAACACAAGCAGAAATGAGGTGATCTCTAAATTTGATCTTAGAGAGAACAGACTAGCAAATCTATTTCTGACATTTCTTCCATAGATCTTTTACAAACCATTCCTCACTACGTTATCCATTTTGGAGAGCATAGCCAATAATTTGTTTGCATTTTTTAAAGTTTGCATTTTTATCTAAATTTTTCTTGAAAATTGGAAAGACAGCTCCAAGATTCCTAGTTAGCACTAAAGCAATTTTCACCAATGGGTAGAGAGAGCCTAAACTACAGATACACTCAAGTCATGTATGTGTATCCAATGGAAAACAGTCCATAGCTCTGCAGAATCTCCAAGAGGCATCTCAAGACCTGCAACTGCAGAAATGGAAAGCTGATTCTGCCTGGTCTCTGTCAAAGGAGTCTGTTAGGCTGCCTGCTTCATATTGTTGATCGTGTTTGGAAACCAGTCCTTAACAACCAAAGAGAGCCTCTGGCATGCACCAGGATAAAGGTTTAGCACACCTGTAAGCATACACATGAGCAGCAGTAATAGGAAATCACTCACTAGTAGCAAATTTATCATTCTGAATACATATTGAGGGAGAAGAAGTATTACTTCCCTGCTGATGATACATCAAGCACAGAAGCTGGCAAAGACAGATCAGGCTGGGTATCTCCTGTTATAAATTCCCTTCATCTGAGCTACAATAAAGACAGTAGAAGACCAAGTATATCCAATTACATGCTTGACTGGGGTACCTTAATTTCTGTTGCTTTAAATAAAATTGAATGAGCCTCCACACATTCTCTCCCAGGCTTGCTCCATGGATCTTGTGTCCCCTTACATTGCTACTGCAGGAAAGAAGGTACTTTTGTGACTGCAACTCTCATTGTGCAAAAGACTTTTTCCTACATGAAAGCCAAGAAATTCCATGTTCTAGCCCTGTTCATGGGATGGAGCACATGTACAACAAAAACCACACAAAGGAACGATTTTCATCTGGAAAGCCAGCATAACCAAAGCAATTCAGCCTTATCATACAACCCTCCCTCTACCTCATACAGATGACTTGCAGAGTAAGTTTTGCTATTTGCCGTTCTTTACACAGAGACATGTTTGTGGGTGAAAATCTTGAGGATTAAAGGGGACTTAAATCAATCCAAATGGGAGACACATGCCAAAAAAACCTGCCTTCCTTGACAATATCAAACAGGGAGGAGGAAGTGATGGACAGAAGGAATAGTCTCTGTGAGAGGCCTGTCAACAGGGTTCTTTTTCTGCCTTTGCTAGGATTTGAATGGAAGACAAAATATTTCCCCCTTTTTGCATAGAAAGCCCACATTGCATTTCCCTTTCCTCAGAAAACTTTAGCAAGCACTAAGCCCAAGGGAAGGCAGAAAGTTTTGACAGTCCTACCCCTAGACTTTATTTTAGGGAGAGGCAACAGAGCAGCATGTACATCTCTGCAACAATGAGGATGCTCCAGCAGAGAAGGCAAAGATAAAAATAGTCCTCTTCCCTTTCAGCATGCAAAATTACCCCGTGTTAACCTCTAGTAAACACAGCTTTAGGCTTCTAGATGCTTCCCTGAAAAAGTGCTGAACAAGCTCCAAGAACATCCACCCCTCCCTGAGGACCTACAATGTCAACAGCTGGAGACTGCACAGTGCCACTGTCTCCTATTGCACAACTAGACATGACCTTGGCACAGTCCAACACACATCCTACCATGAAACATGACGTATACTTGATTATCATGTTCAGGAAGGCATGTACGTGTGCCTGAGGGGGGCTTTGGAAGCAGAAAAAAAGTGCTATTGTCATCATCATAAATTTCCATATCTGAGGGGTCCTCAGGAAGAGATACGGCACTGGAGGCACATGTATTCATCCCTGGGCCAGAGAGCAAGGAACCATTCCCGTTTCTTAGGTGCCAGAAGACTGAAACATCCTTAGCTCTCCCTTTTAAATATTGTTATTCAGAAGGAGCCTTCATAGTCTGACCAGGAAAAAAAAGCCATCTGAAGACTGAGAAAGTGTCTAACTTTTTTTTTTTTTTTTTTTTAAAGCTCAGGAGTTAACCCCAAAGCTTGGGTTTCTGTCAGAAACTTATGTTCTGATTCTGTGTTTACACAGTCACAGTTTTTTTTCCCCCCAAATCTAGTAGTAAGTGCATAAGCAAGAGCAGTAAGAATTCACAGTGACTACACAGACTACCTCTGGCACCAAAGCTGGATTTTTGCAGCATTTCCTCTGCACCATTTACAAGAATTGCTCACTTGGATGTTTACAGAAGCTCCTCACATACCACTGCAGGCAAACCACAACTTCACATTTATAAAACATCAAAATGCTTGGTACCTGCCTGTGTCTTTCACAGGTCATGCAATCCATTCCATTCCTTTTTAAGTACTTCCAAGGGCTTTTAAGTATGGTGGATATTTTCCTTCTTCAGTGCTTGGCTAAACTGGGAATGTACTAATTTCAGTCCTGCTTTCTAAACTAAGGCCCTCCAGATTCCCAATCACTTCTTACTCTGACAGTTCCTTCCTAAACTTGAGCCTCTTCTCAGCACAAGTTAATGGTGTTGCTAGAAAGTCATCATACTTAGCTCTCCCTCTTGGTCATCTCTACTTTTTCAGGGCAAGGGGGAAGGCAGGCTGCCAGGTCCTTGAACAGGCTGTGTTCCTCATCATTATCTTAAGCAGACTTAGGCTTAGGCTGCCACCACAGAAAAAAGCCCTGCATTCCCCACCTTGGTTCCCAGCTGTGCTTTTCTGCCCGTGTCTTCCCTTGCAGCCCCTGGGCAGCACGTGCATGGCACTGGGGAACCGAGACACCAAATCCATTTCAGACAGGTCAATTCAGCACAGCATCTGCTCTAGACTACTGTGTCGTTGCAGGGACTGCTACTTTTTGCAGCTATCCTTACTTATGTTGAAGTCAGTTATCCACACTGACATCAATGTTTAATTTTATGCCTCCCCTCCAAAGGATTGTCCTGCTTCTGCTAGCTCTAGAACATTTAAGTGAAAGACACTACATCCCCATTCTTTACTGTCCAAGGTAGTCACCTACGCAGTATTAAAAATCAAAACTATAAAACATTATTTAAAATATATATCAACCATGTTCTCATTATGGACTTGGAAAGTGCAGAATTGTTTCAAGCTGCAAACAACCCCCCCCAAACATCTTTCGAGAACGCAGTTTTTGTTGAAACTTCACTTGAGTTTCAACCACAAAAAAAATGACAGGCTGTGTTAGCCCAATCCTACCTTACGTCACACTAAGGTTAATCCTCCACTTCAGCTCCCTGGTGTGCAAAGACTCGAGGTGTGCAGAGAGGTGTGCTTCAGAACTGCCCCTCAAGAGTCCTCCTGACTGAACAAACACACTGGCATCAGTTGATGTACAAAAGTATGCAGCCACACACATACCAGTGCTGATGTTTTCTGAACTATTTCTGATATTTCTTTTATCCAGGGACAGACAGGTCTCGCTCCATTCTTTTCCCCTCACATTTCATTAGATCAGCTACAGATTTTGCTTTAGCCTGGCTGCAAATTCTGTTTTGACCAAATACATCTTTAGACGCTCCCCATTCCACTTCAGTTATACAAACACCCTCTGACCTAGCCCTCATGGAGTAGTCACAGTAAGAGACGATTTCCTGCCCCTCCAACCTGTTGAGATATTTTTAGTGGAAGTTGAACGCACATACCTGTGGCAGGTGAGGCACCAGTGAGAATGTGGGTGTGGTGAGACCTTTGCTTTTCTAGTGTCAAGTGTTTCTACAGCTTGTCATTCCAACTCAAGGGAGGTGGCCAGCTGTCTAGGAGTTACTCCTCTCAAGAAGGCTCTGCACCCTTTTACAAGGAGCAGCTCTACGTCTCTCCTCTGTTATTCTCGCAACTGCAGAGAAGGGATAGAGAATCTTTGATCCCATCAAGGGGCAAGACAGATCCCCTCTGCTGTTGCAGCCTTCCACACAGGAAAGAATGCAGAGAGATGCTAGAGACCCCACCAATCTGTTAAAGAAAGCCTCATACTACTTCTGAGAGGAATGACCCTGCCCTACCTCCTCCAGCAGTAAAATTGCCCTTCACATCACTTTACAAGATTGGTTCAGGACTGACTCTGCATGCCACCCATTACATAGCTGGGAGTAACACTAAGAGGTTTTCCAGAGACCCAGGAGCCTCAGAGGGCTTCAATATTCATTTGCTGATAGCGGGACCAACCCTGTCCTGCTCAGGAAGGATAAGAAACTTTGTTCAAGCATCCAGCAGCATAGAGGACCAGTTGGGAAGAGTTCCCTTGCTTCATGGAGAACAAGCATTTCCATCTCCACCCATATGCTAACTCATTTTATTCCTCTGTCTCTGGTGCATTCTAGGGCTGTTTCCTCTTACCTGTGGGGATCCCTACCAAAGGGCCCTGTAGAATTAACATGTTCTCGTTACTGGGCTTCCACCCCTGCCTCTCTGCACTAGGACGCATGCAGGATGCACACTCTCTTTCTAAGAATGCTCTTAGCAGTCAACATACCCAAGATTTGTACCCTTACTTATCTGCCACTGATCTTAGACTGGTTTAGAGCTATCAAACTTGAAGGTGACTATTCAGGAGATTTGAGTAAATTGCTACCAAAAAAGAAAGAACACTGGCACTCTTCTCACACAGAGGGTATGTTTGTTTCTCATGAAGACAACAGAGCTGTTTTAAATAAAAAAGAAAAAACATGTTCCCCTTAGTTTTATCCATGCTGTTTTTTGTAATTTTGCAAAATGTGCTGCCCCAAACAAAAGTATAAAAGCATTCTAGCATACGTGTGTATATTAGACTTAATGTTGACACAATGAAGTAACCATTGTGCTCATCTTGACTACTGCAGTAGTTTCTGCTTTCCATTTAGATCTAAAAAAGAATCTTTTGAACATTGTTTTTCATGTAGCAGAAAATCCAGTTTATGAATGGTTCTAAAAGACATTAAATTTTCATGTTGAGTGATCACAAAGGAGCTTCTTGCCCTTCTCTGCCCACCCACCAGCAGAAATGTCCAGTGTGAAAATTTTTATTGCCAGTGGGAACTAGCACAAACCAACTGGTTTGATATGACGACAAGTATATTTATCCCATTCTTGCAGAAGTCTGCTTATACGGCACTGAACTCTGCCTAAGGCAGAAAAATAAATAGGGGAACAGAAAGAGCCTCTACAGTACCTGTTTTTCTTCACCACCAAGCTCGTGAGCTGCTTTCCTATGTAAATACTACCCTCTTGTGTTGGTTTGTAAGTACTACAAGAATCAGACACAACCTCCCCCCCCCCCAACCCCAAACCTCTCCTTGATCTTGCCAACCGTTACAGATTCTGGATTGAATTCCAGGCAGTGAATAGCCTAATCCTGCCGAAACAGGTTCTCTCTGTGCTGGGCCACTCTTCAGCTGACACATCTAAGGTATTGATGTCACGTCTGAATCGCCAAGATTGACCTAAGAAGAAAACCTTCTGGCAGAGCTGATACTCAAAATGAGCAGAACATGGCAGTGATAAGACAAGGAAAACCAGGTAGCTTTAAAATTAAGCAAAATATATTTGGAATTCTCCACACCACATGTCCCTTCACTAAGGCAAGGGCATCACAGCTGTGCTGTGGAAACGCAGTTACTTTTAACTTTTTCCTCTCTTTCTTCTGACAGACCTATCTGACCCCAGGTGCACTCGGTGACTTTGGGTAGTGAGACAGGCTGCAGCAGTGGGAAAGCTGCATTCACACTGCACCTCTCTGTGAATGAGCAGGGCCAGACCACAGCTGCTTTCAGGTCCAGAGGTGATGGTCTGGTGTCTCTGAAAGGAAGACTAGTCCCATCATACCAAAATGGGCCAAGCTCAGTCTGTAACTGGTGAAGCAGAAGAGAGGAAGTTGCTTTCCAGGTGGACTGCCCAATTTCCTAAGCAGTTCTGAAAAAAATCCACTGGAGGTGGCTTGGTAGACTGCTTTTGCCGAGCTCATGTAGCCATAAAAAAGTCTGTCCAAACAGTGAACTAGAAGGCTTTCCTTTTCTTCTTCTTCCCACCTGCCACCTTATTCCTGACACCAATAGCTTCTTCTGTGTCATCATCATCATTGCGAGATCGCTTCTTCTCTCCCTGCTCCCGCAGCTCCTGCAATGCAATCAAGACATTCATTAACCAAGAGTTCTGGCACCCAAGGAAATTCAGACTACAACAGTGAGAAGAGGGACAAAAAGCCAGCACCCACCATTCGAGCAAATCTCTGGGCCTCAGCCACACGCTCTGTCAGCATCATAACTTCTTCCTCTTGCATGGGGAATGCTGGCAGCTTCTTGCCAATCAGGTGTTCAATGCGCTGGAACAGCTCTACATCGTACCTGAGAAAAGACAAGACACCAGTTTGAATCAGCCCTCTTGAGACTGCTTCAGCTGTCACCACCCACAGACATCACCCCTTTTCTCCAGCCCACAGATATTGTTAGCTTGTGCTGATGGTCTTACAAGCAACTCATAATTGCATCCGAACGATGCCATCGTTGAGGATGTCTTCACTGATTTATTCAGCTCATCTCAGTTCAAAGTATTTGGCAAAGCCTTTTTTAGACAAATACTTCAGTATTTATCAAAAAACCACACTTACTTAACCCGTATTATGTACTATAAAAATGTATGTATATTATACAATCAAGTTATAAACAGTTAGTTCTGCTCATTACGTGCCTGCTTCTAGAATTTATCCTAGACTTTTCTCCCTCCCCACCCTGGGCTTAGAATTCTCTCCCCTTTAACTAAATAAATCCAGCAGGCACCTCAAAATGAAAAGTAGTATTTTCTTCTCACCCAGGATGAGGTCAGATGTTTTCTGCTCTGAAACACAGCTGGGAAGAGTAGGTCTGCCACATTTTAACACTTACTGTGTGACAAAGGTGATAGATTTGCCAGATCTCCCAGCTCGAGCTGTTCTCCCAACACGATGAATGTAATCCTGAAAACAATTTTCGTGATAAGCAGCAAGATATGTGCACCAAACACAGAACAGAAGTTATGGGAAATCAGCTCATATAATTTTTCTTTAGGAAAGAACAAGAAAATGGGGAGAAAATACAGCCAGGATTAAATACTCAGGACCGTGTGCAGCATTAGGATTTGAGAAGATACTGGCTTGTGGAGGCATATCTTTGGTTTCAACATTTGAATTCCTCTCTTTCTGAAGGAGATCACCTCCAATTATTCAAGACGGCAGGACAAAAATTGTGATACATGACTTTGCTAATGAACTATCACTTCCCTGGAAAGCTGATATTTAAAGTGAGCTAATGTCTGCATTTTCAGTCTTGGGATCTAGTGCTCTACATAGTCTGCCTTCCAGACAAACCCTGTGGCAAGTAGATTTAAATTTGACAAGCACAGTGAAAGGGAGGATGAACGAGAACAATTTGGAAGCGTCTGATCTATTGAGCATCTTCTGTTTATATGGTTTTCCAGGCTGTTTTCCAGGTTTTATACTGCTTTATGGAAATTAAAACACTCCCTTCTCCATGCAGGATCTGTGGAGAAAGGAAGCATCATGAGAAAGGATGTGTTCTATAACGTGGTTAGACAACAGGGAGGGGCATAAAAAATGTAACGATGTCATTCAAGCTGCTGCCCCCACCATTATTTTTTTTAACCATTGTCCTTTTACAATGTCAAAGGCAGTGTCTTCAAAAGAACCACCGTATTTTCTTCTGTTTGCAATGTATAGTAACTCTGATCATTATAAGGAACAACAGCAATTCCTGAAATGCATGTGAATGGCATGCTTTCTGAAACTAGGCTGGGAAACAAAGTCATACCCCTAAGGTAATACTATACTTTCTATAAGGTAGAGAGTTAGTAACTCACTTTTTTTCAGTTTGCTGTACTTTTGTGATATGAAGGTGAAACGTATTAAAGACATCTTTCTTGATCAAATCCTCATTGAGCATAATGGGAGAATTTTTACTTTTTTGGGTTTTGGGGTTTTTTTTTGTTTGTTTGTTTTTTTGTTGGTTTTTTGTTGGTTTTTTTTTAAACACAGTTTAAAATGTGAAGGCAGACCTGGATCACAGGAACGGAGATGACTACCTGAAACCAGCAATATGTTAAAACTATTTCCAAAGTCTAGAAGCCCTTTAATGTAATACGGCAAAACACATACTCTGAGCAGAAATACAAAGACAGAACATCCCTCACTTCCCCTCTCCACTTATGGGATCAGTTCTGCAATCCAGATGAGGCCACCCAACCAAACTGAGATACCAACTCAATTGCAGAGGCTGAACTACATCCTTTAATCTAGGGAAGTGTGAACTAGACCTCCAGTCAGCAGAACAGAGAAAAGGTGGTTTTGTTCCTTTGTCTAGCTTCACTACACCTCCCGGTGACCAGAAGCGCTCTCTCAGCTGGCACACAGACTAGCTTACCTTAGAGTGTGTAGGAATATCAAAGTTTATCACCACATCTACGTGTGGGATGTCCAGACCTCTGCTTGCAACATCAGTAGCCAGCAGAATAGAACGTGCCTTTGCCTTGAACTTGTTCAGAGAGCCCAAGCGTTTATTCTGGAAGAGAGGAGGCCAAAAGGGAACGAGAGAATAATGCTCATTCTGGTTAATACGCTCTTGTTGAAATACTGGTACAGAAGAACTGGGGGAGAAACTACTCAAAAATTTCACTTCTCTAACTTCTTTCTGAACTATTACAGAATCAATGGCAGCATTCACTTTAGTTAAATTTCTAGGGATCAGTCCAGTCCACTAGCTGTGAAATACTCCTTCTGCAAGGTAGTTGTGACTCAGTATGGTGCAGCCCAATTTCCCATTTCCCATTTCTCCCATCTACTGCATTGTGCGGGGTATGCCCATACCTGACTCATCTGCCCATGGAGGGGAATGGCAGTGAACCCCAGGTTGCGGAGCAGTAGAGCAGTCCTCTGAGTGTTGTTACATGTACTACAGAATATCATGAAAGAGTTTCCAGCTAGTTCATTCAAGATGTAAACCAGGTAGCTGTCCTGTGAAGAGAGAGAGAGAGAAGAAAAGAGAAAGAAAGAAAGAAAGAAAAAAAAACCAAACCAAAAACCCCCCAGAGATAATCACATATGCTGCCACATTAAAGAGTAAGTATAAGCCAGCAAAGATGGCAAGATATTGGGCAGACGTGGGAACAGCAAGACAAGACACAATCAGAAGAGGGAAGAAAGAGAAGTGGCATTACCTTGAATTTGGAGGGGATGAAAATGTAATACTGCTGTAGTTTTTCAACTGTCTGATATTTGGAAGACACAGCACATTTAACAGGATTCTTCAGAGCAGCACGCTGGAGTTTTTGAACCTGGGAAGATCAATGTAAGTTAGTACTAGACGGACAGAGATTTTGTCAGAAACCTGTATCATACAGTCTAGTCAACAGTATAGCCTGATGGAAGAACTAAAGCAGAGTACTCTGCTCTCACCTTCTTGGTCATGGTAGCAGAAAACAGGAAGGTCTTTCTGTCTCGAGGAATCACTTTTAATATCTTATCCACCTGTAAAAATAGAAAGGAAATGGAAATGCTGAATACAACAGCAATCAAGACATAAGCCTACTCCAAATATAATGATCATCCAAATGAACAGTAATACATGTGTGCAACTTAGACTCACAGTAGGAACAGACTTCCCCTCTTCTAAAGGAAAGGTGTAGGCTGATAGCTTGCTGACAATTAGGCAGTGTGAACTCCAGAAGTCCAAGAGCAGTGCAAGTATCAGGCAATATTCCTATAGGAACGTGCGTGTGATCGTGTTCTACAGTAACTGTGTCAATGTCATGCGCTCCAGAGAAACCAGTAGATTTCAGAGACAAAATGCCTCCTACGGTCTTGCTAGTGTTCTGCAGAACTCTGCTAAAGTTCTATTCCCACCATAGACTTTTGTGCAATTATTAGATCTCAGTTACAATTTGCCATTAATTTCTACAGAACAGCTCAGTGTTTACTATGTGGCTGTATGAAGCGATTTTAAAGGGACTCATCCGGTGTTCCAAGCTCTTCTTTTAGCAGATTCCTACCTCTGTCTCAAAATCCATGTTAAGGATCCTGTCAGCCTCATCCATCACTAGGAACTTCAGAGCTCGTAAGTTGAAGCCCTTTGTGTTCTCCAGATGATCAACTAGACGGCCAGGGGTTGCTACCAACAAAATCACAAGAGCAAATTTAGAATAAAAGCAAAGGAAAAGATCCAAAGAGGCGAGAGAGTAATCCGTTACAGAAATGGGATTCTTTGCCCAAGAAAAGTAAAGGCAGGTTGCTTTATGGGAAGGATTCTTTTATAGGATATCTTTAGAATGTTTTGAAGACAGACTAATGGAGTCAGACCCTCTGAAGAATGCCCTCCTTCCCCTTCTCCCCCTAAAAAAAACCCAAAACCAAACACGCAAAACAAGACAGACTGTAGATGAGCTGTACTGAGAAGGATGAGACCAGCATTTTGAATACTTGAGGAGAATGAAAAACCAAGCCAAAGGCAGTCTAGCAGGAATGCTTTGGAATAAGCTTGTAGCAGCAAGGCTACTGGTGTATAGTTGAGAAAAATTAACAAGCCAGTACTCAGATCTCAGGACAAAAACAAATGAAGGATGTACTCTCACTTCTCCTTCAAATGCACAAAACCTTTTGGCACTCTTTCTTTGGACAACTGCAGTTTGGTAATATTCATACCCTGTACCCCCAAGCATGTGAACTTACCAATTATTACATGTGGTTTCTTGGCTAAGGCCAGAGATTGAGACATCGTGTCAATTCCACCCACAATAACCGCTGCAGGACAAAAAAAATACAGTGAATCTCTCGGCATAGCACCAGCCAGACCCTGGTACTATAGTGTTTCCTCCTACTCCCTGCCACCCACAACAACTCTGTACAAATGAAAGGCTACATATCTTTACGAGAATTAACTTTATTTTAGCACACCTGACCTTCCCAGGCCTCTTAAGCCATACAACTGAGTCCTTACCGACCCCGGATATTTTCTTTTCACAGCTGAAAGAGCTACAGGCAGAATCTATTCCTTGCAGCTTAACTCAGCTGCAAAAATCCAGGAATTCTAAAAATACCCACAAAACTTTTATGTTTATAGAGAATATCTTAGGAACCAATACAGACAGTCTGAAGGAAAGATTAAACTATATCACACTACAGAGTGGAGCTCTCTGCAGTTTCCCCAGACAACTGAGAAGATTATCTTCTACTTCCATCTTTAACTGTTTGGATATAAGATGCAGAAGAGCTGCAGACTACTCCATGAGGAAAGACCATACAGTCTTTCTTTCCCAAACCTGATATCAGATTTCTGTCTTCCAGCATCATGAGCTTTTCTCACCTTTTGTTCAACCCTCCATACAAACACTCTGTACTTTTTCCTTTGCAATCTAGAGCTGACAAATTTCAGTTTCAAACTTCAGCAGTCTTCAAGAAAAATGCTCCAGTATCACAAAGCTACTTACTACTGTGGACTCCAATGGAAGATCCAAGAGCTTCAAACTGCTCTGAGATTTGGAAGGCCAGCTCCCTTGTTGGTGTGAGGACAAGAGCAAATAATCGCTGAGGTGTTTCCAGCAGTGCTTGAAGAATTGGCAAAGCAAAGGCTCCTGTTTTTCCAGAGCCAGTTTCTGCCAGTCCAATGATATCTCTGCCTACAAGGAGCAGCAACAAGGAAAAAAAACTATTACAAATCTAGACCAGAGAAAGAAGCCTTTAAAGCACTGTGCAGTAAAGCACAAGAATTCCCTAAGGATAGGAAAAAAAGGAGACACGCAAAAGGTAAGGAAGAACAAAGGGCCAAACCAAAAAATTTCAGAACATCTCTGCAGCATTTTTAGAGCGCAACTTCATTTGTACAATATTACAGTCTCCATCCTTTTCCATTCTCTAGTTAAACTTCTGCCAATATACGGATTTTCATACAAACTCTAGGTTCAGAAAAGCTTTATTATTTGTCAAATCTGTCTGTCCATTTACAGCCTATTGCTTCTATCTGGGTAAGTATTCTAGACCAACTGTTGTTTGTTTACTGGTTTACAAGGAAATAAGACGCTAGTGCTTGAGACTTCGGTCATACCAACTACAAGACAACAGCACTACCAAACTCACATTTCACAAGCCACAATCAATTTTATGCCATTGATTAAGAGACTAATCTAAACCGGTTTGCAGCAGGAAGGATTAGGACAGCAAGTCCTTTGTCCAAAACCAGTGCAGACAACAGGGTAGAATTCATCAGTAGAATCCATTTTGATCTCCTAAACTTCTACAGTTGAGAAGAACATGCTGTCAAAAGGCCTTAAACTGGAGACGACTTCTCAGGAATGCAATCTTACTTTTGTTTTTGTCAAGAGATTCTTATATATGGAGTAGAGTCTGACAACAGTAAAGTACTAGGACAGAGTAGACACTGAAAGTTTATTCTCATTCTGTCACTACATAAATCTGTTCTTGCTTCGCAGTGGGTTGGTTTTTTTTTTTTTTTTTTTTAAAAAAAATCAACAACCAACCAAATATTCTAGAGGCAGAAATGCTTGCTGGATTCAGTAATTTATTTTCCTGTAATTCCAGGATGTTTACAGAAAGTCACTGTGGTATGGTTATTATTCACTCCAGAAATCTAATTTCTAAGAATTGCCTGCTCACAGCAAAGCAGATTATACAAGCTATGTAATCAGTCAAGGCATCTCCAATTTCAGACACACACTGTAGGTCTCTACCAGAAGAGGCACAGCCCTAAATCTATCAGAACTTTCCTGTGTATCCTTGAGTATTTCAGAAAGAAAATGGTTGATGCAAACTAGCAGCTCAAATGATTGACAATAATTCTGTTTAACATGGAGAGTCAGAACTATGCAACAGTAGTGAACATTCAAGAACTCACGTTTGTACCCATTCGAAAGTTTGCAACTGTGGGCAGCGTTACATGAGAAATTAGTATTCTAAGCTCCACCTGGGAAGGACGCAAGAATGAACACAAAGACTACTTCTAGACAGAAATCTTCAATGATGAAGGAGTGAGAACACTCTCATCCCTGCCACTTACTTCTCACTCAGCAAAATTCATTCACATAGAGCTCCTGGGGCATCCCCAGATTTGGGATCAGAGAAGCACACTGCTCACCTTGGAGAGCCACTGGAATAGCCTCAACTTGGATCTTTGTTGGCACCTTCCATCCTAACTGGTCACAAGCTTCACACAGGACATCTGTCACTCCCTGAACATTAGTGAAAAGAGAAAAGGGACACAGACATCACCAAGGGGACCTAAATTAAATCATACAGTTACGTTAAAAACATGCTGCAACACAGCCAAGCTTGTCTCTAGCAGAGACAAACCCCATCAGGCCCTCACTGCAACTACATGAAAGGGCAGGCTGCTCAGTGATCCTCACCTCCACCAGTAACTCCACAGATTTGTTCAAAACCGCCAGAGGTGACTGCCATCAGCAAGAAACTAGTCATTTCCCCCCCTGGCTTACACAAGGAACTTTCCACGCACCCCCAGGTGTCTCTCTTCCCCTCTGGGGATATCCCACGACCACGGACAAAGGAAAACGCCTGGGCAAGTTAACGCAACTGAAGACACAGGCAGCCGGCTGAGCAGCACAGAGCAGAGCAGCAAGGCCAACCTCACCGGAGCAGAGGCCTGAACTCCCCAGACCTCCTGCCCGAGCACGGCACCACGCCCGCGGCGACGGCGGCCCACGCGTCTGCCCCCCCCCCCCCCCCGCGCACCGGCGGCCCCGCCGGGCCTTGGGCCGCCTGCGGCCTGCACGGCCTGCCACACCGGGCTGTGCGAGGAGCTTCCCCCGGCCGGATACGCGGGACGGCGGAGGGAGCAGCAGGGGCAGAAGCGGCTCCAGCCCGGGCTCACCAGGTCCTTGAAGCTCCGTGGCTCTTCCACCGCCGCCTCCGGCTCCGCCGCCCGCCCTTCCTCGCCTCCTGCCGCCATTTTGCACCGTCCCTGCCTGAGGCAGCGCAGAGCACTCTGGGAGCTGTAGTCCCGCCCTCCGTCTCTTGGCGCGTTACGGGATTTGTAGTTCGGAGGAAAGAGCCAATCGGAGCGGGCGGGGCGGGGCTCGAGGGGCCGCGCGCGGCGGCCGTTACCCGCCGGGGCGGTCGCTATGGCCGCTGCTGTGGGCGGCCGGGGCCGGGCGGGCCGCGCTGCGGCGGCGGTCGCGCTGCCGTGAGGTGCGGGCCGTCTCGTCTGCCTGAGGGCAGAAGGCGTCTTCTGCGCCCGGGGTCCTTCAGGGCGCAGCCCTCTGGGCAGCGGGTGTGACGCTCGGGGCACCGAGTGCCGCCCTTGTCTCCTCTCCTGAGGTAAAGGAGCCGGCGGCGGCCGAGCTGCCGCGTCTGTGCGAACGCCCTGACTGTGCGCAAGGCTGTCGAGCAGCACGCTTGAGGAGGCCTTTCCTCTACATGTGTTCAAGGCTTGTTTTCTTAAGACTTAATTGGGCTTCTGCACGGGGGGAGGTGATTTATGTGGCGAGTGCTGTGCTTGGCTAAATTAGAAACTGTGGGTGGATTTTCGCTGAACTCCAGAGAGCCCTCCAGGGAAGGGGTTGTTACGGAGCTATGGCCACCTGTATTGGGATAAGAGCACACAGAACTGGCTGTGTGAAAACCTGCCTGCTTGGCATTAACCGCAAGTGGCTAAGCCTCTGGCCTGCAGCTCAGCGTTTGCACTGCTTAGGCAGCGTGTGTGGTGGCATTCTGTATTCATAAATTCTACGGTTGTGAAAGAACAAGAGAAAATGAGCTAGCCAGGCACAAAAAATATCAGAACATATATAAACTTACATCTATAATACATATAAAGAGCAAATTAACTTCTTCAGAAGCGCTGGTATGAAACATTTTGACCTGCTAGTGAAGGGAAAAAAAGAAAACTGTCATTGTTCCACCTTGTTTTCCTGTTTATGGTAATTGCCAGTGTGCAACTGTGAAGTCCCAGAAATACGTAAAATAAACTGAACTGTGGCAACTCACAGCATGAAATAAGAGAATAGGGGATGGGTATGGATGCAAACACTCCCCCAGCTCTCTTGATTGCTGCTGTTGTGACTCAGGCAGGGAGCCTGCAAGCGCACAGTGAGAAGTGAAAATGGTGATGGATTTAGTGCCCTCTGAGGGAGAGCAGCATCAAAATATCATGTCACGAAGGTAGTTCCTGAGCTCATTGGTTTCCATCTGGTCTGGGTGTGGCCTCTCTGATTTGTAGTCCCAATGCTGACTGCAGAAGGGCAACCTTGCAGCTAGGTGAACTTCCTTTGTTTTAGGGAAAAGGATGCTAACCTATCCAAGAGCCCGGGCTTTGAAAGGATAGCAGAGCTGACTGCAAAATGGAACTCATGACTGCATTTCTGAGCAGACCTCCCTTTCCCTTGCTGTTTGGGAAGCCTGGCTGGGTGTGTTCACAGTGGAAATGCTGACGTACCTGAGCATCTGTCACTGGATTCCAAGTGTGCCATTTCCGCTGCTCCCAGAACAATGAGGAAAGTGAGAGGAAATCCGAACAAACTCTCTGCGTGACAGGGAAAGGAGAGGAAACCTGAAACAATTCACTGGGCAGCAGTGGAAATGAAACTGCTGCATCCCACTGTGCTCAGCAGCAGTGATTTTAAAATAAGAAATTAAAAAAAAAAAAAGCCAACAAAAAAAACCCAACAAGAAACACCCAGTGTAGATGCTAGTGATGACCATATGTTTCAAAAATTACAGCAGTCTGAGCCATGAGCTTGCTATATATCATTAGTACTAAAGGTTAAGCCTGGCCAGCACTTAGACATGAACCCATTGTAAGAGTCACTGGGATGCCTCTGGAAATGGAGTCAGGGATGTGACAGGACGTTACTGCTTGTGATTCTTTGTTGAACTCATTGCCCATATAATATGGTAGGTGCTGTTTTGGTGGTGAGCAGGGTGGAGCAATTCTATTCTGGTGAAATTCCAGTTTGGGTAAGTCCCTTTTGTCAGTAGATGTATTTGAATAAAAGTTCCCTCCTGTTCTAAAATGCTGTTGTGAACACTCATATATAATAAAATAAGTACCTCTTCTAAATGGCGATTCTCTTTTTGTGTGGTTCAGCACAGGGCACTGCAGATTATACTGGATTTAGAAATTTTCACTCCAGGGCTTCTAGACTTGGCTTTTGACCAAATACGTTTCTAGCCCTACTGCATGTTACAAGCTCAGTCTTCCTTAGGGGGGACAGGGTGGGAGCATCCGCAGTGGATGAATTTTAGTGCAGGTATAATGCCAACTATTTCGTAAGGGATGCATAATAAGACAAGATAGACAGTGTGTATAGTAGGTCGCAGTTAATGGTAAATGGTCCTGTCTCCCCGCTGGGGTGCCCAGAGAGAGGCTATTGGGATATCCTCACTCCCTGACTGCACTTGGGCTCCTTTGTCATTGACACCTTTTGTTATGCTTTCAAAACATATTATGGGACTTCATGTTAAAATGGTGCTTGCATTCCTGCTTCACTGTTGAATCATTCCTCCCTGCAGCAGTTTCAATAAAAGGGGAGTAAAAATGGCATCATGAGGCCAGGCTTCATAACTGCCAGCCCAGGCTAAACATCAAATCACACACGTACCCTTCTCCCCCCGCTGCCTAGCTACCAAAGGAAGGTTTCCACCAGCACGTCTACTACTTTGAAGGGTAAATAACATAACTGCTAGCAAAAAAAGCTGCTTATCAAAGACACTTCCCCCAAATGTTGCTTGTGACTCTAAGGGAGTCACAATATTGGAACTAAGCCAATACTAATACTGGAGTAGGTGAACCCCTGTCCCAGCGCAGGTCGCTTGCTTCTGGTGCTTTCTTGGTACCAGCTCTAGTGCTCATCTGACCTAGCAGTGAGCTGTTTCAGGGAGCAAAAGGAGTAAGAAATGAATCTTGCCCCCAGATATGATAGATTTCTGCCAGCACAGCTCCCAAAGCTGGTTCCCCAGGGTATCACATGAGATCCAGTGCTGACCGCGTGGGAGGAGACAGGACGGCATGCCAGGAGCTGGGTGAGGAGGATCCGACCGCCTCCTGCCCTGTCTGCTAGCTGCTAGATCAAGTGTAGCTGAGGTGTGAGGGTGCAGACTTAAATTCACGGGACCACCTGGCTTAGAAGGTGCCCAATAGCACTGAATGGGTTTTGGAGCAAACTAAGTCACACAGCTCCTCTGTCTTGTGTAGGATTACAGATCTTCCCATCTGCAGGTCCCACTCGCTGCCTGAGCCTCCTTTTGCATTCCTAGGAAACAAACCTGGAGCAGGGAGTGGCTGAGACCTGGCCAGGAGTGCGTGGTACCTTGGACTCAATTACACTTGCACAGCAGCACTGTGCAACAGTCCAAATCCTGACTTCAAGTGACGGGTTCGCCTAGGGAAAAACAGAACAGAAGCAGGATTTTTTACCTGTGTGGCTGAGACTGGAAGCAAAAGTATCTGATTTGTCCCCAGCTGCTGAAACAGTGGCTGTGATTGCAGTGCAGGACTGTGCTGAGCACAGCAAACCAGCCCTCGTGAAGCTCTAAGCTATCAAATTCAGATCCTTCTGCCAGTCAGATTAGTCTGTTCAGAGCTGTTGTTGTTCCTGTGATGTTCCCTGTGTGTGGACGTGTGGACGAAACTGCATTGCCAGAAAACTGGGAGGAGGTAGGAGAAGTACATGTTACATAATTTTCTCTGTGATGATAAAACCAGCCATCTCAGATCATGGTAAAGTTCTTACTGATCTGGTGGAGTTAGCTGGTGATACACTGGAGCACTAGGAGAAATTTCGGATCGTGTCTGCCTTTGCATAGTGTGCAGTTCACACTCCAAAACCACACTTACGTGCTCACACATATGCACTGCAGTGTTTGCGTGTCAGAGACCAACATCCACAGTGTACATGGGCTAATATGCACATCAGGGTATGCACTCACACAGACATAAACGCATACACTCATACACAAATGCCAGCTGTGTGGCATGGAGCTGGTGACCCCACTTTTCATTCTTGCCTTCTAAACACATCCAGCTGCCTCGTATTGATTCCCTGGCTCCAGTGCCTGGAGCATGAAATCGAGGTGGGTGAGCCAGGGGGCAAGAATGTGATCACATGCAGGTGTGCAGAGAGACACTGACACAAAAGTGCTTCATATTCATTTAATCGAACCAGAAGCATACTTGTTCATTTCTGGCAAACAGGCACGGGCATTACAAGCATCTGAGTCATGCTGTAAGGGATCAAAGCTTTTGTTGTTCTTATGTGTGAAAACAAATGTTGATGTTATGAGAGGAAGAGACAAAAAGGACAAGGATTCAAGCTTTGTGAGGTGGAGTGTTGCCCTTCCTAAGAGTTTGCTCAGTGTTACAGAATTACAGAGTGGGTTTTTCTGATCATCTTGATTCACGCATCTGCAGGGAAGCTTCCCTTATCCCTTGGGGCATGCTTGTGGAGGTGGAATTATCCCTGCATTCACTCCTCTAGTTGTCTCAAGTTAGTTTCTGGGGTCTCTTCTTTGTACCTCTTCCAGGTACCGACATGATCCCTGTCATCACAGTACTTGAGAACTTTTCAATATTTGTCCCAGAAACATCCTTGTGAGGTAGGGAAATGCCACTGTCCCCATTTTAGACAGAGAACTAAGGCACTGAGGGGTCAAAAATCACAAAGGACATAGTTAACAGAACAGTCACTTGAAACAGGGTCCCAGTCCTTCCTCCTGCTTCGTAAGTGCTCTGCCACTGAATCATCCTACTCCTCTGCACCCCTCCTGAGTATTAGTACCAGTACATATTTTGCTGACATGAAGCCTTCCCTGGGAAGCATTGCTAGGAGTATGTGTAGCTCTCCATGAGTGCTGCCTCCTCCCTCACAAACTACTGTGGGTCTCACAGACTGCTCAACTGCATGGAGAGCGGCACTTCCACCTCTCAGATATGCTCCCATCACAGCTGGGCTCCAGCTCAGACCAGTAACACCAGCCTACAGTTCCTTCCTTGTTGCAAGAGATGTAACTGCTTTCTTCCATCAGTGCCCTGAGGCAGGCTCTGGTCCCAGGGTCACTGACCTGTCCTTCTCCCTGTTTTGGTTCCTAAGATCTGTCACTGGCTGACTGTGTTTCACCTATTTTATAACTGCCAGCATTCAGGTCATGCTTTCCTTTTCCTACAGGGACTTGCCCTCCCTCACAGCCAAAGAACAGGTAACTTGCTCTCACACGCCACAGACTTGCTTTGCCTCTAAGAACAGCTGCTTTCCTTTGGAGCAGAGGCCTCCTTTTTAAAAGAAAAAAAAAAATCTTTAAATACAATATCAAAACCTTAAAATAATCCTATGTAAATAAATAGAACACAGACATCACAGTTCTCAGCCTGGAGAGGTTTCTTCAAACGGGATAACATTTTCTGGCCCTGCTATTTCACCCTGGGATGATGAGCCATCCGTACAGTCTCTTATAGCTGGAGCTGCTTCCTTCAACAGCCTTTCAGATGTACCTTGGTAATGGGGCTGTACTGGAAATTGGCAGCTGCTGGCTTTTTGAGGGTACCCCAGCCCTTTCACCACTCATAGATTCATAAGTTATTTACAAACCAGGTTCAGTCAGCACCAGGACTGCAGGGATTTCAGCAGCCTCCTGACCCGCTTCTTTTTGCTGCCTTGGGGAAGCAGAGCCAGGGAGATGGCTGGGGAAACACAGGTCTGAGGAATGTCCACCCACCCCTGCCTTCAGGCTCTGGGATCTGCTGCTGTGTACACAATAGTCCACGTGTCCATCGTAACCTCCAACCTGGATCGGGTGGCTGCTGTCAGTTGGCGGGGTCTGTGTGTGTGGAAGCTCTAGCTTCCTAGCAGGAAGGCGTTTGTGTTCGTATAGATGAGGCACATGAGACGTGCACAGCTGTGTGGATTAGCACCACCAATATTATGATGGCAACAGGTAGCAGTGCTAATGGTGACAATTCATAACGTAATGTCTCCGAGCCCGGTTTTACTTATGGAGCAAACACTCTTTCAGCTGGATGGTCTTGGGATCTCAGCAGTGTTTTTAGCACCCAAGCTGAGTCTCCTCGTGCGTGGGGAAAGCTCTGTCCTGGACTCAAGAAGTTCACAAACTTCATCCATTGCCCTGGTGCAGGTCTCGAGGTTGGCAGCCAGCTTCTGGATTTTGGCCTTCAGCACAGCCTGGCTCACTTTTGTGACCTCCTTTGTGTATTCTGGCACGAGGAAGCTGTGGGAGCCGCAGAAGACCATGAAGCAGACGGAGTTGTACAGCGAGATGGAGGCCCTCTTCTCCGACTGGCGCAGCGTGGGGTCCCCCGGACCCTGCCCCCGGCGGAGGAACTCCAGGCAGCCGAGGATTTCCCTCATCTGTTTCCGACAAGTCGTTGCGATTTCCTGCACCTTCCTCACCTCCCGGGAATTGCAGAGCACTAAGGAGAGATCAGAGGTGATGCTGACGGCCCCGCCGGCAGTGGCCAAGCCCAGACCCACAGCCGACGCCAGGAGAGAGGCTCCCAGCGTTGCCGGGCTCAGGGACAGCCCCACGATGGCTGTGACTGCTCCCGCGGCGGTCAGGGTGCTCCCGCTGACGTTGGCAATCAGGGACCTTTTGCGGAGCTTGTTGAGTTTACGAGCCGCCTTGTGAAGGTGAGCAATTTGGCCACGCAGCCTCCGTCTCTGATCCAGCAGCTCTACGTGGAAGTGGTGCGTGGGGTCTGGTGTTTGGGGAAAGGCAGCACCGTTTCTCTCCATGGCCTCTGTCCGGAAACAGAAAAGGCTGGGTTGGGATTTATGTTAAAAATATCCATGAGACCTGCTCAGCCTGGACCACCATTTCAGGGATGGCATCCAGCCAATTTTTTTTTTTTCTTCACCCGGCTACATGAAAGGTTTGCTGTCTGCACACACGTACACACTCACGTATACACACACACATGCACGTACACACATGTACATTTAATTACCATGTCGCACTGTAACTTTCAGACAGAGGAACTTTTAAATGTTTTTCTTGTTCCCTGAGTAGACTAAAATATCTTAAGGGCTGGGGTCAGAGGTGCTGTTGTTATTACCTCTGTGAAGACACAAAACGTCTTTTCCAACCCTGCGGACAGAAATTCCCTTGAGAATAAGTGACTCAGTGCCCAGAGTAGTAATGCTGCCAGAACTAATGTGTCGTCCCCATGATGAGATTCAGAGGATCTGCAATATTCAAGGGCATCTTTCTCAAGAAAGGGCAGGCTCTGAGGAGGTGAAAGCACCCTTCCCAGGTTGTTATTTAGGGGTCTTTTCCCATTAAAGGAGGACAGAGGGAAGCTGCTGAGGGGAGTCAAGGTCTGGCTTTTCCATCTAGGAGGTGAGAAGCTCATTGATGCCTCAGACGGGCATTGTGAACATCCTTCCTTTCTTTAAGCCTAAGCAACTCAAGGTCCTGCAGCATTTTTTTCCTATTGTAACCTGGCGTCAGGGTCTGGACAAAGAACCATTGTTCTGTGGCGCTTACTCCAACCTGTGATGGTGGATTACCAATGACAGTGGCAAGGAGGCCTATGGACCTTGTTTAAAAGGTTCATGAAGGGCACATCAGAAAAGTGAGCCCACTTTCAGTGTGCACTCCCTTGGGGATGGGGGAACAGCTGGAAGTACAGGGGCCTGTATTTCTAGAAGGTGAATCTTCAGGGTTTCTGTGCTAGGCAATCTCTGTTTGCTCTCTCTGTTCTTTGTGACAGGGATAGAAAGAAATGTTCCAATAAGCATTTTCAGGTTGCTCTCGGGCGGCAAAGTGCTTTACAAAGGAAGCCAGCACCCTTAACTCTGCTTACATATAGGGCAACTGAGGCAAGGGAGGCAACAGGAGTGATGTAGCATCGCCAGTTGTCTGGCGGCAGCAGAGCTTTTGTGCTCCACAACACTGCACTGTGCACAAGGCTGTGCTGCGTCTGTACCTAGCAAGGTCTAGCCATAGAGCTAAGAAGCTATTTGCAGTCCATAATGCCCTCATAGCCAAAAGAAGTCTCTGCAGCAGAAAGAGTGTGTCCCAGAGCCAACTAAGAAAAACTGTTCATTGCTGCAGCCACCTTTTCACTTCTAAGTCTTCTATACTGTGTGAACTGGAGGTGCCTGGTCCCTCACACGGCACACTATATAGTTAGGATCCTTGGGGCTTCCATTCTGCAGAATCTCTGTGTTTCAGAAGGAGGAAACCATAG
The DNA here is from genome assembly GCF_026419915.1 of Harpia harpyja. Lineage (NCBI taxonomy): Eukaryota > Metazoa > Chordata > Aves > Accipitriformes > Accipitridae > Harpia > Harpia harpyja. Next base: position 1,098,242 of record NC_068962.1, read on the forward strand.
TCTTTCCATCCTGAAGCGTGTAAGTAAATAATTCTCACTGCAATTTTTTTCCCGTCTACTTGTCCTAATCCATCTTATGCAGAATCCTTTAGGGCCTCCCCCTATGCCCTTCAGAAAGGCAACCCCAGTCTCTCTTGGTATCATTGGGCCGTTTGAGCCACTTAGTACATTGTGCTTTTCTTAGCTGGAGGCAGTGTCCTCTTATTTTTTACACTATAGTCAGAGATGAAGCTGAAAGCACAAGGACTGACACTAAGCTAAATAGATACCGGCATTTAAATGAACAATGAGCATATCATCAATAAGTTAACAACAGATTATTATGACGATCATTAAATATATCGATTCCTGTAGCCTCTTAACAATTTGTTCTGCAGATTTTCTTGCTGAGAACAGTCTCAAGTAGTAACAGTGGCCATCTCACTGCAGCTAGTAGAACAGTCATTCAATATATAGCATAAGCCGTACAGTGATGCATGTCTTTGGCATACACTGTTTTATGCCAGCATAAAGGAAAACAAAACCAACTCCTGCTCTTAGAGAAAAATCTCCCCAACAATGAAGGTATACATTAGTCCAAAACCTGCAAATGCTTTCCTAATACAGTGCTCGGAAAGACTCCAAAAAATACTGGTTCAAACTTACCTTTAGTTTCCAGCCGACCTCCCCAAAGACAAATTTTGATCTGTTTCTGGAGGAGACCAATTTATAGCTCCTGTGGACCAATTGCTGCGATGGGAATGCTTTGCCTCATACTGGGAGTTTGCCGTTTCCTGCTCTCCCTTGTGCAGAAGGATGTGACACACTGGAAAGTGACCTGCGGGACAGCGAGCACACATCATGTTCAGGAAACGATCCCTGCGAATGAACATTGTGTGTTCGCTTTTCCTGAAGTGTAGGGGGAAAAAGATTTTAAAAAAAATCTCAGCCTATTCCTGGCGCTGAGCTAGTGCAGTCATTCCCCTCAGGGAACAGTTGCCTTTCCCTGAAATAGCAACTGACTTTACTCTGTGCTGGAGTCGCCAATTGCTTGATGACTGAAGTTTCCCCCCAACACACGTTTAGAGCCAGTGGAACATCAGCCAGCCAGCTACTTCATTCAAGGCCAGTGTACTTTTAAAATCCCAGCTCTTTGGGACAATTGTGTGTGTGACTGGCTGGAGCACAGCAGTGCTGCGTGAGAGATGGAGCCGGTGCTCCACTCCATAAAAGGGAAGCAGCTCCACAGCAAGACGATTGCTCTGAATTCCCATCCCTTCTCCTTCTGAGCAGGTAAAACCATGCAGCATCCTGCAAAAGGAGTGATCTCCCTGTGGTTTTGCTCTGTTTCTTAACCATGGGCACCGTGATGGTTGAGAAACAACCGTGTTGTTTTCCTAAGGCGGCTGCCCAGCAATCGATGATCAGAAAGAAACGGTCATTGGGATCCCCTCTTTTGCCACCTGCTGTTGCCTGGCAGTTGTGCCCACATACAGAGTGGCCAGAGGGGGGAAGTGATGAAGGTGTTGGGGAGGAACAGCCCAAGTGACACTCCTGGTGCTGCCTTTCACACCGAGCCAGGGCCAGCTTTTATCAAAGACAGATTCTTTGGATAGGGTCAGGAAAAAAGGATTTTTTGGTGGCACTGAGTGGTGCAGCCCACCTTAGACCAAAGTGACATGTGTCCTTATTGACACAGGGCCTGTGGTGCCAGGGACATCTTGTTTTGAGCAGTTGTGCTTGAAGTTGGGGCATCTACTTTCTTGCTTGGTGGATTCTTACTCTTCAGGGCTGTTTGTTGACAGGGAACTTCTGATTGTGTCCTAGTGTCCCCCTGGCCTGGCTAATCTGAAAGCTACCTAGCTGTCACTGAGTGGTGAGGCTTTACTGTTGAATGTGTGAGATGTGTAGCTGCGCAATTGCTGGAGCTGACCTTAGGAAGGGACAAGGACTGAGAGGCAGCAGGCAGGGAGAGGAGAAGGCTGGGATTACTCATTTCAATGGCAGCTTGGTTTTAGATTATCTTTAAATGACTGTGAAGCAGTATGTCAAGTGTTTTGTCAGGGGTGGACCTGCATGAGATGGGACATGAACGAATAAATAAAGAGCATTGAAGAGCTACTTCAACCTGTCACAGACCTGAAAAGAGAAAACATTGTTCTGAAGATGCTTAAATAAGCAATCTTGGTCTGTTACACTTTGTACATATTGCACGTTAACAGGAAGGTGAGTTTTGACACTGAAGGAAACTGTGCTTTAGCCCTTCCCTTTGTTTTAGCAAACATATGCTTGAATTGGAGCCCATCTGCCTTGGCGAAAGTTTGCAGTTGAGAGACAGAAGAGCTCTTTCGCACATTCCCAAATAGAATAGGCTTTTTTTATGTAACGGCATCTGCATTAGGACTTGTGCCAGCAGAGGTGTCCTTGTTAGGACAGTGAGTTTTGGTAAAAATGAAATAACGAAGAAGAGAAAAAAAAAAGGTCTAGAATGAGCCTGAGAAGATAACATAGTTTTGGTTGCTCTTCTTTCTTTCCTGGTGCTCTTCTTTCAATATACTCAGCTGCAAAACATTGTCAGAAACCCCTGCGATGCTCAGTGCATTGGTGAGGACATGCTGAGAGTGCAGAAGAGACAATTCACTTTTTTTATAGTATTCCCTTACAGTTTCCTGTACACTGAAAGACCTGCACTTCACATAAGATGAGATGTTGGTCTCAGCCTAGAATGGTTTCTCACAGGGGTCATCCCTGGGCTCTTTCACTGCCTAAAGAACATGTTTCCCCATAATCCACCCCAATAATGAGGTGCATACCCAAAAAGTAAGGACTTCCCATGAGGAGCTGCAGATGTCATCTTGATTTTAAAAAAGAAATGTGTACTAGAATAAGAAACATTATTTCCTAGGGAGTTGCCCTACAGCAGTATGCTGTGATGTGTTTTTGTCCCTGCTGACACTCTCACAAGCATCCCTTCAGTGAGAGTGCTGGTCTTTGCTCCCACCATTAATTACAGAGACCCCCTCTGGCAAAGGTGAGCAGGTGGGAATGGGAGCAGGATGGGAGAGGAGCATCTTCTCTGAGCACATCCCAGAGACTGAAAGGCTTTCAGTGCCATTAGCGCACCTGCCCAGATGTGAGCACATCTGCCGAGTCACCGAGTAGGTCCCAGGGGCCTGCCTGGAGTGAATCTTAGCTATCAGAGATCTCAGGACTTGTGGGGTAGGTCTGACCTTCACTGGGCAGTCCTGCAAGCTAGCGGAGGCCTCACCATCCTGCCTGGTGTACTTTTTCACCCAACCCCTCTGCTGCTGCAGTCTTTTTATTCTTGGCCTGTGAAGCACTTGGGCTTGAGGGTGGAAGGGGCACAGCAGGTGTTTCACAACTAGCCTGGCCAAAAATGGTCCCTCTGCTCCACCTTTTCCCATCTAGCCACATCCTCTTGAAACGGGCAGAAGCCAGACCCATGCAAAATCTGCCCTGAAGGCATTTTGTGGGAGCAGGTGACCAGCAAGGGGAAGGAAGGATGTTTTATTGCCTCAGCTCTCTTCCTTCCAGTGGATTTTGGCAGAAAGGACTAGTCTTTCTGCTCTTGTTCTCTCCAGCAGAAGGGTTATATAGCAGAAGTGTTTATTCTGAAGCTGTTCAGAGTGACTGCAATTTGAATGTAAATGTGTAACATTTGAAGCTGGAGTTTCAATGATACACTTCCTTTATTAACAGTGTTTTGATCAAATAATTGAGTAAAATTGAGTAAATTTACATTCAAATATCATCTTTTTAACAGGGGATTTCTGTCAGGCTTGGTACTTTCAACCTTAACTGCTGGATCCTGGGGCTAAAAGTTGTCTTTTTTTTTTCTTTTCTTTTTTCTGTGGTAGCTGAATCGATGACAAATTTTAACTCTTCACAGCAAGACGTTCATTCAGATTCAGTGGGAACTTGAATAGGCCAAAACTAAAACAAATAAAGCAAATATTAGATCAAAAAGGGCTTCATCGGCTTTTAGTAACCTTACCGGTAGGTCCAAATTAATTTTTTGAAAGCATTCCAGAATCAGACAGGCTGCTCTGGTCTCTGGTGTTTGTGGGACTTGCTGAGTTTGGAGAAAGCTACAAAGTGCAGGGCAGGGTCAGGGGAACAGGACAGCCTCTGGGATGGAAACACCTTTTGTTAGTTCCAGTTAAGTAGGATAATAGCCAATTGCATTGACTGTGCCTGTTCCTGCTTTGTGAGCAAGCATTCATGTAACAAAAATACTATCCCAAATTGCCTTGTCAAAACACTGCCAGCAGTGTTTGCAGAGATCAAGTATTTATTTGGCTATGGAGAGTGAATTTCTGCAATGGACTTAAACAGACCAGCTTATACTGCCATTTGCCACCTTTAATTATATGTTTCAGTGCAGGCTGTACGGCATAAGGCACTCTCTCTGACACACGAAAAAACAGCTCCCCACTTAGCCCATATGCCTCCAGCCTTGCCTGTGGCACAGCTGACATGACTGTGTGCGGCTGTGTGCAGGTTCTACCGAGACCGGTGCTGCTGGAGGACTTTTCTCTGTTCAGTGTCTCAGCAGTAGCAGCAGCAGCATCACAATGAGCAAGTCTGGCTACCTGTACCCTCAAGCACTGTAGACAATAGGGAATCATTACCATATTTCCAGAACTGCAAAGAAACCTAATTGCTTGGTGAAAAGTAGAAATTAGGTAGCCTGGTTTCTTGTAGCACTTTTCCTGTGGACTTCTTGATGGCTGAGCTCACCTTGCAGCATTTCTCTTGAAGGAAACAAGAGTCTGGATTCTTCTCACCTACAAAATTACTTAGTTGCATGAAACTTGCAAGAAGTTTGTGTCTTTAAAACCTTGACTGCTTTGTCAAATTCTGGCTGAGATTGCCCAGGAAGCTCAAAAGCTACTGGTTGACAAAACTGCCAATAGCCCCATTCTGTAACCCTCATTTCTTCGAACCCCAATTCAAATCATTATTATTTTTGTCAAGCCAGGACTTTTATTTTCAGGTCAGGTCTTCCATTCTCAAAATATGATAGCTGCAAGGTGATTCCCAGGGCTGGGAAAAGTAATCAGAAACATTTTGTCCTATTGCCAGTGTGCTTTGAGGGAGGGAGAAAGGAAAATGCTTCCTCACTAAAGGCCAGACAGATCTTTTTGTACCTTTGTTCGCATTAACATTAAGGGATAACCTGGTGCGAGGGCCTCAGAAATTGCTTATTACACACTTCCCAGACCTGATCAGAAAGAATAGCTGTCAGTAATATAAACCTATTTGAAGGGAAATTCATGAAGAGCGGGTGGTAGTCTCATGAAGGAGCTAGGACATCTTTCAAGCCCAGTACCAACTCTGTTAATGGGAGATCTGGCAAGAGCAAATCACCACTCCCATGAGGCCTGGGAGCCTGCGCTTCCAGAAGAGGGGAAGCTGGCTGTCTGCAGAGCCAGGACGTGATGGGGATGGGAGCTTGGGTTTCTCCCCGGCTCCTAGTTCAGATGTGTGCTGTGCCTGAGCACTCTGCTGCCCGGTGTCCCTGAAGCAATTTCACGAGACTACAGGGATGGTCAGCAGATGCTTTTGGCCCGGATGGATTCAGCCTGCTCCCTGCACCCTCCTGAACAAATGATCAGGACATGGGAGGGAGGAAAGGAAACCTGGGAGAGAACGCGCTTCCCTGCATCTGCAGATACGCCCTGCACGATTAGCAGAAGCCATAAGGGCAGGGCATGGCTGAGTGACCCTGTGGTTTGCAAATACATGCAGTTTTAAAAAATACTTTCTAAAAATGGCATCGTTCTGGGAGGTACAAAGGCTTGGAGGGGTAGAAAACCTCTCCAGTAGTGTCTGATCAAATGCAGCCCTTGAAAAGATCAGGTAGTGCCTCTTTTTTACCAGTCCAGTAATACAAGAAACCCCAGCCCACCCCAAAATCAAACAAAGAAAGCAAACAAGCAAAAATGAAAAAAAGATGTTTCCTCAGCTATTCTTTGTTTTTTTCTAACCCACTCCAGACACAAACAGTAAAGAGAGACCTGGCTTTTGCGCCTAGCTGAGCTGGGCCTAGGACAAGACATAGAGGACAGTAAAGCTGTTTGTATCTCCCCAGGTTGGATGGAGCCAAGATAAACCCTGTTGTCACTGAGGGCAACCCAGAACAGGTTCTACCTTACACATTACTTCTCACTGCCAGAAGATGCTCTGCTGGCAGCTGGAAATTGCTGGGGTGAGATGAGGAGATTCTCCTCTGAAATACCCCAAAAAGTATTTTCAAGGAAAATTCTGTAAAAAAACCATTTAACAACAGCATTTCCTTTGAGTTCCATGACATTTGGAGCTCTGGGGAAAGGGAAACCCTAAGGTACCCCAGGGAAGAATTAGATTACCGAGGACCACTCTTTTGACTCATGCTTACATCAGGATCCTGGTCCATACAAGTATTATGCAGAAGAGATGCCTGTGTGGAAGGCAATCTCCTCTTTATTTCCTCACAGGCTACACGTGGCTACATGTTTAATTTAGTTGTTAAGATAGCTTTTCCCAGTTCATTTTGTAGCCTGTCTCCTCACTATATGAGTTCTCCCTTTCACTGTCCCTATCCCATTCCTGATTAGAGGACACATCCATGTGGCTTGGGAGGACTGCTCCGGAGGACAGCCCTGGAGCCAGCTGCCAGACTGAAGTATGCCATTCCCATGTACAGACAGGGTCTTGTGGCTCATGCTTGCTCCACACCATGTATACAAACCCCTCTTCTACAGTGCATGTTCCTTGCAGTATCCCCAACAGGGCCCTTTCAGCACTCATCCCTTCCCCCCTTTGTGCACACATGGGGGGTCCAGGATCCAGCTTTCCAGCCTAACTCCTCGTTTTGAGACACAGGTGGGGAAGAACGGGGCTGGAGGGCTAGAGGAGTTTCCCACTACTCTGGGGAAGGACGTAAGGATGACAAACTTCACAGGGTACATGGGTAGCACCTAGGATAAGCCAGAGAGGCATTCATTGTCATGGTCTACTTCAGTACCTGTGTCATAGTGAAAGGAAGGAGAAAAGCTCTGGATGCAGTGTGTAAGCTCCTGGGGAAGAAGATGAAAACCAGAATGTCTGTGCTTGCCTGGTGCTGAAAAGCTCCCAGTATGCTGCTTGGGACCGGGGAGGGACATGGATGGCGGTTTCACAACCTGGCTGAGAATAAGGTTTCAGCAGGGGCTGGGAACACTTCTGTACTACAGAGCACTTGCACAGGAGGGATGGATCTCATCTGGATCAAAAGAGAAACGGGCTTCTGGCTATGAGTATTCAGGAGGTTATCAGTGAACTTTTTAACTGGGGAGTGGGGGAAAGCCAACCAGTGGTGACATTTTTCAGGTTGGTGTTCCCAAGGATAAAACATAGTAAATTCTGTACCCTCTAGGGAAGGATACATCATGGGATAGCATAAAACAAGAGGGTTAGCATTCAAAGAGAAGGCCAGGGAACAAAATCAGTGCTGTCATTGTCTCAACATCAGGGCTTGAAGCCTGGGAAAAAAGACAGGAGTACTGGCCCATTTTGCTGATATGGTAGGCACTTTGGAAACCTTGAGCTTGTTAAAGTGAAGCTCAAAGGAACAGCTGGGAGGATTAAATCCTCACAGGTTGGTGGAGATGGCTGAGGTGACCATGCTGGGGACACAGTGGTAGGGCTACCACCCACCGAGAAAGGCCTGAAAAAGGGAAAGATGCTGGCGCTGATAACAGGAGGAAGGGTTGAGAGTGAGAAAGCATCATTCAAAAAGCTGCAGGTGTGTCTGAGTAAAGAGCACAGAGAAGAACATAAACTGTAGCAGATTAAGCATAAAAATATAACTGAGCTGTCCAAAAAGGGATTAGAAGATCAGCTAGTTAAAAAATCAAAACTAGTACTAAATTCTCCATCTGTCACAGCAGCAGCAAAAATCCTGCCTGAGAGCCTGTCAGACCATAGGACTCTTAGTCTATAAGCCTACTGTCTGTGGCAAATGCTGGTGGAGCTATAACAAGGGTCAGAACAGCCTCCTGGATAAATACAGCCTTTTCAATAACGTCAGCATAGTTTCAGCATGCAGAGGGAGGTCCTGCCTTACAAACATCTTAGAGTTTTTTTGATGAGGTCAACTAGTATTGTTGATGTGGTTGATGTGATCTGCCTGGATTACCAAAGGCTTTTGACAAAACTTCTCTGAAAAGACCTTAAAGAAAAGTCAACAGCAGCAGGATAAAGGGGAAAATCTAGCATGGATAGTTGATAGAAGGTTGAAAAAATCATAGGACTTCTGAAGGAAGGTCAGCAGGGAGTTCTGCAGGGTTCTGCACTAGTCTCTGTGCTCTTTAACAAATTTCTAAATGATGTAGGAAAAGGGGTGAACAGTGAGATGATGTGATTTGCTGACAATATGACTGGCCAAAGCACTGGTGCAGTTGTTTGTTTCAGTAAATATCAACATAGATGTAATGTTGATGTCCACTAAGTATCATCTTAATCCATGTTTGGTCTTGCAGCTTGAGGGGGTGGATAATTAAAAAAGATAATTTGCAACCTTGACCCATAAATCCCATAACTCAAACTAGAGCCATTTAATTGTTATTAGTGGTCCTAGGCCTCATTCAAGCTGAGCAGCTTTGCAATAGGTTAACATGAGAGGCAGCAGAGCTGGGGTGTGGAGGGCAGTCACTGGTCTGCCATTTGCTGCTGCTGAGAGCAAGGACGTTTTTACCTGGAGCATCCCCACCTCCAGACACCCCAGACCTCCCTGGACTGGTGCTGTGCACTGTGGGGACGGTTTCCTTCTATACCTCCCAAACATTGCTCATACAGGTACCACTGCTCGCATCTGTACTGAACTCAGTATTTGGCAGGAGGTATTTGGCTGTTGGGACAGCCTTTATGTCCATCTTGAATCAAGACTCTGAATTTGACAAACCTGCTCTGGAGACTGGTTGTGGACTCTGCCTTTAAGGACAAATTGCATTCTTGATACCTAGATCAGATTTTAATCCAAATCCACGAGACTAACATCTCTTGGAGTATCCTAGGACTCCCCTCTAGGCTGGGAATTATTTTATATTTGCAGCACATCAGAGATTGAGTGACCATACAGATCAGATGACAACATTTTGTACTGAACTGGTATAGCTCTAGAAAAATGTTTTCACACTTGAAGCAGCTCTGCAGGCTTGGAGAAATGGAACTGGGCAGAGGGGGTGGATATGGCCTTTCATTGTCAGCCCTTGCTTGAACACAGTGCAGTCAGGGAGCTGGATCAGGGCTCAGAAAGTAAATATGTTGTTCTATTTTGTGCCTCTTTAGAGAGGTGTCTGAAGATGAGCATCCTTTTTTCAGCTTTAGTACAGACCAAGCATTGCATCTGAAACACATTTTCCTCTTTAGCCATTCTATAGGCAGGTTTTCCCACAGTGGGTGGTTATGAAGGAACCTAGCAAAAAGCAGTCTCTTTCCCTAAAAATCTCTTCCTCAGTAGGAGTCTTTTCCTCCTTAGCACAGTAGACTGTAAGTAGGCATTGGTAATTGGGCCGCCTACTTCTCACCACCTTTTATGTTTCAGGAAGCATACAGTGGCTGACGAATTTCCTGAAGTATACTCAAAAATCACATCAGTTTGGATCCAGGACCTCTGATTACCAGCATGAAGCTACAGCCAACTCACACTTTCTTGCTCTTCTGCCACAATTTCAACAAACTTGGGAGGTGTCTGTTATCACCTGATGTGCAGGGAACCAGAGGTAGGGAGGAAGCTGGTGGTTTGCTCATTGCCTCGTGGGCAGAACCAAATGGTGAGTGTAGGTGGCCTCAGTTTCAGATGAGTGTTTGCTCCCTGAGGCTACCCAGGGACCTAGCACAGCTTTTGTAATGCTGATCAGGCCATGATTTTAAATTCCCCTGTTCTGGGCCTCTTCAAGACTGGAGGGTGAGACTTTCCCCATTTTAAGTGTATATCATACTTCTGATTCTAGACAGCTTGATGTGAGGAATACTAATTTAGCCTGCAAGGCCACAGCATTCTTTTCTTTATATTTCTTGGAAAAGAAAAGGCATCAGTAGGCCAACAGGACTCTCCCTTGTAAGGCCCCTGGGACAGAATTTCATTTTCTTTCTGAATATGGAAGTGATGGGACAGCTGTCATAGGAATTCTCATTTGAATACATGCCAGCAATAAGGAAAGAATATTGCTCCATGCAGGTAATTTTTAAAAACCTCTTAGCAGCTGTTCATCAGTTCAAAACTACCAGAGGAGTCTAGTGGAAAAGGAACAAGAGACATGGGTGTATTCACGGTCCCAAAACTAAGCACTTTACATAACACACCTTACATATGCTCAGAAAGAAGGTGGCAAAACAGCCCACCAGAAGTATTCCTCCTCCTCCAGCTCTTCTCTGAAGACGTCTGCTTGCCCAGCTCCACGTAGCTTCCCCGTTTTCACAGGTGCAGTGATGCCAGCAGCTATTTTTGCACTTAGTTCAGGGCAGCGCTTCAGCTGCTGGACATCTGTGCCAAACTGCTCCTTTCCTTTGCAGACTCTGCATCCCAGCGTCCTCTGGGAAAAGTGCAGGGAACGCCATCTGCAATCCCTGCCCTCCAGCAGCACAGGCAGAGCGGCCAATCTCTTCTCCCCCAGGGACGTTTGCCCACCTGTGCTGAGCCACTGCGAGCTTGGTTTTGTGAGGCGGCAGCTCATCTCCCTGCCTTCTCTGCAGAAAGTGAGGGGGTCGCAGGTTGTATTTGGGCACTGCGGGCCACTGATGGTGGAAGGAGGGAAGTGAGAAGAGATAAAGCTATCAGTTAGGAAAGGAGGAACAAAGCTAGTAATGCAGGATCTTTCCACGGAGGCTGAGGAGGTGCCTAAATGCAGTGAGTGCTCTTCTGCAAGCAAGTCTTTTCCCAAACTGTGGGTCACAGCACTCAAGAAGTGAAACAGGTCCAAAAGGCAGCTCTTAAGTGTCTAGATTAATCACAGAACAGCTAATATGCTTAGCTGCTGATAGTAAGTAAAGGCAGTCATCCTTTCCTTGCCCAGGGTGGGCACCCATGGGGAGCAAGTGAGCCCCAAGGGCTGCACGCCAGCCAAAAGTTGGAGACCAGCTGCCTTAGAAGAAACAAAACTGGCTGAGGCACCCCTGTGACGTGAGTGTCATGGTTCAGAGTGGCATGGGAAAGGATGGGAGTTCCCACCGACGGTTAGTAGGGAGACTTGTACATTGTCATCCAGACCAAAACTGTGGGTCAGCATTTTCTCCAGATAGCAGCTACAAGGTGGAACAAATGGCTTTTTCTACTGGCCCCTTTTGGGTTTTGTGACTGAGCTGGAGGGGATGGAAATGCTGTTATCTAGAAGGACAGTTTGGCAACTGAAGCTGGCTACTGCTAGTCCAAAATGTCTCAAGATGTTTCCCTGTGAGGGTCAATGAAATGAAGGTGGAAGGGTGGTTCAGATCCAACTGACTGGTAACTGTGGGCCCTATACAAGGTCAGCCAAGCCATTCCCACATTTTGATGTGTTTGATGACAAAAGAGTTGGGGATCGCTAAACTGAGGTGCAGGAACCGTTGTTCTCAGCTGTCTTGAACCTAGAGCTGGTGACTACATCCGATGTCAACGGTAAGCGCAAGTGGCAGCAGAGTTTTGTTATAGTGGAAATCTACTTGCCTGTCTATTGGGACTGTGCTCAAGCATTTGCATGCAACTTGGCCGAAATTGCTCTTTATTGTCTGGATCTAGAGGGGTGCTGAAGCAGTAGCTTTGAGAGCCTTTTATAGTCCCTGCTACACCACGAAGGGGTCCTATCAGGGCACCACCAGCCCTGCCTGTCCCTGCCCAGCATCTCCTGGGGCTCCCCGCACCCTGCCCAGGTCCCAGGACCCCCTTTCAGCCCCTCGGAGCCGTCGTGCCGCAGCAGTGCCAGTCTCCAGCTCCCCACAGCCCTGCCCGGCCATGGCCCCACTGCACCAGGGAGGTGCCCAGTGCCCGGGGCTGGGACTGGGGCTGCGTCTGACCCCGGAGCCTCTCACCGGGCCTGATCCTGACCCCACCTGCAGACCGACGTCCTGGCCTGGCCTGTGTGTGTGTGTGGGAGAGAGATGAGATTTGTGACGAATTAAAAGTTAAAATGAGCAGACAAATTCATTGCATTTTGAACAGGTTTTGTTTCTTCCCCTGCAAAATTAGATGAATCATCTCTGAACCATTTTTCTGCTGACAGGAAATGGTGAGAATTAACATATATAGCTGGGCCTCAGCAGGAGGAGGGTGGAAAACATGAACCAGACAAAAACTGGAGGATCCAAGTAACTGCATTTTTAAGAAATGTGGAGAAGTAACTCTCAGTTCTTCCACCTCCAAAATGGGGATGGGCTTTACGCGTTTGGGAAAGGTGTGGCAATGTGAAATGAATAAATGCAGTGCAGTTAGATACTCATGTGGAAAAGTCAGAAGGAATGGGAGGAAAAGGAGCAAACAATTCAGGAAGAATTATCCTCAGTATATGTACAAACAGCTGAACACTGAATCTCTGTAAGGTGCTTTTCCTAGGACTTATAATGTCATCTGTGGTAGCCACTATGCTTTGTCACCTAGTGACAGGTTAAGTATCGCAAAAGGGACATGCAATAAATGGAGAATTACCTTAATCTTGCAAAAATTGCTTGTTGTCTTGCAGGCATTAAGTTTAGTTTGGATTACTATGTATTTTTTCAAGTTAGTAGGCATATGTTACCGGTTATAATAATCTATACTTTTCATGCTGGCTGCGAAGTGCTCTAAAGAGGCTTTCAGATCTAGCTCTGCAGTCTGAGCTGGCTCACATTGGTAGCACCAGTAAAAAATGTTCTGTAGGATTTGCTGGCAAATCCTTGTTACTCTAGGAGATATCTCTGTTCATTCTGACAGATCATGTAGAGACGGGCAACGTGGAATACCATTGAGGTCCTGTTGTTCTTGCGGGTCCCCTCGTCTAAGGTGAGGCAGCAAAACTTGCTGTAATTGTGATGGCAAATGCATAAGAGGGAGGGAGAATCTCTCCCAGCAAGTGTCCTCCCTATCTGCTCCCTTTTTGTGTCTGCGTTGCAGGGAAATGTGTACTACTTCCATGTATCCTAATTAAGCCTGATCATGACTAGAATAACGACTTCTGGGGCATAACATCAGGCTTTTCGTGCTGCTAATCACACAAGGAATAGTAGTATTTGGGGGAGGAGGGCAAATCATTGTCCTGGTGTATTCACTACTGAATGAGGTGACACTCTTCAGCTCTCCTCCTATGCCTTGATTTTTCTCTGGTACTTCTGCATCCTCCCCCTAATACACATGGCTTGACTGCTTGTGACATGGTCATGAGACTATATTGTCTTCTTAACAATAAAGGAAGGCAATAATGGAGTAAACACATAAGTGGAAAATCAAATAAGTAGAAACACTTAAAATAATTACAAAAACCAACTTCAAGGCCATTTAACATTTGATGGAGATCGATAGCCTCAAAAGAGGAGTAAGACAAGGACTACAACAATGCGCTACAGTGTTGCTCTGGCACATGTTGAGAAGCTTTTCCTCAGGAGACGGTTGGTGTTGTAGTTATCACTGATATACAAGATTTAGACATACAGCTGTATTCCATCTGACTGTGTGTGTGTAAGGAAACAGTCTTGAAAATATCAAATTACAGACTGGAGGAAAATGTGCTATTGTGCTGCATTATTACTCTTGCAAAATAAGAGTTGCAGAAAATGGGGGAAATTGTTTTATTGTGAGGTAGAAAGGCTTCTGTCCCAACCCCAGTATTGGCATTGCCCCAGTATTGGCATTGGTAATGTGAAAAGAATTGGTGAGTACAAAAAGATTCAGCTTACAGACACTGTAACAAGTTTAGTTTTTAAAGGACATCAGGGCTTTTACCAGACCTAGGTGGGATGGACCAGACATACAGTCATCCGCCTGATTTCACAAAACATTAGGAGACATTAATAATTTCACTATTAAATTCTTTATGCCCCCTATTACTATATGAAGTAAATGTGTTACAGTCAAGTTCTCTTGCCTTCGTAGAATTCCCAGTGAACATTGCTCTATAAACCAGCCCACTTCCAACACAACTTTGAAAGCCCAGATCCAGATTTGCTGAATTTGCCACCTTATTCACCTTCCCTCTCTCAGAGATAACTCCTCAGCTAGGAGACCTCAATGATGAGGAATAGTTATAAAGGAAACATAAGTGGGAGAGAAAAATATGTTTATTTTCCTAAAGTCCCTTTTACCATAAATATACGAGAAAAGGTCAAACTGCCTATATGAAGTTTTAAAGAATGGGACTTTGTGAATTAATTGAAGATGCAGGGTCACCCAAAATCTTCAACAAGTTCATTTGCCTTCCCTGTAGTGGAATCAGAAAGAGGAGTGAAGTGATATTTTTCCACTCACAGATCTTGCGTTTCGTTGAAATAGTGAAGTTGATCATCTGGTCAGTGTCATACGTAAACCGTGCAAGTGCAGTTTGTATACATCAGGTACAAATGCAGCAATATGATGGTGCTAAACTGGCTGATGGCCATTAAACTTCAAGGTAAATGAATTAGGAGCTCCTGCCAGAGACATGAAAATATATACAACATTTTAGCTGGTAAGGAGGTGTGCATGCTAATAGAGTAGTCACCATGTTGTAGATAAATAGCTTTGTGCTATTTAATAATAATAGCATATTATATAATAGAAAAATCACTTTGTGCTGCAGCTGAAGATTTTATGTACAGAAGCTGCTGTGACTTGATCTGTAACCTGGCAAAAGAGCAGTGAGCAAACCCTGCAATCTTTCTTCCTAGCTTGGCAGCAATATATGAATAAAGTGGTGCATTCACATCTCTTGCAGACTCAATCTCTGCCATTTTTTTTTTCCATGTAACTGAATCATACCAACAGATTTTACAGAAACAACACTGTGTGCTTTATTTAGAGTGTGGTCTGTTTCTGTATGCCAGAGACTTACGTGAAGCTCAGTGATTTGACACAGACCTCTTCATCTTTGGTCTTCATGTCCCAATTTATTGCATTAACATTAGAGAGCCTTTTGCTATGGTAACAACAGCAAAGAGTTGCAGAGAAAGAAGCCCCTTCTCACATAAATAAAGTATACGCTGTCTATTATTTCACGCACAGCCTCTGGAAACTTTAGCTTTGGAAGCACGGGTCAAAAAAAATCCCTCATTGAGTGTTTCGCTGTAGCCAGAGGTAAGAACCTCGGTAAGAGAAGCGGAGGCACAGCTTGTGGGAGTTTGTGCTACCTCACTCTCTTTGAAACCATTTTATTTTAAAGAATGACATTCTAACTGTTCACTTTATTCGCTAATGTGAAAAAGACCTTCTGAAGATTAACACTGACTTTCCTGTCTCACGTTAACTTTGAAGGAGAATTTCTAATTTACAAAGAAAAACAAAACTTTCGTGCGCTCAAGCTCCGTTCGGTTCCAGGACTCGGGATTTATGGTCCCCTCCCTACCCAAACTCCACTCTTTTCGCGACAGGACACCGACAGGCGAAAATAGGCACTTCCACGGCCTCCCACATGTGGAAAGGGGGCAATTTGGTGACAGATAAAATAGAAAAAAACCGGTTTATTATCCCCGAAGAAACACAAGCCGGAGCGCGGGGCGCCGGGCGGCGGCGGGGCGGGGCGGGGCGGGCGGCACCAATCAGCGCCCGCCGCGCTCCTATAAATGGGGGCGCCGCCGCCGCCCCCGCCCAGTGCTGCCCGCGCCGCCGTCATGGCCGAGACCGCGCCCGCTGCTGCGCCCGCCGCCGCCGCCCCGGTCCCCGCCGCCAAGAAGCCGAAGAAGGCGGCGGGCGGCTCCAGGGCCCGCAAGCCGGCGGGCCCCAGCGTCACCGAGCTGATCACCAAGGCCGTGTCCGCCTCCAAGGAGCGCAAGGGGCTCTCGCTCGCCGCGCTCAAGAAGGCGCTGGCCGCCGGCGGCTACGACGTGGAGAAGAACAACAGCCGCATCAAGCTGGGGCTCAAGAGCCTGGTTAGCAAGGGCACCCTGGTGCAGACTAAGGGTATTGGGGCGTCGGGATCTTTTCGTCTTAGTAAGAAACCCGCTGAAGTAAAGGAAAAAGCTCCCAAGAAGCGGGCAGCCGCCGCCAAGCCCAAGAAGCCGGCAGCCAAGAAGCCCGCTAGCGCCGCCAAGAAGCCGAAGAAAGCGGCGGCAGTGAAGAAGAGCCCCAAGAAAGCAAAGAAGCCAGCGGCCACCGCTGCCAAGAAAACAGCCAAGAGCCCCAAGAAGGTGACCAAGGCTGCCAAGCCCAAAAAAGCGGCGGCAGCAGCGAAGAGCCCGGCCAAGGCGAAGGCGGTGAAGCCCAAAGCAGCCAAGCCCAAGGCGGCCAAGCCCAAAGCGGCCAAGGCGAAGAAGGCGGTGCCCAAGAAGAAGTAATCCCCCGTGGAAGAAACTTCTTGCTTGGCGCTTAAACCCAACGGCTCTTTTAAGAGCCACCCAAATTCTCAAAAAGGGCTGAGACACTGTAGTTGTCACTCGGTTGGGGGGCTGTTTGGGGAATGGTAGTGCGCTGGTGAAGGCGCTTGGTTTCAGTTCAGGGACAGGCAGAGCGAGCAGCGAACCTCAGGGCGGCTTTCAAACCTCCTTTCCGCTGATCGGGGGAGAGCAGAGCAGCGCGCTGGCGGCTTCGGAAAGCCCGCACGGCGCGGGGATTGGCTGCGGCTGCGGAAGGGCCGGGCTGCGTTGCGGGAGCCCCGTCAGCACCGCCCCGCCCCCGGGACGGGGTAGGGAAGCGGTGCGTGGTCGGGGGAGTGTTGTGTGTGTGTGTGGGGGGGTGTGTGCACAGCCTGGGACCCCGCAGCTAATGAGGATGTTTAGCCGCAGCCAACCGGTTCAAAAACGCGCCGCGGCTTTTTGCTACTTTTTCAATTTAATGAAGTTCAAGCTCTTTTACTGAATTTGTTGGTGGCTCTGAAAAGAGCCTTTGGGTTTCTGTGAGAAAAGCTTCCCGGGCGTTGTTCTTCGGCTTTTACTTGGCTTTAGCCTTGTGGCTGTCGGTCTTCTTGGGCAGCAGCACGGCCTGGATGTTGGGCAGCACCCCGCCCTGAGCGATGGTCACCTTGCCCAGCAGCTTGTTGAGCTCCTCGTCGTTGCGGATGGCCAGCTGCAGGTGCCGGGGGATGATGCGCGTCTTCTTGTTGTCGCGGGCCGCGTTGCCCGCCAGCTCCAGGATCTCGGCCGTCAGGTACTCCAGCACGGCCGCCAGGTACACCGGCGCGCCGGCGCCCACCCGCTCCGCGTAGTTGCCCTTGCGCAGCAGCCGGTGCACGCGGCCCACGGGGAACTGCAGCCCGGCCCGCGACGAGCGCGACTTGGCCTTGGCCCGCGCCTTCCCGCCCTGCTTCCCGCGGCCGGACATCACAGCGACTCAGCACCAAGAGCCGTACGGAAATAAAAACAGGGCCGCGACTCGCCCTTATATCCCCTCTCAGCGAAAGGAGCGAGTTTCGATAGGCTGAGACGGCGACGATGCGAAAACAACCAATGGGAAGTCGGATCGAATTCTAACCAATGGCGATGAACTACGGAGACCTATGACTAAAAACCTCCCTCGGCCAATAAGAACTAAGGCTAGAGGAAGCCGTAATTTGCATACGGTTGCTATAAAAAGAGGGCGCTCACGCTGACCTTCACTCCACGGTTGTTTTTTTTTTGAACTAGAGACGTAGTGAAAGGTTGACTGTAATGCCCGAGCCGGCCAAGTCCGCCCCCGCGCCCAAGAAGGGCTCTAAAAAAGCCGTCACCAAGACGCAGAAGAAGGGCGACAAGAAACGGCGCAAGAGCCGCAAGGAGAGCTACTCGATCTACGTGTACAAGGTGCTGAAGCAGGTGCACCCCGACACGGGCATCTCGTCCAAGGCCATGGGCATCATGAACTCCTTCGTCAACGACATCTTCGAGCGCATCGCCGGCGAGGCCTCGCGCCTGGCGCACTACAACAAGCGCTCCACCATCACCTCGCGGGAGATCCAGACGGCCGTGCGGCTCCTGCTGCCCGGCGAGCTGGCCAAGCACGCCGTCTCGGAGGGCACCAAGGCCGTCACCAAGTACACCAGCTCCAAGTAGAGCGTCTCCCGGATCCTCAGTTCTAACCCAAAGGCTCTTTTAAGAGCCACCCACCTTTTCAGTAAAAGGGCTGACGCTGCGGTGACTTGTTCTTGGCTGTCTCGGGGATGAGACATGTAACGGTGTGAAAGTGCTGTCAGTTGTAAGGAACCCAGCACATGTACCCGTTTGCCGTAAACGCTGTGTTCTACATGTGTTTCTCGGTGGAGCAGAGAATGCTCACAAGTCCCTGAAAACATCCCGGGAGCCCGTTTCACTTTTGCGTCCGGGTTAGGGGAGGTTGAGCAATAAAACGAACGAGGTAGGTGTTCTCTTTAAGAAGTGCCCGAATCGAGCGTGTTCTGGATAGGCGGTGCTTGCTCTTTTTCCCCGTGAGGCACTCTAAGGGAACAGGGATACATCGAAAGCACAGACGGATCGCGATGACCTTATGCTTTTTTTTTTTGCTTTTTTTTTTTTTTTTCCCCCGCAACAAAAAGCTCCAGGCCGGACCTTTCTCCCCCCCCCCCCCGGCACACACACCGTTTAGCGTTCTCGCGGGCGACCGGGGGAAGCAAACCGGAGCGCTTCACGGCGTTCTCGCCCCCGAACGGCGCAGCCCCGCCTGTGGTCCCGAGCGCGGTGTTCCCCCCCCCCGGCGCCCTTCCCCTGCTCTCGCCCGCTTCTCCCTCCGCCGCCCTGTTCCGCCGCGCCCCGTAAGTCCGGCGGCCCGCGGGGGCAGTGGGCGGGCGGGAGGACCCGGCGCCGCCGCCGGGTCCGGGTCGGTCCGACCTGAGTGAGGACTGCACGGCGCTGCCCAGCGGGCGGGCCCGGCGCGGCGCGGCTTCCGAGAGGGCGGTGATTGGTCGCGGTGGCGCTCGCCGCTCGGAGCCCGTCCTCGCTTCACCAAGGCGCGCTCCCCCGGAGAGAGCCGGCCCTTAAGCCGGGGCGGGGGAGCAGCCAGGAGACGTTCGCCTCACGCCAAACGCCGGCAGCGCCTTGCGCCTGCAGCGTTCCTGCCGCGGCCCTGCACCGCACGCGGTTACCGAGTGGCAGGACAGGGCGAGCGCTCGGGGGAGAAGGAGGCTGCCGTGCGGAGGAGCCTTTGGCAGCGGTCCCCATGCCGGGGGGACGGGGGAGCGTGAGGGGGAGCGCGTCGGGAAGAGGGCGAGTCCGAGGCACGGGCGGCGGGGCCCTGCTACGCCGGTCACCTGCGGTGGTTCCTGCCACCTCCCCGCCTCCCAAACCGCTCGCTGCTCGTGGGGACGGTCCGCGCATATCTCCTCAGGCAGCGAGGGAGCCGGCGCTCCAGCGTTTTCTGGGGGGCCGGAAAAGAGCAAGCGGCCGGGCCGGGGCAGGCCGTGGCGGGAGGGGCAAGGGCGGGCCGGTTCGGCGGCTGCGGAGGCGGAGGGGGCGGGGCGGGCCGGGAAAAGGGCGGGTTTCCCGCCGTCGGGGGCCGGCTTGTCGCATGCTCGCGTCGCCCAATGGCAGCCGGCCTCGCGCGGACGGCCAATCGGCAGGGAGCTTCGGCTATAAATACCGCCGCCGCCGCGACGGCGCGGTGTCCGGCGAGAGAAAGCGCGTAGGGTTGAGTGCGGAGCGATGGCGCGCACGAAGCAGACGGCGCGTAAGTCGACGGGCGGGAAGGCGCCCCGCAAGCAGCTGGCCACCAAGGCGGCCCGCAAGAGCGCGCCGGCCACGGGCGGCGTGAAGAAGCCGCACCGCTACCGGCCCGGCACGGTGGCGCTGCGCGAGATCCGGCGCTACCAGAAGTCGACGGAGCTGCTGATCCGCAAGCTGCCCTTCCAGCGCCTGGTGCGGGAGATCGCGCAGGACTTCAAGACCGACCTGCGCTTCCAGAGCTCGGCCGTGATGGCGCTGCAGGAGGCGAGCGAGGCCTACCTGGTGGGGCTCTTCGAGGACACCAACCTCTGCGCCATCCACGCCAAGCGCGTCACCATCATGCCCAAGGACATCCAGCTGGCCCGCCGCATCCGCGGCGAGCGCGCCTGAGCCTCCCGCCGCAGCCCCTCCCCGGTTCCGGCAGGCACCGAGGCAGCCCACGCAGACCCAAAGGCTCTTTTAAGAGCCACTACGTCCACAATAAAGGAGCTGTTAACATTATCGGTTTTTAAATGAAAATACACCTATGAAAGTATCCCTATACATTTCATCATTTTCGTCGATATGTTCCGCTACTGTTCTGTCCTTTTTAGCATAATGATAAACCTTTCTTTTCATTGCGTTTTTATAAACATTGAACTGTAGAGGCATTTAAATTCGCTATTTTCAATGAAATTTCGACCGAATTGGTCGCGTTTTGGTAATTATGTATTTACACTGAACATACACACAAAGCGCTAACAGCTCCTTTATTGTGGACGTAGTGGCTCTTAAAAGAGCCTTTGGGTCTGCGTGGGCTGCCTCGGTGCCTGCCGGAACCGGGGAGGGGCTGCGGCGGGAGGCTCAGGCGCGCTCGCCGCGGATGCGGCGGGCCAGCTGGATGTCCTTGGGCATGATGGTGACGCGCTTGGCGTGGATGGCGCAGAGGTTGGTGTCCTCGAAGAGCCCCACCAGGTAGGCCTCGCTCGCCTCCTGCAGCGCCATCACGGCCGAGCTCTGGAAGCGCAGGTCGGTCTTGAAGTCCTGCGCGATCTCCCGCACCAGGCGCTGGAAGGGCAGCTTGCGGATCAGCAGCTCCGTCGACTTCTGGTAGCGCCGGATCTCGCGCAGCGCCACCGTGCCGGGCCGGTAGCGGTGCGGCTTCTTCACGCCGCCCGTGGCCGGCGCGCTCTTGCGGGCCGCCTTGGTGGCCAGCTGCTTGCGGGGCGCCTTCCCGCCCGTCGACTTACGCGCCGTCTGCTTCGTGCGCGCCATCGCTCCGCACTCAACCCTACGCGCTTTCTCTCGCCGGACACCGCGCCGTCGCGGCGGCGGCGGTATTTATAGCCGAAGCTCCCTGCCGATTGGCCGTCCGCGCGAGGCCGGCTGCCATTGGGCGACGCGAGCATGCGACAAGCCGGCCCCCGACGGCGGGAAACCCGCCCTTTTCCCGGCCCGCCCCGCCCCCTCCGCCTCCGCAGCCGCCGAACCGGCCCGCCCTTGCCCCTCCCGCCACGGCCTGCCCCGGCCCGGCCGCTTGCTCTTTTCCGGCCCCCCAGAAAACGCTGGAGCGCCGGCTCCCTCGCTGCCTGAGGAGATATGCGCGGACCGTCCCCACGAGCAGCGAGCGGTTTGGGAGGCGGGGAGGTGGCAGGAACCACCGCAGGTGACCGGCGTAGCAGGGCCCCGCCGCCCGTGCCTCGGACTCGCCCTCTTCCCGACGCGCTCCCCCTCACGCTCCCCCGTCCCCCCCGGCATGGGGACCGCTGCCAAAGGCTCCTCCGCACGGCAGCCTCCTTCTCCCCCGAGCGCTCGCCCTGTCCTGCCACTCGGTAACCGCGTGCGGTGCAGGGCCGCGGCAGGAACGCTGCAGGCGCAAGGCGCTGCCGGCGTTTGGCGTGAGGCGAACGTCTCCTGGCTGCTCCCCCGCCCCGGCTTAAGGGCCGGCTCTCTCCGGGGGAGCGCGCCTTGGTGAAGCGAGGACGGGCTCCGAGCGGCGAGCGCCACCGCGACCAATCACCGCCCTCTCGGAAGCCGCGCCGCGCCGGGCCCGCCCGCTGGGCAGCGCCGTGCAGTCCTCACTCAGGTCGGACCGACCCGGACCCGGCGGCGGCGCCGGGTCCTCCCGCCCGCCCACTGCCCCCGCGGGCCGCCGGACTTACGGGGCGCGGCGGAACAGGGCGGCGGAGGGAGAAGCGGGCGAGAGCAGGGGAAGGGCGCCGGGGGGGGGGGAACACCGCGCTCGGGACCACAGGCGGGGCTGCGCCGTTCGGGGGCGAGAACGCCGTGAAGCGCTCCGGTTTGCTTCCCCCGGTCGCCCGCGAGAACGCTAAACGGTGTGTGTGCCGGGGGGGGGGGGGAGAAAGGTCCGGCCTGGAGCTTTTTGTTGCGGGGGAAAAAAAAAAAAAAAAGCAAAAAAAAAAAGCATAAGGTCATCGCGATCCGTCTGTGCTTTCGATGTATCCCTGTTCCCTTAGAGTGCCTCACGGGGAAAAAGAGCAAGCACCGCCTATCCAGAACACGCTCGATTCGGGCACTTCTTAAAGAGAACACCTACCTCGTTCGTTTTATTGCTCAACCTCCCCTAACCCGGACGCAAAAGTGAAACGGGCTCCCGGGATGTTTTCAGGGACTTGTGAGCATTCTCTGCTCCACCGAGAAACACATGTAGAACACAGCGTTTACGGCAAACGGGTACATGTGCTGGGTTCCTTACAACTGACAGCACTTTCACACCGTTACATGTCTCATCCCCGAGACAGCCAAGAACAAGTCACCGCAGCGTCAGCCCTTTTACTGAAAAGGTGGGTGGCTCTTAAAAGAGCCTTTGGGTTAGAACTGAGGATCCGGGAGACGCTCTACTTGGAGCTGGTGTACTTGGTGACGGCCTTGGTGCCCTCCGAGACGGCGTGCTTGGCCAGCTCGCCGGGCAGCAGGAGCCGCACGGCCGTCTGGATCTCCCGCGAGGTGATGGTGGAGCGCTTGTTGTAGTGCGCCAGGCGCGAGGCCTCGCCGGCGATGCGCTCGAAGATGTCGTTGACGAAGGAGTTCATGATGCCCATGGCCTTGGACGAGATGCCCGTGTCGGGGTGCACCTGCTTCAGCACCTTGTACACGTAGATCGAGTAGCTCTCCTTGCGGCTCTTGCGCCGTTTCTTGTCGCCCTTCTTCTGCGTCTTGGTGACGGCTTTTTTAGAGCCCTTCTTGGGCGCGGGGGCGGACTTGGCCGGCTCGGGCATGGCAGCAAACGCGCGGCTCTCACTCACCAACTACCGCCGGTACCGAAGCAGCGGGTAACGCCGCCGCCCGCGGCAGCTCTTTTATAGCGGCGCTGGGCACAGCGGCGGCTCAACGGCCTCGCATCGCCATTGGTTGGAAGTTCTGCTTCGGGTCGTCACGCCGTACTACGCTGCACTATTGGACACCTCTCGATTCGCATTCCCATTGGTTGCCGGTACAACGCCTCCCTCCCAGCCTATCAGCGACGGCGCCGCCGCTCCGCCCAGGCCGTATATAAGCGGGCGGGCGGGCGCGACGGGGAGCAGGTCTCTGTTCGTGCGAAGTGCTGCCGTCTTCGGTTGCCTGAGTCGCTGCGATGTCCGGCCGCGGGAAGCAGGGCGGGAAGGCGCGGGCCAAGGCCAAGTCGCGCTCGTCGCGGGCCGGGCTGCAGTTCCCCGTGGGCCGCGTGCACCGGCTGCTGCGCAAGGGCAACTACGCGGAGCGGGTGGGCGCCGGCGCGCCGGTGTACCTGGCGGCCGTGCTGGAGTACCTGACGGCCGAGATCCTGGAGCTGGCGGGCAACGCGGCCCGCGACAACAAGAAGACGCGCATCATCCCCCGGCACCTGCAGCTGGCCATCCGCAACGACGAGGAGCTCAACAAGCTGCTGGGCAAGGTGACCATCGCGCAGGGCGGGGTGCTGCCCAACATCCAGGCCGTGCTGCTGCCCAAGAAGACCGACAGCCACAAGGCTAAAGCCAAGTAAAAGCCGAAGAACAGCACCCGGGAAGCTTTTCCCACAGAAACCCAAAGGCTCTTTTCAGAGCCACCCACTAGATCATTGGAGAGCTAAGTTGCTTTAAATCTACTTGGAAACACTTTGGAAGCACCTTGTTTTTCTTTCTGGAAAAAAAAAAACCACCTGCATGAATATATTTTGATTTCCAAATGCTACGTTAGTGTTTTTAAAAGTATATCTTACTGCGTCTGCAGGCGAGATTATACAGCATCAAAAAACTAGTGATTTAGGTCCTGCAGTTCGATTTACAAGTGCAAAACAAATTTTTTCTGCCCCATCCTAGCTTCCTGCTGAGGCGAACAACCGGGTAGCAAGCGAAAACCAATCCCGCCCCTCCGCTGTGCTTCCCCTCCCACGTAGGCGCACACAGGGACGCGGAAAAGAAAGCGTTAAGTACCGGCTACAAAACTGTTTAGAAACAATGGAGTAAAGCGTTAAGTACCGGCTACAAAACTGTTTAGAAACAATGGAGTAAATTATCAAGTCTCTAAGTACTTATGCCGCCTTGAGGCAATGTCCGTCCTGAAAGGAGCGAACAATCTCCCCAGCATTGCAGCGATAACGATTAGAGCAACACCCAGGGCTGCACCTAATGCGGGGAAGTTCCTCCCAGTCACGGCGCACGCTTCATCAGCTGCGCTATGGCACAAACTCCAAAACTGTGAAGCCATGTCCACTCTGTACTCCCGATATATATAAACTTATTTCAGCCCCTTTAGAG
Source organism: Harpia harpyja (assembly GCF_026419915.1). Taxonomy (NCBI): domain Eukaryota; kingdom Metazoa; phylum Chordata; class Aves; order Accipitriformes; family Accipitridae; genus Harpia; species Harpia harpyja. The sequence continues at coordinate 1,122,685 of NC_068962.1, forward strand.
AGAAATGTGGGTGGCTCTTAAAAGAGCCGTTGGGTTTAAGCGCCGAGCAAGAGGTTTCTTCCACGGGGGATTACTTCTTCTTGGGCGCCGCCTTCTTCGCCTTGGCCGCTTTGGGCTTGGCCGCCTTGGGCTTGGCTGCTTTGGGCTTCACCGCCTTCGCCTTGGCCGGGCTCTTCACTGCTGCCGCCGCTTTCTTGGGCTTGGCAGCCTTGGTCGCCTTCTTGGGGCTCTTGGCCGTTTTCTTGGCCGCGGTGGCCGCTGGCTTCTTCGCTTTCTTGGGGCTCTTCTTCGCTGTCACCGCTTTCTTGGGTTTCTTGGCAGCGCTGGCGGGCTTCTTGGCTGCCGGCTTCTTGGGCTTGGCGGCGGCTGCCCGCTTCTTGGGGGCTTTTTCCTTCACTTCCCCAGGTTTCTTGCTCAGACGGAAAGAACCAGAAGCGCCAGTGCCCTTGGTCTGCACCAAGGTGCCCTTGCTGACCAAGCTCTTGAGCCCCAGCTTGATGCGGCTGTTGTTCTTCTCCACGTCGTAGCCGCCGGCGGCCAGCGCCTTCTTGAGCGCGGCGAGCGAGAGCCCCTTGCGCTCCTTGGAGGCGGACACGGCCTTGGTGATCAGCTCGGTGACGCTGGGGCCCGCCGGCTTGCGGGCTTTGGAACCGGCCGCCGCCTTCTTCGGCTTCTTGGCGGCGGCCTTGGCGGCAGGAGCCGGGGCGGCGGCGGCGGGCGCTGCCTCAGCAGCGGGGGCGGGAGCGACCTCGGACATGTCGGTGCTGCGCGGACGGGAGCGCGGCGGCTGCAGCACCCGCCGCGGCGCCCCCATTTATAGCAGCGCGGCGGGCGCTGATTGGTGCGTTGCCGAGCCCGCCCCGCCCCGCCGCCCCGCGCTCTGCCGCTCGGCTTGTGTTTCTTCCTTCTCAAAAAAGTGTGTTTTCCGTAAAAAAACCGTGACCGCGGCACCCCGTTTCTTAGCATTCTTGCTGGGGACAGAAGGTATTCTTATCTTTCGGCGTTTCTTTTGGCTGAGAGTTAAAATGAGTTTCAGGCAAGGCAATAATCCCCGAGTTTGGGGATCGCACGCAGAGCCGGACGGTGAGATTTTTATTTTTCCTTTTGAATTAAAGCTTTGCTTCTGACAGCACTGTCACAGTGGCAGCGGATTCATGTTCCCGAGACGGTTTTTCATCACGGTAGTGCAAAATAGAGGTAATCTGGAGACATTTTCTTAGCGTAAATTAGCTTTGAAAAGAAGCAAGTAACACAAAGTAGCCACTCAGTTCTGTATCTGGGTTAGGGTTGTTTCCCGTAACGCGGCTTCATCTCTTAAAAATAATGAAACCTTTGGACGTAGTGCCCTATTTAGCTCTACTCGGAGCTAATAAAAAGTAAAAGAAAGACGGTTTTCACCAGAAACATTAATGTGAAAAAAGCTCTTTTAAATCAGCAGGTACCTTCAATATCTCATGAGAACATCGAGAAGTTTTTCATTGTTTCCCTCAGTTTTCTGCGTCCTTGTATTAATATTTTAATAAACTATATTCCCTTTTTCTTCTCCAAAATAATTCTTTTGATTAAGCACAATACATCAGGACATTAATTTGTATGTTCTTATTTTAAGATTGAGTTTATTTTTGTGCTTACTTCTACACTGGACTTCAGGTATTTTGTCAGCCAGAATCAGCAGTTGTGCAAAAAACCCCCCAAAATGTGGTGTACATGTTTTCTTTATGAAAAACAGAGGTAAGACTGTAGGCATTTCTTTAATAAAATAATATAAAACAAGTGGCTTAATCAAACAATTTTGTCCTCAGAACTACTGAGATAAACTAGGGCATGGCTTTTTCCAATCCATATCAGTTTTGTGATGTGGGATAAACTGAATATACATAAAATGATTTTTTCTTGGGATGAGTTGGGTAGAGGATTGTCATGTTCAAAAATATGTGGTACAATGTGGGAAAGGAGACCCTGGTGATTAGTTCATTTGGCTTCTTTCACTTTTTCTTTCACTAATGTAATATCACACACCATCTTGTGGAGTTCTGGTGAGGGAGAGATCAGTTTTAAGAGCTTGTCAGTGATGCCAATTTAGCATGACTAGGATGCACCTAAAGTGTGAGAAACTGCCAAGAGTTGTAGCATTTCAGAGGGGCTTCTGTCTAGAGAAGACAAAACATCAGAATAACATCATATGCGAGAGTATAAAAAAAAGACGATCATGTGGATTTGGAGCCAATGTCTGTACTGATGTTATATTTCATGGTGGTTTCACCTGCTGACCCCACTGTGGGTTGCGGGTTGTGAACTACATCATTGTCACGGAAGTGAATCTACTGGGAAGGACACACACCTTTGAGGAGAAATTTCTGGGGGTTAGTTCAGTAGCATACATATTTCCTTCAAATTCTGTATCTTACTCCATTCTATTCACTCATGTCAGAGTCAGTCTACTAGTAGCTTTACCTCAATTCTTTTGATCCTTTGCAAATGCATTTTCTTGTGTTTAGGCTAGGCCTCTATCCTTCTTCCAAACACCTAATGTAGCAGCACAGTCCTGGAGCAGTCTATATGCTTTCCTAAAAGCTCATTTTTCTGGTCCTCCAAATTTTGACCACATATCTGGACGACTTAATTTTTTTTTTTACACTCATAGACAGTTAGTTCTATGCTCAGCAAAGGAGGAAACGCAAAGGGATCTTGCAAATGTTATCAGGTGGATGAGAGGAAGGAGGAAATAATTTTATAAGTGCCCTTTAATTCCTTTAATTTAATGGGCAACCTTATTAAAAAAAAGTTAATGACTTATTTCAAATATTATCTTGAAGAAAAAAAGATTTTAACCTTTTTTTTCTGATATGAAGCTTTGTACGATGATGTATTCAGTAAAAACAGACGGACTTCTGCCTCCTATTTTTCCCTGAAAAAAAAAATAGTCAGGCAAACAGAACATTTATTAAAATACAAAAGGTAGAAGGTACGACTCACAGTGGACTGGGATATTTGGACGTGACAGAAATTTTTCAGAACTTCAGTCAGGAATGCAAGGACTTATTTTTCTCCTACTCTGGTATTGGATAAATGCTTTCATGAACATCTTTCTTTTGAGCCCATGTGACTTGGTGCCTTGTAGAATCATAGAATGGTTTGGGTTGAACGGACCTTCAAAGATTACCTAGACCAACCCCCCTGGTCATGGGCAGGGACATCTTTCACTAGACCAGGTTGCTCAAAGCCCCATCCAACCTGGCCTTGAACACTTCCACTGACAGGGCATCAACAACTTCTCTGGGCAACTTGTTCCAGTGTGTTCCACCACTTTTGTCATCAAAAATTTCTTCCTTAGAACCACTCTAAATCTACCCTCTTTCAGTTTAAAACCCTTGCCCCTTGCCCTGTCATTACAGGCCCTAGTGAAAAGTCTTTCTCTGTCTTATTCTTATAAGCACCCTTCATATAGTGAAAGGCTGCAATAATGTCTTGCCTCAGCCTTTTCTTCTCCAGGCTGAAAAACCCCAACTCTCTGAGCTTGTCTTCATGTGAAAGAGAGGTGTCCCTTGAGGGACACCACTCATTACTGGTTTCCATTTGGATATTGAGCCACTGACTATAACTCTTTGGTGCAACCACCCAGCCAATTCCTTATCCAGCAGTCCATCTATCAAATCCATACCTCTCGTCTATCACCTCCCTGTCTTCCATATGCTTCGACATAGCTTCCAGGAGGATCTGCTCTATGATCTTACCAGATCACTGAGGTGAGGCTGACTGGTCAGTAGTTCCCAGTGTCCTCCTTTTTACCTGTTCCCTGTTATAAAAGAATATCACACCATTTTTTAAAATGGGTGTAATATTCCATTTTCTCCAGTCACTGGGGATTTCACCTGACTGCCATGACTTTTCAAATATTATGGAGAGTGGCTTGGCAACTACATCTGCCAATTCCCTCAGGAAAACTGAGACAAAAAAATTGCTGAGTACCTCAGCCTTCTCTGTGTCAGTTGTCACTAGATCTCCTGTCTTATTTATTGGGGGGTACATTTTCTGTAGTCTTCCTTTTCTGATCAACTGCAGAAGCCCTTCTTATTGTTCTTCATATCCCTTGTGAAATTCAGCAGCAGACATGCTTTAGGTTTCCTGATCCCATCTCTACACACCCAGATAGCATCCCTATATTCTTCCCAGGATGCACGTCCCTGCTTCCACTGCCTGTGCATTTCCTTCTTGCACTTCAGTTCAACAAGAAGGTCCTTACTGAACCGTATTGGTCTCCTGCCTTCCTACCTGCTTTCTTACATATGGGAATCAAGAGCACTTGTTTTCTAAGAAAAACATCCTTAAATAGCTGCCAGCTCTGTTCCGCTCCTTTATCCCTGAGGGCAGTTTCCCAGGGAGTCTTATCCACTAGTTCCTTAAACAACTGAAAGTTTGCTCTGCTAAAATTCGGGGTCTTGACTTTATGTTTGCCTGGCCCATATACCTCAAGTTCATGATGGGCCTGGGCCCAGGCTGCAGCCCAGGCTGCCACCGTCTTGACCTCTCCAATTTGTTCTTTTGTGTTGGTGAGCAACAGGTCCAGTAGTGCTTCTCCTCTGGTTGGGCTGTCTTTCACCTGGATTAAAAAATTTTCCTCAACACACTCCAGGAGTCTCCTGGATGGCTTACAGCTTGCTGTGCCACTTTTCCAGCAACCCCCCCACACCCCCAGCTCCTTCCTTGCCTGTCCCTTCTGAAGTCAATAGCCATCAATTGCAGCACGCCAGTCTTGTGATTCATCCCACCAAGTGAACTATGACTGTGCTGGACTTTTACTGTTTGCTCAGGAGATATATGGAGGCGTCCATCTCACAGACGCAGCTGAGGAGGCAGGACTGCAGCATACATATGCTTATTTCAAACAGGGTGAACAAGATCATGCATTAAGCCTATAGCTGCACAGCCCCATTAACAGGTTTTTCACCTTGGCCTGCCTAAGGCTGCACAGCATCTTCAATATTTTCTCAAGCAAGTAGCTCTTCCTGATGCCTGTGCTGCTGAGCTTCATATTTTATGTGATCCAGCTAAATTCATTCCAACTTATGGGTGCTCCAGGTACACAAGAAACATAAATGAAGTCACAGAGTCACTCAAGGCAATTCAAATCTGCCCTTGATGTAATTGCAGACTTGGGATCATTTGGGAGATATCTGTTGTCCGTGGATGATGGATTTTATTTTAAAACTGATTTATCATGGTGTTCTAATTCATAACCATTGTTACATGAGTAAGAAAACTTCATATCTCAATAGGGAAGTGGTTACAACTGCATACTGTTAAGTCTCCAGCAAAGGACTCTTCCTCATGGTAAAAGGTTTTTGTATTCATACAGATTTAAAATACCCAGATACATCAGTAATCTCTTAAAATAAGAAATCCATGACCAGAGGTATGGCAGGCATTAGGCAGAAAATTTAGTTATTACAAGGGGATCCATGGATACAGCTTTCTTATTTTCTTTTTTAAATTATCTCCTTGCAAAAATATTCAGATTTTTTTAAAAAGTTTTGTTCTGGTTCAAAGCAAGAGAGAAATAGCTCCTTGATCATTCCAGACCACCTAGTTTTTGATAACTTCCAAGCTCAATTAAGAGATAATTCCAAGAATCATTTCAGAGCAATCAATCAGTCAAATTATAAAGTTTCTTGTTTAGTATTTAATGTTTCAATGTGATATAAATATAATATGTATGAAGATGTTACTGTATTGGATGAATGTATATGTGTATATTAATGGTTTAATAAAAGGCTTAATTTTGCCAGTAGGTAATGTGAACTTAGGTAGAGAGAAAGAAGCCAGTCATGACTCTTCCTTTCTGCTTAACCCATGCCTTTAATAAGCTGGGGGGTACACAAAATACGGCATGTCTGGAAAATGTGTGCACAAGCTGGAGACCAGAAGGATGTGTAGAATGGAAACTCTGGGTATCACTAATTTGAATATTTCTAACTGTTCAGGCAAATGTTCAAGATCTTTTGGGGGGAACATGAACAGGTGAAAATGCATTTCAATGCCACATGAATGTGACATTTCCTTTGCTGTTGCACACTTTGTGCATGTGCCCGGGATCTCCCTGTGCAGCATGCCTGGGCTGCCGTTGCCTGCCCTGTGCATTGGGGAACACCAGCTCCTTCCCTCTGCGGGTTACTCTGGGGAAGGAGGCGGCACTCTCTTTCTTAGGCCATCTACTCCACAAACAGCCTCAGCAAAGGTGCTGCGCCACATGGCCAAGTTTTCATTTCTATTTCAAGATGGTGAAAACAATATTTTAATTTTGACTTCTGCCTGGCCTCTGCAACAGTGTGGGTCTGTTTTTTGTCAGGGTGAAATAAGAAGGGACAAAAATGTAATGGTAGACCTTGTTGCAGAACTGAACTGTCCTCTAGGTCTCCTACAAGCTGTGGGCAGCGCAGGCAGAGATTGAGTGGCTGAGCCAGTTCCTAGCTGCCTGGTGCTTTGGCTCAGAAGACCCGTGATCAATGGTGGAAAGCAGTACTACAAAATGGGAAGAGTGCAATCCGCTGCAGTACTTCAGGATGTGGAAGCCATCTAAGCTACCCATCCTCCTTGTAGTCTCTGATAAATGAGCAGCAGAGCATTGCAGGTGAGCACTGAGAAGAAAGCTGAGACACTGGAATGCTGATATACATCGCTCCTTCCCAGACATTTTGGGGTTGGGAAGACCTATGCATTTCAGAAGGAGCTTGTGCTCCTCTCCTTCCAGGTGATACCCAGGAAGTCACAATGGCCTTTTTGCTCCCAGGAGCAACTCTGGTTGTTTGCTACAGTCCCTAACTGCTGTTTCCTCCACGCCTCTCCTCAGAAAAAAGTGTTACAGGCCTTGCAGATTTTTCTGGAAGCTTCCATGACAAGGTTGCTTTGCATGCAGCCCAGTCTTTGCAGAATAAGTGAATCTCGTTCACAGAATTACATCAGCAAAATCAACGGGATGTACCTATAACACCACTAATTTTTGATGATTCCTTCTCTTAACATGTCTCGAGTTCCCTAGCTGCCCCACCTGTCAGTAGGACCACTGCAGAGGAAAGTGTGGGGCCACCACCAGCACCCTCCTCCCTACAGGAAGCTGCCAACTATCACTCGGTCATACAGGCACTGAGGCAGGTGGTCAATGTGGCTCTGATTTGATTCACAGATTCCTTGGGATGTCTTTCTCTCCTCAGGATATCATGCATTTGCATCTTTATGTCACCTCTGCTACTAGCTCTCTCCTTTGTCCATTGCTTTATTGCCTGACTGCACACAGACAACTGAAGCAAGATAGTGAGGGTGGTAACTATTGTCTGTTCAGCTGGACAAAGAAATTGTCTTCTCTGGTGCTTAAGAATACTCACCACAAGCTTCTCCTGTCTGTCTAGGCCTACCACGGCGATATTCAGGACATTCCTTGGCTGAGTTGCTACAGCTCAAAACCACAATTCAATGCCACAAATCAGGAATCAGGACATTTGATGAGACAGGGAAGAGGTGGATGCTACATGTTCAGTAATGACAGGCATTGCTTGTAGGCTGTAAGGGAGAAATGGTCCTTCCCTAGGAGGAGGAGTGGGAATGGGAGAGAGCTGGTATGTGGCAACTTCCTGGGAACAAGGGGAATAAGGAACAGGAGGCACCTTCAGATGGGTGAGGTGGATAGGAAGGACAGGAGAAGGAAAGACAGAACAGGCCAATGTCCAGTGTTATTCACACCTATGATACTTTGCAGCCAATATTCATAGAAGCAGATGCAGTATTGAACTGTGTCACTCCAAGTCAGCAATAGGTCATTATTATGCAAATCAAGGGGAGCCTGCCCTGATATTATCCCAGCATCAGGTATTTGAGAAGGTGATGGCATGTGGAGCTAGAAAAAGTGATCTGTGCAGGATCAACAGTGAAGGCTGATGTCTCAGGAACTGTGAGAAGTGGCTGAATTTTTAGTTCAATCCTCATATCTGTCCTACCATCACTAACACCCTAGATGGGGACAGATGTGTAAATGACGGCTATTTGAAAGGGGAGGAGATTCTATATTAAGTCTAAGTTAACTTCAGTAAATACACTCCTAGGTGGACAAACAGGTTCAACAAAGTTTGGCGGGGAGCAGCAGGAGGGGGCTGCCCCACAAGGGCAGCTGAGCTGGGAGACGGGGGCGGGGGGGGGGACAGGGGGCAGGCAGGGCCATGCTGTCACCACCAAGGACACAGCCCCGCAGCAGCCGCACATGGTGAGTGGGGCAGGGATGGTGGCAGCGATCAGGGACAGCCACAGCCCCCGATCACTGGGCAAGTCCACGGGGACGAGGCTGGGACAAGGTCGAGGCTGGGACAAGGTCGAGCCAGGGAAGGGCAGCCAGTGGAGTCAGAGATGCACAGGCACAGCATGTAAGGTAAAGCCTGAGCCTCAATACAGCCCCAAAGCCACGAGGTTAAAACCAATGGGTGAAGGGCAAGATCTTGAGAAATCCTCAAAAAAGTCACCTTCAAGTCTGGCAACGGGAAAGGCAGAAAGAAGGTCCTAGCAACAAGTAGTATGTTTTCCTTATGGGAACAGCGTTCTATTGGATGCAGAAGTACAGGTAGAACAGCAATGAAATCTGCCTGTACAGAGTTAATGTGATGATTAAAGCATTTTTGCTCTGGATTGGCGGCCCATGGTGTGATTTTCCATCGCGTGGAACCGGCGCCCAGAACTCCCCTTCCAAATGTCAGTCTGCGTTCAGGGAATCGGTTCTTCCGTAAGAGCTGAAAAGAACATAAAAAGTTAGGAGAGGGACAGGCTGGCCGAATATCTCTGTGGGCTGTTCCTGTGGGAAAGACAGTGCTTTGCAAGAAGAAAAGGGTGCTAAAACCCCTGTCTTCAGATGTGCAAATGTTTTTCTTTGTCTTAGATACATTCCCATTTCCTTTGATATCGGGTTGGTAGATCCACCCTGAGCAATGAGTTCAGCTCGTTACTCGTTTTCAGCTCTCCATACAATTTAGTTTGTGTTTAGAAAGAAATCAAACTAACCTTTGTAGCTCGTATGTTTTTGTTTCCCTACGCTTGTGCCTGCCAGGCGAAGTTTGATAATCAACTCCCAAAGGAAAACTGATTTGTACTGCCTGGGATTTTTTTTTTTTCTTTTACTTAGCCTTCTGATGCTGATTCCAGCTGTTTCTCAGCACCTCTTTCCATGGCCCTTAGCTTTCTCTCCCAGACAATATGCAATACACACCATTGTCTATTAGGAAGAAGACTTTGGCAGGCGATAAATAGCAGAGAGGTGACACACATCTGCAAAAATCCAACGAGAAGAGGGTTTTAATTTAGATTCTCTTCATCTCAAGAAAAAAAAATCCTGGAACCATGCGACTTTCTAAGGGCACAGATCGTATGCAAGCGAAAGTGTTAAGTACTTTGGTAAAATATTTATATTGGTGATGGCTGACAGTTTTGAGGAGAGAAGGCGCTTCATTCCACGACTGAGAAGAGGAACTTTATCCCGCCTCATGCCAAGATATTCTCACTGTTATTGTTAACTACTCCACTCTGATGGGACCATATGAAGCTGTTCTTGGACAGTTAAGGATAACACAGAAAATCAGTTAGTGATAACTAATGTTAATTAGGCGAAGGGTGGCTTCCCTGCCAAATCTCTGCACGTGAGTATGTGCTACTGACGAAAGCGGGGGGGGGGGGGGGGTCCTCCCGGATAATCTGCCCCTTGTGTGGGCTGGGAGGAGAGTTCGGACTGCTGAAGGGCACAGAGCCGGGCTGCCCCGAGCGCTGCCTAGGCAGACCCCCCCGTGCCTGAAGGAGCGAAGGGACGCTGAGGGCTCTGCCGGAGCTTCCCCCCCTTCCCCCGGCCCCCGCCCCGGCCGGAGCTCCCTCCCACGGGCGTGTGTGTCCGCGGGGCTCGGAGCCGCAGTTGCAGCCGCCGTGGATTGTGCCGGCCTAAAGCTCTAGGAAACGGTGGAGGAACCAGCGTGGGGAAATGGAGAGGAGGGGGGGTCGGTGCTGTGTAAGCAGGCTGCCAGTCAGTGCCCTGCTGCCACTCAGCCCTGAGCCCGCCCGCCGCAGGCTCTCCTCTCCCATTTCTCCATTCGTGGCTGTTTCCCGTATGAGCGAGCTCTGCCACAGCACTGGGCACCAGCAAATGGAGGGACGGGGAGTCTGGGGAGGGGTCCAATACTTCCATACAGGGCAAAACACAGATATTCAGCAGTTCCCGCACTTAGAAAACTTGCACGTACAATCGCTTTTCCCTCACCACCCAGCCAAGACGGAGCCTCAGTACCGAGAGGAGAAGCAGGGCAGGATTACTACCGGCCCCACGCCGGTCCCTCCAAGACAGGGCAGGCGAGGTGGGGTGCAGCGGCCGGCGAGAGGAGCTGCTCCGGGACACGGCTGGGAGTGTGCGCAACCCCTCTGGTTCACCCTTACTGCTGAAGCGCGACAAGGGTTAATCTGGGACCCACGAGTGTGAGAGCTCCGTTCAAGGGCTTCGGCAGCGGTGCAAGAAACAGAAGGTTTCCGGACCCCTAACACGATTGTTTCCAGAAAGGAATAGCCAGACGGGACACATACCAATCCGTTACAGGAATGTGCGTGTAATTAACATCTCGGACCCGAGGCCGGGCCGGGAGCGGCGCCGGGAGCGCAGCGCCGGGGCCGGAGAGAACGAGCCGCGGCTTTACGCCGGGCGCAGCCGCCGAGCTCCTGATCGCAAGGGACGCCTTGGCGACCGTCTCGTCTTAGCTAGGCTGAGCGGCAGCGGGTCCCGCCGCCGAGCGAGCCCCAGGCAGGGCGGGCAGCGCCGTGCTCGGCAAAGGGGACCGCGGAACTCCCCGAGCAGGCAGGTGCTCCCGGCGCTGCGCTGCGGCGGCTTGCGCAAGCTGGAGCGAAGAAACCCGAAATGAAACTGTAAAAGATGATCGACGCGAAGTGCACACCACACTCACTCCCACGTCGTCGAGCAGCAGCAGAAGGAAGACCTGATGTCCCCTTCCAAGTGCTCGGGGGTCCCCACACGGAGCACTTGTTACAGTGACCTTAGAGACAGCTTCTCTCAACAGCCCACTGTTGTGTTCCAGTACACTGCTTGCTTCAGTGTACACATCCTTCACCTCCTTAACGTTCCATATGTTTACCGTAAAATGATAGGCACACACACATCCGTAAAATGACGTGCAGACACACATACACATTGTGTCTCCGACACACACATCGCACTGTGCTCCCGGAAAAGACAGTGCACCCTGAAACGCACATTAGATTTTTCACTCCCAGATGCAAACATCACCGTGCACCGCCCGACACACACATCGCTCCGCGCCGACGGCGCACACATCGCCCGGCGTAGGACACGGTGATCGCTCTGCGCCCCCCCCCAGAGCACATTACCCTTATGTCCCGACACTCACCGCACACTGAGACCAACACCACACGCACCACTCTGCCCCGACAGACACGAAACACACGGCTCCGTTCCTTCCCTACACACGCACGGCTCTGCGCCGAGGGACACACACCTCGCTTCTCTCCCCAAAGACGCTCCTGTTGTCCTGAAAGCAGATTCGTTACCCGGTGTGCGACAGACCAATCTCACACGCTCAGGAGAGATACTGTTTTATTCTGCGCAGGGTGCTCGGTGGACGTTCCACAAATCAAGCACACCAGATTGATCAGGTGTGTCCCCTTTAAAAAGTAACAATTGCATCTAATTTATTAAACTACTCCTATCTAGTACATATTCAAACTACCTAATGCATATGCATACGCTTACATACATAACCATGACACATCAATTGCCTTCTCCGCATGGGCGGGGGTCTCGGGTGGTCTTCGGTGGTCGTTTGAGGAGGTATCCCCTCCTCACTTTGACTGCTAAGTCACTCTATATAGAGTCAATGTTTCGTTTTTCTGCCAAGAGGGACACATCATCAATCAGGAAGAACAGAAAGGATCAGAATTGGTGCTCCAGGTGAGGCACCATTAATCAGGAAGAATAGAAAAGCTCAGAATTATCTTGGCTAACTAACTTAATTTAAAACAGGACTTTCTAATCTACCACAGGATTTGCTATATCTGACATCACTCCCATCACCCTGCAACCCACGATCCTGCCACCTCTCTGCTCCCCAAGACACACAGACAGCCGCGGATATGGCTCTGTGGTGATGACAAACACATCGCTCTTCTCCCCACGACAACACCCATCCCTCCGCACCCCCACAACGTGCATTGTCCTGCACCTGACTGAAGCACACGTTGCCCGGGGCAGAAGCTCCCCACCCTCCCCATTTCCCTGACCTCGGTGAGTCACGGGGCCGTTGGAGCAGGAGCTTCTGTGCGAGTGAACTGGCAGCCCACTGGAAAAGGGCTCCCATGGGCAGTGGTGTTACCCTCTGCTTCGATACCGGCGGTAGTTGGTGAGTGAGAGCCGCGCGTTTGCTGCCATGCCCGAGCCGGCCAAGTCCGCCCCCGCGCCCAAGAAGGGCTCCAAGAAAGCCGTCACCAAGACGCAGAAGAAGGGCGACAAGAAGCGCAAGAAGAGCCGCAAGGAGAGCTACTCGATCTATGTGTACAAGGTGCTGAAGCAGGTGCACCCCGACACGGGCATCTCGTCCAAGGCCATGGGCATCATGAACTCCTTCGTCAACGACATCTTTGAGCGCATCGCCGGCGAGGCCTCGCGCCTGGCGCACTACAACAAGCGCTCCACCATCACCTCGCGGGAGATCCAGACGGCCGTGCGGCTCCTGCTGCCCGGCGAGCTGGCCAAGCACGCCGTCTCCGAGGGCACCAAGGCCGTCACCAAGTACACCAGCTCCAAGTAGAGCGTCTCCTGGATCCTCAGTTCTAACCCAAAGGCTCCTTTAAGAGTCACCAATTCTTTCGTTTCAAGAGCTTTGTCACTGGTGTTTTCCGACAGTTATTTAGTTTCTTTGTCTTGTAAGTCTCGCTTGCATAGTGTCCTTCGGGACCGCTTTTTCATCGGTTATTGCAGTTTTTCCTATGTGTCTCAGTCTGAGGTCTTAACCTGAAGCTGTAAAACGACAGAAATTTTGGAAACGCCCATCAGAGGGCAGCAGGGGCTAAGGAATCGCAGTCGTTGACTCGCGATTAGACCTTACCCATCTGAATGCTAGTCTGTTCTGAAACCATTAACATTGTATTAGGAAACTTAGAATAAAAAGTACTAGGAAATAGCTTAATTATTCCTTTAAAACATAAATTTTAAACGGATGTTTTTTTTCCAGATAGGGAAGACCAATGAAGAAAAACACTAAAACCAAAAAGTGTTTCCTTACTAATTAATTACTTAAATACTCAAAGACAATTTTAAACTATGTTGGCATATATTTATGACTGATAACATAGTTTGTTATGAGAACAGGGAAAAGGGATGGACCAGAGCTGAAGACACCAGGGACTTTCACTGAGCAGTGGTATGCAGCAAGCAGACATCGCAGGCAAGGTGCCCTACAACGAGCTGGCAATTGAAGCAGCCCACAAGAGTGCACACATAAGAGGCAGCGTGAAGAAGGCTTACCAGGAACAGCTAGGTAATAGTAGGGCATAGGAAACCATAAAGAGTTAAGTGTACAGACCACAGTTAGAGGTTCTGTTCTAAACTATGTTAGGGCTTTTATATCAGTGGGATTAAACATTGGTCATTAAGATAATCAGAGAACATGGCATCAGTAAAACTGAAATAGAAGAGAGAAATTAAAGCTCTTTTTACTGAAAACTTGGTGGCTCTTAAAAGAGCCTTTGGGTCAAGCAGCTCTGGCACAGAGTGCACAGACAGCTTATTTGGAGCTGGTGTACTTGGTGACGGCCTTGGTGCCCTCCGAGACGGCGTGCTTGGCCAGCTCGCCGGGCAGCAGGAGCCGCACGGCCGTCTGGATCTCCCGCGAGGTGATGGTGGAGCGCTTGTTGTAGTGCGCCAGGCGCGAGGCCTCGCCGGCGATGCGCTCGAAGATGTCGTTGACGAAGGAGTTCATGATGCCCATGGCCTTGGACGAGATGCCCGTGTCGGGGTGCACCTGCTTCAGCACCTTGTACACGTAGATCGAGTAGCTCTCCTTGCGGCTCTTCTTGCGCTTCTTGTCGCCCTTCTTCTGCGTCTTGGTGACGGCTTTCTTGGAGCCCTTCTTGGGCGCGGGGGCGGACTTGGCCGGCTCGGGCATGGCAGCAAACGCGCGGCTCTCACTCACCAACTACCGCCGGTACCGAAGCAGAGGGTAACGCCGCCGCCCGCGGCAGCTCTTTTATAGCGGCGCTGGGCAAAGCGGCGGCTCAACGGCCTCGCATCGCCATTGGTTGGAAGTTCTGCTTCGGGTCGTCACGCCGTACTACGCTGCACTATTGGACACCTCTCGATTCGCATTCCCATTGGTTGCCGGTACAACGCCTCCCTCCCAGCCTATCAGCGACGGCGCCGCCGCTCCGCCCAGGTCGTATATAAGCGGGCGGGCGGGCGCGACGGGGAGCAGGTCTCTGTTCGTGCGAAGTGCTGCGGTCTTCGGTTGCCTGAGTCGCTGCGATGTCCGGCCGCGGGAAGCAGGGCGGGAAGGCGCGGGCCAAGGCCAAGTCGCGCTCGTCGCGGGCCGGGCTGCAGTTCCCCGTGGGCCGCGTGCACCGGCTGCTGCGCAAGGGCAACTACGCGGAGCGGGTGGGCGCCGGCGCGCCGGTGTACCTGGCGGCCGTGCTGGAGTACCTGACGGCCGAGATCCTGGAGCTGGCGGGCAACGCGGCCCGCGACAACAAGAAGACGCGCATCATCCCCCGGCACCTGCAGCTGGCCATCCGCAACGACGAGGAGCTCAACAAGCTGCTGGGCAAGGTGACCATCGCGCAGGGCGGGGTGCTGCCCAACATCCAGGCCGTGCTGCTGCCCAAGAAGACCGACAGCCACAAGGCTAAAACCAAGTAAACGCATCTAAGACTAATCAGGAAACAAAATGGACAAAAAAAGGCTCTTTTCAGAGCCACCCACAGTGGTCATAAGGGACTGAGTCACTCTTTGGTTTCGGTTCTTCTAGGGAATGCAGGCGCAAACATGTAAGCTGTTTTTCCTTAAAGTGTTTACCTTAACTATGCTGTTTTCTCTGCCTGCTGAAGTTTTTTTTTTAGGGAGGTTGTTTTATTAACACTAAATGTTACTTTTAAAAAATTTTGGGCTGATCAACTGAGGGATTCAATGTACTTGTTTGTTTCTTTTTTAGAATTACTTCCTATTTTTTTTTTAATATAACATTTTTATGCTTTAAGAAAATCTGGACATTCTTAACACGTCAGTAGTGGCACCTATGTTTTTATACAATACTGGAGTAAACATTGCACTGCCTAGTAAAATAATTCTGGCTTTGTTGTAGGTGTTCTTGCAGTATTTATTGGAGGATGATATAAACCAAAGTATTCATATCAGTCTAGATTACTTCTGTTCTGTTGGAGAGTATTAAAGAGTTGCCGATCGCTGTCACAACTCTAGGCAATGCAATTTTCAAATTTAGAGAGAAGGGGAGGGTGGGGAAGCAAAGAACACACAAAAAAATAAAACCCTGAAGAAATGATGCAGTCCCGGCAGTGACCCTGAACCAATTATTTCACAACAGGAGGGATGTTCCCTCCCTCGGGCTGCTTGTTGATTTTTATTTTTTGCTGCATTTTAATGCTGTTGTGAGAGAGTCCTGCTGGCTTTCCTTGGCAGAATTAATTCTGCAGAACACTAGGGAAGGATTTCAGGCAGGGCAGGGTTACCGGTGTTCTCAGTTCGCTGCCTGATGTGATGTGCCACCATGCTGATGGCCGCTGCAGTGTGCCTGGAAGAGCACTATCACTTTTAACTTGGTTTTTCTGGCACTACTGACTCGATCCATCCCCTCTTCCGTATGAGGTATGGGGAGTTTTGAGCTCCCACCTCATTTTGGGAGCAGGCAAGTGGCTCTTAGAAGAGCTGCTGCTGTTCTAGCAGGGCATAGTGTTGACTTAAAGTTGTTTCTCTGCTTTGATGTTGCCCTGCTTGCTACCGTTTTCCTTCTGGCTTTAGTGGGGCTCCTTGCTGCTTTTTTAGCCTCACAGTCTTGTGCAGGCTCTTGGCCGCAGAGGCCACCAGCTGCTTGACTTTCCTGGGGCTCTCTTTTGCGCTCTGTGGAGGCAGGCACGGCCTCGGTGGTCAGCTCGGTGGCACTGGAGCAACAGGAGGGGTTTTCAGTATGACCAGTTTTCCCCATCCCTGTCCTCCAGTATAGGGAAGAGAGAGATGTGGACTAATGTATCTGTGGACCTGGTGTTCACTGAGTTTAGCTTTCCTAAAATTGAGTGGGTAAGAAGTTGACTTCCCCCTTCTACAGGGGAGGGAAGTTTCCACTCCCCTCTGGGTCTGTCTTTGTTCCACATGATGAAACTGTCATCTGCATATCAGAAGCACTGAGAATTGTAGCAAAAATGGGGAAGAGTCCTGTGAGCCCCCCTGGGTATGTGCGCATCACCTCAATGTTGTGTGAGAGGATTTAAATTCTAGTCTCTAGACTGTAGAAACTTTCAAGAGGACAATCTTTTGGATTTCTTTCCCTTATAAATTGGTGCTCTGGTATCAGCAGTACAAATGCAATAGTACAGAAAATAGAGTCTTCATTATCATTCTTGTAGCTGTGTGTCTCATTTCCCTGTTGCAGAATGCGTTTAGGCAATATGTGGCTCTAGTTTCAAGTAGTCCATCTGGGTAACAAAGCCTTAAAAACCCGATAGGACTACGTGAGGTCTAAACCGTGAAGGGCCAAAAGGCCTCAAATGTATATTGTACAGCCAGACACGTTCGTGAAGTGTGGTTTACCACAACTGGGCTAAGTGGGCAGGCTGGTTTTGAAAATAGATGTATGTATTAACAAGGCGAGCGTGAACACCCGCAGTCTCCTAAGCGGCACAGGCGGATTTCCCGGTTCGTTCTTTAACAACAACTCGGGTTTCCAACAGCTGAGTGGGAGAGGAAGGTGCAAACGCCTGTGATCGAGAGACAAAGAGCGATCCGCCTCCCGGGGCCCGTGTGACTGGGATCACTTTGCAACTCCGAGGAGCCGGCGCTGCGGGCGGCCGGGCAAAACAAAAGGCAGCGCATCCTCCGCACCCCCCCACTCCCCCCCGCGGCGGGTCGGCCGCTGATGGACAGCTGCCAGCACCCATCCCTCTGCTCCCACCGCGCCTGAGGAAAGGCGGACGTGGGCTCTTTCGGACGGCGGACCGCCCAGTGGCACCCGGATTGAAGGGCTGGCTGCACGTTGAAACGACTTAATTATGTATGAATTTGTTTGTTTCTTCGTTGGGCGTTTTATTCCTTGAGTGGGGGAAGCAGAAGAAGAACCGAAACACTCAAAGGGCTTTTAATGTCTACGAAGCAGTATTGGTTTTACTGCGTGATTTAATCCCACGAGTTTAATTTGGGTACGTTAACGGGGGAGAGTTTAGGCTGAAGCCGAATTATCTCGTCGCTGCGTAAACGCAGCGGGTGGCGGAAAACGGAGCGGACAGGCCCCACCGGGACCCCTCGCTTCTCCAGCGACGGCGAAACCCTCCGGCTTTGTCGGTCCGGCCGTGGCAAACGGAGATTTTCCTGCTCCCCGCGCCGGTGCCAGAGACGGGGACTCAAGGACCGATCCTCCCCCGGGGGAGGAGGGAGCCGGGCTCCATTGCGGCCAGGTCGAAGGGGGGAGTGCGGTGTCCCACGGCAGATTCCGAGGGGAGAAGCGGGGAGGGAGGCCGGGCTGGGCCGAGGAGGATGCCGCAGAGGGGATGGGGCCTTGCGGGGGTCGGAGGCTGAGGGGGCTGCGCTGCTCTGCGGCACCCGGCACCCCCCGCCCCGCAACGGGCTCCGGGGAACTGCGGGGAGAAGGGAAAGGAAAGGGTCGGCTGTCTCCGGGGAGGCCAGAGCAGGGCCCCGGATTTCTAAATCCAGAAACAAGCTATTTCCTTTTCACTTTTTCGCCAACTGAGGTATTTTTAACTCTGTCATTGTCAAGAAATAAACCTGTAGGGTAAGGGGAAAAGCCCGCAGTATTCAGTTCAGGCAAATGCTGTAAATAAATCCCAGTTCTTCTGAAGCTTCTTGATGTCCCCTGTTGTTTATACCCTGTGCCATTTCCTGCTGAGAAATACCGTCTTTCATGCAAATGTTCTCAGGTGGAAAGTACCGTAAAAATGAAAAAAAGTGAGAAAGACTTAACTGCCTTCATGGTGTTATGAAAAGGGTTAATCGCTCTGATTGTCTTTATCAACGTTTCAGAAACACTCATTGTTTGATTTTTGTCCCGTCAATAAATGCAGAATTAGAGGCTGCTTCTGTAAGTCTGAAGTACAACAGATACACATCCCATGAGGTTTTGTGTGACATTTAAGTATCGATTAACGTTAAAACTCCAGGAGCTAAATGGGCCTTACACCCACGTGGCCATTTCCCTTCTTCCATAGGATTTGTACCAGCGATTTCAAAAGGCAGAGTTTAAAAGCTCCTGCATGTAGGGAGTGGAACCAATCTAGAGAAATTGTCTGGGCTTCCTGAGCCAGCTCAGTTGAGCCCAGGCACCCGGGTTTGCCTGTGATCCGGTCAGTCCGGTCTGCTGGTACTTGGAGCACAGGAGGAGGCAGCCCTATTTAAAGATGATTTCAACGTGTAGAAAGATTGGGGCTATGATATTGCTATGGCAATTCTTCTCCTCTTTTCTAAGCGGGATGATGAAACATGCTAACCTTGCTGTGTTCCAAGCGCACAAGGCAAAAAAACCTTTATCACGTGCAGTGTTTGGATTGTTTCGCATTGCAGTGGCTGCTACTTGCTGCAAAAGGAAAAGGGGATGCACACAAGAGATGCATGCATTTCTTCATAGCTCTGATGCTGCATAAAGGTAGTACAAGATCCCTATACTCTGTCTGAAGTCCAAATTTCAGCGGTAATTCTCCATGTGTGCCATCTTCCTATTTTGGGAATTATTTCTTCCATTTTCCTATGACCCTTCCAAGCACAAAATCTACATGCAATGCAAGCAGGAATACAAGTACAAAAAAGGTTGTGGATTTTACTGGTGATGAAAATTCCAAGCTGTCCTGATACTCCTTTCATATGCAAACTACTTATTTTCTATTTTTAAAATGCACGTATGTCCAGAATTGCTTCCTGTGCTTTTCTGTGTTAAAAAATGAATATAAGAACATTTGTGATTAATACTTAGTATCATTTTTGACAATGAATGCTTTTGGAACCACCTCTCCATCAGGACAGGCCATCAAATAATTTAGTTCTTTGCAGCCACCAAAGAAATGCAAACCAAAACCTAAAACACCCTTTCCACCTACACAGGCCTCTGGCTCTGACCCCAGTCCCCGAGGAAAGAGCTGCCCCTGCTCACTGTAATGCTTCTTCCTTCCTTGTAGGTAAGTGAGCTGGGAAGGCAGAAGGGGTGTTCACAGCTCCCTCCCCCTCTACTTCCAGCCCTCTTCTCCAGGGAGATTTGTGCCACGTCTTGAGCTGCGCTGTGCTCTGATACAGCACAACCCCAAGACCAGGTTTTTGGAGCCCAAGGACTCAAGTTTTTCCTTTACAATGTGAACCAGGAACATTTTCATTACTGGCCAAAAGCGTTACATCAAGGTGTATGTAAGACCGAATCTTTTTCCCTAGCTGCGGTTGATACTTTCTCCCTCAAGGCTAATTATTTTGAAATATATTCTTTTCTATTAAAACTGGAAAAAAAAGTCTCTGGGAAAATGACATAGCAATAATTTGCCCCATGTGTTGAGTAATTATAATCTCTGGCCATTAGGAAAAACAATTTCATAAGTAGGGGAGCGGATATTGATTTACTCCATTAAAAGAAAGAGCAGGAAATAGTATAAAATTGCTATAGCCAGTGTGTGATTTGTTCAGGTTTTGGATCAGGTGTATGGCATTTATTTCTTGTTTCTGATTCACTGTCTGGTCAGTTAACTAGAGAATACTGTTATTTGTTTACCCAGTTGGTGTATTTCGTTTTTGCAGAAGTAAAAGCACTTTTTTTTTTTTTAAACATGATGATTTATAAATATAAATTTTCCTGTAGGTATGCCGATCTAGCGAAGATATAAGTCTTTCCAAGAATGCTGCTAACTTTATTATTCCATTAAAAATAAGATAGGGGAATTTTTTTGTAACTGTTCAGACTGTTCTTCAGTGTTCTTTAAGCTGGTTATCCACTACAGGACTAAACTGTAATGTAACTGTTAATTTAATATACAAAAGGTTGCTGATATTAAAAAAAAGAATTTTGACAAAAATGTTTGTATAACCAAAAATAAATATACCCTATATCCTATATTTCAGTTGCTGTGAATAAAGAGGTATTTTGAAGATAGACATGGAGGGTAGATAAAAATACAGCACAAAGGTCCTGTTTAAAGATTATGTATTCTAGCACTTCCCAGTGTTGAGAATTGTTAGGACTAATAGCCTGGTTTAGCACTAGAAGATAAAGTAGTCGAAGCCTTAGGCCACAAGAGGTGGCTGAGAGTAAACATTTTGTTCAAACTAATGCTGCAAACACAGAACTAGCTGAAACCGGCAAATGCAAGCAGAATGAAGATAAGGACCAAGGAAACAATTCCAAGAGAATGAAGTAACTTCAGAAGGTGGCAAGCCCAGGAACAACAAAACCAGTAAGTCAAGAGACCACAGACCAGAATTGATTAGACCTGGGGATCGGGTGATGGGTGGTACAGGTACAACTCGGGGGAACGATCTGGGGTAGGGGGTCCCTCTTTGGAGGCACCCGGCTTGAACTACTCTGCATGTGGGGTAAATAAACCACTTATTTACTCAGCGGATTGGAGATTTGTCTTCTTGGAGCAGGAGTGTAGGGCCGAGCCCCGTTGAGGTGCCATGCACATAATTCCGACCATGGTGTGGGTGGCAGCAGCATAATTCCTGCTACAGCAGGATGATGTATTTGAACGCTGTGCCATCTTACTGTTGTTGGGTGATGTCATCTGGGTAGAGTGGATTTAAGAATACAAAGAACACTGCTTTCGACTGAATAGGAAAGAACATTAAAGAGCATGAATGATGGAAGAATGTGCTGTCATATGATTTTATATGCACATTATTTGCTTTATTAATTTTGCATGTTCATCCTCCCATGGGATGAAATTGTTATGTTTGCTATATTTACTAAGCCTAACTCCTCCTACTTTTACCTTTGGTTAAAAGAACAAGCACACAAAATTTTCCGTGGTAGTTGTTTTTTGTCACGTCAGAAACTTTGGTCTCAGCACTAATAGAAAAATAATGGATGTGATAGAATCAGATCTGATGACATGCATGTGCAGGTAGAAATGCTATGTTCACATTATAGCCCCTAATATTGCTTTATCATTCATACTGAGATTGGAAGTAGCAATCATAAGCAACATTTTCTTTTCTGTTGCATGAAGAGTTCCATGAGCCTAGAAACAATTTCACATACTGAAACAGCCTTTAAAAAAAAAAAAGATCCCCTGAAATTTCTGTGAAAGCTATGTTAATGAAGCGTGCAGCACACAGCATACAAAGACAGGAAAGGCAAAAAGAATGCTTATGGATTCCTGAGCTGGGAGGCCAAAAGGCACCACTGGGCTCCTACTTCAACTCAGGCAACAGGGCTGCCCTGTGGTAGCTGTGGTTTGAACTAGGGTCTGGTTTTTTTAGGACAAGATAGTTAAATTTGACTTTTACGTGACTGATTATAGAGAATAATAGCCACTGACAAATTCTTCTGATGATCATCATCACTGTCAAAATATGAGCACTTTTAGTATATGATATTTTCTAAAGTCCCTTTCTAGTGACCCGCGTATCCCCTTACATGAAAACCTGAAGACTGAAATATGCCATGGTTTATTAATATTTTTAGGTATTAGACATATACAGAGGCCCAGAATGTGCAAACTATGTTTCAGTTTGCACTAAGGCACTTGGAAAGCAGATCTCTAATCTCCATTTGAAGCTGCTAAAAAACGGAGTATGGAGGATGCCTCTTCCCACTCGATACCTGAAATCCCATCCAAGAGGTACTTTCAGCTTGAAGGCTGATGGGCAACTACTAAATTGGTGACAGATTAAAGAGAGACCTCGTGCCTGTCTCTGTACCTGTGCTACCAAACATGCAGTCAGTTCTGGAAATGTTGACTTCTGTGATTCTGTAGTCCCTGTATGAAGTAAGTGTGTTCAGAAGTCCACAGAATATGCTTAGAATGCAGGATTATTCAGATCCCGTTTGAGATAAGGCAATACTGGCTTTGATCTGCATCTACAGCAGCATCTAATTACCCAAGAATGAGGTGGAATGATTTAGAAAGCCTGCGGATTGAGGCTGAAAGACTTTAGGGCTGATTAGTAGCTATATGATAAACTCTGATAGTTTACGAAGCCAGCCCATAGCGGCTAGTTTCTTAGATTTTAATAGTTTTAATACAATTAATGACATATAAATACAGGAAAGGTCAAATAGGTATGAAAAAATATTCATCTTCACTTTGTGTTTTTAGTTACAGAGGGAATATTCTCTACCTAAAGCAGTTGTAGGGAGAAGCTATACACACTATTATAAAAAAAAATCACATGCACAGTAGAATTAAGAAAATTACTGAAGATAAATAACTTTTAGAAAGGACTTCTGTGCTGTATTAATCACTGGGATATTGGTAAAAGCTTATTAAGATAAATGTCACTTGCTACTACAAATTCTTTCACTGTACCCTGTAGCCACCTGTCACTTCAGCTACAAAAGAAAGACTGAGCACCATCAAGTGGTAGACATTGTTATAGCAGTTACAACGAGGTACGTGGATCAGCTTCCATTAGTAATAATTTTGATACTTTCCCGACTAGAAAACTACAGCCTTTTTTTCCTTCACTTTGCAACGCATATAACATGAACATACTTAGAATTAATAGCGATGTATTGCACGAGAAAATATACATATCACAATCTTAGGAAGAACTGTAATAGAACTAAGGAAACTACCATCTAGAAAGAAAATACAATAATAAAAAGCTTTAGTTACAGAAATTTCAGTTATAACAGATCATTTCTTACCCAGATAAAGTCTATGTTCCCCAACACAATATTGGAGAACAATTAATTCATCAAAATTAATCTTAAGTGGGACTTAAAAAACAGACCGTAAATTAAGAACTCACACTGAAGAATTAGTGCAGCCCTTTTATTGAAAACTTGGTGGCTCTTAAAAGAGCCTTTGGGTTAGAACTGAGGATCCGGGAGACGCTCTACTTGGAGCTGGTGTACTTGGTGACGGCCTTGGTGCCCTCCGAGACGGCGTGCTTGGCCAGCTCGCCGGGCAGCAGGAGCCGCACGGCCGTCTGGATCTCCCGCGAGGTGATGGTGGAGCGCTTGTTGTAGTGCGCCAGGCGCGAGGCCTCGCCGGCGATGCGCTCGAAGATGTCGTTGACGAAGGAGTTCATGATGCCCATGGCCTTGGACGAGATGCCCGTGTCGGGGTGCACCTGCTTCAGCACCTTGTACACGTAGATCGAGTAGCTCTCCTTGCGGCTCTTCTTGCGCTTCTTGTCACCCTTCTTCTGCGTCTTGGTGACGGCTTTCTTGGAGCCCTTCTTGGGCGCGGGGGCGGACTTGGCCGGCTCGGGCATGGCAGCAAACGCGCGACTCCCGCAGACCCCGAACGCCGCAGAGACAAAAACAAAAAAGCGAAGTGAGAGGAAGCAGCCGAGTGCCACGTATTTATAGCTGCCTTATGCAAATGAGCAGCATTCCCTCTGCGTACTTTCATTGGCCAGAACACAAGCGCGCGTCATAGCTCCCCTATAGCCGTCTTTCATTGGTCGGAATTTGATTCACCGCCTCATTGGCTGCTCAGAGGAGACCTACTTCTCAGCCTATCAGCGAAGGGACGAGGTGGGAACAGCGAGGCTATAGCTGAGGGGCGCTGGCTGCTTTTCTCCGTTCTGTTGCTGGTTGCTCTTAGACGCGAGCGAGGAAGCAAGGAAGGATGTCCGGCCGCGGGAAGCAGGGCGGGAAGGCGCGGGCCAAGGCCAAGTCGCGCTCGTCGCGGGCCGGGCTGCAGTTCCCCGTGGGCCGCGTGCACCGGCTGCTGCGCAAGGGCAACTACGCGGAGCGGGTGGGCGCCGGCGCGCCGGTGTACCTGGCGGCCGTGCTGGAGTACCTGACGGCCGAGATCCTGGAGCTGGCGGGCAACGCGGCCCGCGACAACAAGAAGACGCGCATCATCCCCCGGCACCTGCAGCTGGCCATCCGCAACGACGAGGAGCTCAACAAGCTGCTGGGCAAGGTGACCATCGCGCAGGGCGGGGTGCTGCCCAACATCCAGGCCGTGCTGCTGCCCAAGAAGACCGACAGCCACAAGGCTAAAGCCAAGTGAACCCAAGGAGGCACGTTTTCTCTTCCTGAGAAAATAATCCAAAGGCTCTTTTCAGAGCCACCCACAGAATCATAAGAGAGCTCAGTTATCCGTACTATAGTTACGCCGGTTTATACGAATTACTCGACCCGTGTTTTTTCTTATTTTCTTCATATTTATTAACAGTATTTTTAGCTTGGTGATAGTAGCAACGCTTTCCATGTTTTTGTTACCGCAAAGTCGTGCCAAAATGTCCTCTCAAAGCAAGTTTTTTCCTGGGATGGGCTCTTTCCCGTTTAGTCCTAAAGCCAGGGAACACGGGAACGCTGTATTTCGGTGAGAGCTCCCGTCCCTCCCCCCTCTTCCGCCTTTTTCGTCTCCGAGAGTGGCTGAACCGGCACCAGAGATACGAGGCGTAATCGTCTTCGGGGAAGGGGGGGGAAGGGGCAGCGGGCCGGGCTCTCCCCGGCCAATCCTTGGTCAGGGCGGGCTTTTTCAATACTTAAAAGCTCGCTCTTTCTCCTCGGGAACAAAAGGAATGGGAGATCTCAGGGCTATTTTCGGGTCAGTAACGAAACCCTCCCCTCCTCCCCCAAATAGACACAACACCATTTAAGGAGACACCTTCAGAGAAATAATATAATAGATTAGACATGGCTCAGTAGTAGCGTGCCCGGCAATTGCATTATTTTTGTTACAAAATATATCCTTAAAAAAAACGTACATCCGATGTTTATCAAAACATTATAAAACATTGCTTCCTGGTAATCAAACCAATTACTCGGCAAAAAAAAAAAAAAAAAGATGTAAAAGTCTACACTTCCCTAAAGCCGCCGCGTTATACCGTGCTCGTTAGCGTTTCTTTCGGTAATTGTAGGGGAAAAGAAGACACAATTGATCTCTGACGACTTACGAATTACTGGATCCTTGCTGCAGGTTACTGACGACCTCGGTGCCTCAGCTCCTTTAGGGAAAGTGTGGGTGGCTCTTAAAAGAGCCGTTGGATAACAAAATACGGAGAGCAGGACTCTTCTAGTATAATTTACTTCTTTTTAGGCGCCGCCTTCTTCGCCTTGGCTGCTTTGGGCTTAGCCGCCTTGGGCTTGGCTGCTTTGGGCTTCACCGCCTTCGCCTTGGCCGGGCTCTTTGCTGCTTTCTTGGGGCGACCTGCCTTGGACGCTTTCTTGGGGCTCTTGGCCGTCTTCTTGGCCGCGGCGGCCGCCGGCTTCTTCGCTTTCTTGGGGCTCTTCTTCACCGCCGCCGCTTTCTTGGGCTTCTTGGCGGCGCCGGCGGGCTTCTTGGCTGCCGGCTTCTTGGGCTTGGCGGCGGCTGCCCGCTTCTTGGGGGCTTTTTCCTTCACCTCGCCGGGCTTCTTGTTGAGACGGAAGGAGCCGGAGGCGCCGGTGCCCTTGGTCTGCACCAGGGTGCCCTTGCTGACCAGGCTCTTGAGCCCCAGCTTGATGCGGCTGTTGTTCTTCTCCACGTCGTAGCCGCCGGCGGCCAGCGCCTTCTTGAGCGCGGCGAGCGAGAGCCCCTTGCGCTCCTTGGAGGCGGACACGGCCTTGGTGATCAGCTCGGTGACGCTGGGGCCCGCCGGCTTGCGGGCTCTGGAGCCGCCCGCCGCCTTCTTCGGCTTCTTGGCGGCGGCCTTGGCGCCGGGCGCGGGCGCATCGGGGGCGGCGGCGGGAGCGGTCTCGGACATCGCGGCGGCGGCGGCAGCGTCCTCTGCGGAGCAGGCGAACACAATTGGGCTGGCGCGGGTCAGATGCTCGCATTTTTAGAGAGGAGCCGCGCGGTGATTGGTGCGTTGCAGAGCCCGCCCCGCTGCACGGCCGGGGAGCCCTTCGGTGTGCTCGATTTGTGTTTCTTTGGACTCACAAAAGTGTATTTTCCTCGGAATTTCTGCCACCAAATCGCCCCGTTTCCCCGGTGAGGGAGGAGAAGAGCAGGTACTTGCGTTCGGGAGAGTTTCCAGCCGCAAACACGCGGGCTGAGTTAAAGGAGAGGCGATAAATCCCGTGTGCTGCTGCTGGAGAGACCTCTGAAGAGAGAAACTTTTGTTTTTCCTTGCAAATTAAAAATTTCCTTTTGACATAAATGTTGCAGCAACGGCTCAGTCTGGTTCTTTAGAGGGTTTTCTTGGGGTCGAAGTTGAAATCGGCCGATTTAAAGCTATTTTGACAGTTTAAATTGATTTTGCAGAGGAGGAAGTAACACAAACTCCTCTTTCAGCTCTGAATATGGATTAAGAACCGGTTCCTTTGACCATGTGTTTTACCTCCTAAAACGCTAAAGTCTAGTGAAATAGTGTCTCGTACAACCTCCTATTGCATTTTTTATACAGCCATAAGCAATTAGTTAAGATCTGGAGATTGATGAACACACAGTTGGTTTATTTTGTCTTCCTGGAATTTCAGTAGAAGGGAGGCAAACTTACCCTGCTACCTTGTGCTGGGTGTTTTCTTTCTTTTGTTTGTTTTCCATATGAATTTCTGTGCCAATTACTAAGTAAATCAAGCTATTTGCTTTTCATGTTGCATTGGAATTTCAGGTAAACAGTCATTTGATATCTGATGTTACAAAACTGCAGCCTTGTAAAAGAAAGCAATCTCCTAAACTTCTGGTGATACTGAAATTATCTGTTGTGTCCCTAGTAATTTAAGATGTGCAAGGACTAGAATAGCAGTTTAGTAGTTATGCTCTTCCTTCCCAGAGAGTATTATCTTGCTATGTATTTTCTCTAATAATAGTAGAATTTAAAAGCATGTTAACTGTTTGTTTTGTTTTTGTTTTTGTTTTTTTTTTTACGTTTCACACAATATGTCTGCACAAAGGTTTATCTAAAGCCAATTCTGAATCCTCTTCCCACTCTAAATAAAATCCACCTAATTCTTCCTTATGCATTTTACAGCCATCACTGAAGTAAGGAAATGCTTTCAGGACAAAAAGTAGAGTACTTTGTGATAACCTGAGTTTTAACAAGGGGAGAGAGAGGTAGGCCATAGGTCATTCCTAAAGAACCAGGAAGAATTCAATCAGTATCGATATTTGGTGGAAGATGATGTAATATGCTGAACAGAACAGAGCTCTGGAATAATATTTCATTAATCTTTACCCGATTATAAACAAGTGTATTATCCATTGCCTTTTGTAGTTATTTAAGAATCACAAAGGCTACACTTCAGCCCTGCCCTCTGATTTCATTTGATATTGCCAGATATAACGTATAATGTGAACACAGTATTTAAGTACGTATTAGCAACCAAAATTTCAGATTGTATGAAAAGGTAGTTTGGGGTAAGTGTAATCCTATTTCCACTTCATTGCCTCATTTACAATGGCTGTTTTGTAAATACTGAATGTGTATATAACATGAAAACATTTTAGTTTGCTGTAAAGTTGGGTTTCAGTGAATACGAAACTGTGAATAAATGCAATGAAGGGAAAAATTGCAACTTGCACCCTTGAAGCAAAAAGTATCAGAAAAAAAAAAGGTTACAGGAAAAGTGCACCTAAGCTCTGAAATGCTTCAACAGGAAGATAATTGAGAGAAGGGCTAATCAAACTGGGAATTTCATGGTCTTGTTTGTAAAAGTCATGTAACATAAAATATGGATACAGGAATGAAATAAATTGGAGTGGATGTGGTATTGAAGATATACCTTCAGAAATTACCAAAACTGAAGTAAATAAATACATTTTTTTAAGCCTATGTCCTACATGTGTTTGTAAATCAAGGAATGAGACTTTCCACTGACTTGACTACATAGTGAAATAAAGTAGCAGTGCTGGGAGGAGAAGATATTTAGCAGCTACCAAGACACTTCATGGCACACAGACAGGGGAAAAGTGTAGACCATGAGTGACATGTCAGCAAAATGGAAACTCATGTTGCCTCCTCTTGTTATTTTGAACTCATACGTATTTACTTCAGTAACCTTCACTGGAGGAGATTTAAATACTCCAGCCCTTAGCTGTGGCTTCACAGAGTGTTGATTCACATTTATTGGTGGCTGAATTGAGGTGGCTAAAATGGTCACCATCCCAGTTGTCTGGCTTTTCTCCCAGCAGTTGCTACCCTCTCCCCGTTCCCAACAGGGACAGCTAATAATATGTGTAGCAGCTTCTGATCTCCAACAGTTACAGTCTACTGTCTTAAAATAAGCTTCAGAAATTTTGTGACACAGAGAGAAGCTCTGATATTTCCGTTTTCATGGCTTTGCAGCAAAGACATAAAATATCTTTAGCGATGTGGAATTGCTGATTGGGACACATGTTCTCCTTTACGTGAAAGAAATGTATGCAGGAACATTTTGGAAAGTCAAGGTGCATTTGGCAATTTTAAAAAGAATTTGCTCCACAGTCAGAGCAGATAGTGTAGAAGGAATGGACAGATGTACTCAGGCAAAGAAAAAAATGTGGTGAAGGGTTATATAAAAGGCAGGAATGGCAGTTTCACCTCCAGCTGAGCAAATGAGAAAAGGAAATAATCCTGGTTTTGGTATAGGATGTTGTAGAAAGACTTAATGAAGAAGGTGCCACATAGACTCTGACATGCAGTTTGGCTTTTCCAATGAGTCTGGAGGGAGGCAGACCTCATCATTCATTAGAAGAGGAGAATAGTGATATCAGGATTTCCAGAGATACTTTTGGAGAGAGCATCACTGTAATGTCTCCTATATCTGAATGACTTCAATCCTTCTCACCTCATGGGCACACCAGCAGGCTGCACTACATCACAAACCTGCACAAGATTGCAATCTGAACCCCGCAACTCACTTCCCTTCAGATACCCAGGTCTGTCCAACTTTTGCAGTTATCTATTAAGACCTCTTGGCATAAACAAGGAGACAAATGAACCACAGCCAAGGGCTGGCACTGCACTTGAGAGCTATCAAACATTCCCATCTCCAGTTTAGCACCTGCCAGTACTTGTTCCTAAGAAAATGAACTCTGGGTTATATTTAGATATTTTTGCAATAATGAGAGGTAGCACAGTAAGCGTTCTTCTCAAGAAATTTTGTTAGGATGCATTAGCATGAGAACTGGCCACACAAATGTGGCTAATGAGCTGCTCTACCTGCTGTAGGTGAGTCCTGTGGTCAGTCATTCTTGGACAGCTGGAGGAAATGCAGCTGATATGCCTGTGCACCACAGCCCCTCTCCTTCCTTCAAGTGATAATTTCCAGAGAGATTTAGGTGAGGCCTTTGCATTATGTGCTGTACTCCAGCATACATGTTCTGCAGGAAAGAGGTGTAAATACTCCCTACAACCATGATTACACTCCTATTAGTGTTACACCCATGCCTTACTTGCCCTCAGTGACTTCATCCTTCATTTGAGTTACAAATGTAGTAACTCCTGTGATCAAACCAGCCAGCACAGTTTAACAGCTTTTAACCCTTAGCTAAACAATTTTAAAGTGGTACCTACCAAACTACAAACTTGTTGCAGCTCAGCCAACAAGTCTCTGCCTTCATAACACTCATGTTGTTGCTGCTGCTGCTCTTAAGACTCCTAAGCGCACTGAGGCCACACAAGGCCTTTTAAATCCAGTGCATGGCTGAGCATCTCCAGTGGGCAGTACAAATAGGGTAGGGCAACGGATGACTGTCCCCATAGACTCAGCTTCCTGGAATGTTGCACACTCCTCCCTGTACTCTTGGTTAAGGGTTGGGGCACCTATTGTGGTCTCTCTTCATCATTGTCATGGCATGTCATTTGGGAATTGAAAACCTATAGTCCAAAACTTGGATATGACTGAAATTAGGAGGCACTGGGAAGGATGTCCTTCCTAGGAAAGCAAAAAAAAACCCAGTAAAAACTCAGGGGGCCAAATCCCTTCCCAGAAAAGCTAATGAGGAAATAAGATGCACTTTGTTCTTTACTGTATGGGAGTTTACCAGCTTAACACGTTTTTACTTTTCTCACACACAGGCACAGAATAGGTCCTCACTGTCAGTCAAATATCAAAGAACAGAATTATTTATGTCTTAAAGTACTTTGGTCTTCTAAAACTAACCTAAGGCACTTAAGAAACTGTCTTCTGGACCACTCTGGCATGCATTGAATGTAGTCATCAACCAGCGATTGAGAACCTCAGGCCCTGAGGCAAACTGTCCATGAGAGGTAAGCAACATTACCAGAAGCTCCATCAGCCACGGCTCCCCAAAGAAATGGTCTCCTCCTGAATCGACAGTGCCTCTCCTTCATCTGCATTCAGTAGTGAATTCCTCCAAGGAAGGGTGGCACCACACTGTCCTTTCAGAGCAGCCTGTCCATCAGCACTGAAGCCTGGCTGCTCAGAGAAGTGAGCAGCCCACACAGAGCAATGCTGACCAACCCACTCTTACTCCCCACAACACCCTGGCACTTCTGCATGCTTTCTGCCCTCCACTCTGTCCTATGTGTGTGCCAGGGCTCCTGTGAATGCTGGTAAAAGGGAGGGAGCAACGTGACCAACCCACATGCCCCCTCCAGCCAGAGCCGTGTACCTATGGAGGGACAAAGTGTCCTTGGGCACGTAGTGCATGCACAGCTGGCCTGCAATCTGCCATCTCCCTGGCTGGTGACACCCCAGGCGCTGATGTGACAAGCTTCCAGGTCCATTTGGGTTAGCAGGCAACACATTTTTTTGCCACACAGGCAGTGATGGTGGCACCCAGACACTGTGTAGGCTGGACTTCTGCCATCGATGAGAGCCAAAGCATTGTGTCACACACCATGTGAAGATGCTCTCATTAAGTGATGCTGCCTTGCCGGTTTTCCTCAGAGCTGTGGGGGTGAAGCAGATACTGGCTCCAGATAAGGCTGCTTGTGCCATCTTTCTAGAGCAGGAGTACCGCAAGGTAGCAGTTGGGTGCCAGCAATATAGGTTGGCTGTCTTCCCATAGAAGGGAGCAAAAAAGTTTTGAAGAGTTGTTCAGTGTGTAAGAGTGCTGTGCTGTAGCTTATGTTTTTTACACTACGTGGTTTGCAGCTGTGCATTCCATGGGCTGGTGCCAGAGTGGTACTGTCCCTGGTTAGGATGTCATCCAGACTGCCAAGGACACTGGAAGGGCCGGCTGGTGCCCAGATTTCCCCACAATATACAAATGAGGCCAGTCACTCAGTACTCCTGCT
Source organism: Harpia harpyja (assembly GCF_026419915.1). Classification (NCBI taxonomy): domain Eukaryota; kingdom Metazoa; phylum Chordata; class Aves; order Accipitriformes; family Accipitridae; genus Harpia; species Harpia harpyja. Next base: position 1,154,219 of record NC_068962.1, read on the forward strand.
GTCAGACAGTTAGGAATTCAGGAATCTGGCTTCACAGGCTCATGAGAGTGTATATATATATATATATATATATACACACACCATGGGCACATTCAAGAATAATGTATTTCACCTATTTTGCCTGCAACCCGCCTTGTATGGTCTGGTCCCAGAAAGAAGGATTGGCTTCTGTAGTAAGTGTATTAAGTCTAAATCTTGGTATTCCTGACTGTCGTGGTTTAACCCCAGCCAGCAACTAAACACCATGCAGCCGCTCACTCACTCCCCCCCACCCAGTGGGATGGGGGAGAAAATCGGGAAAAGAAGCAAAACCCGTGGGTTGAGATAAGAACGGTTTAATAGAACAGAAAAGAAGAAACTAATAATGATAACACTCATAAAATGACAACAGCAACAACGAAAGGATTGGAATGTACAAATGATGCGCAGTGCAATTGCTCACCACCCGCCAACCGACACCCAGCTAGTCCCCGAGCGGCAGTTCCCCGCGCCCCCTTCCCAGTTCCTATACTAGATGGGACGTCCCGTGGTACGGAATACACCCTTGGCCAGTTTGGGTCAGCTGCCCTGGCTGTGTCCTGTGCCGACTTCTTGTGCCCCTCCAGCTTTCTCGCTGGCTGGGCAGGAGAAGCTGAAAAATCCTTGACTTTAGACTGAACACTACTGAGCAACAACTGAAAACATCAGTGTTATCAACATTCTTTGCATACTGAACTCAAAACATAGCACTGTACCAGCTACTAGGAAGACAGTTAACTCTATCCCAGCTGAAACCAGGACACTGACATAGTTTTTTTCTGTTTTGGACACTGCAAATGCAATCAAGTTTTGGCTGATTCGTGCATGAAATAAGAAGTAGAATAACAGGTTTCACTTTTGTGTGCTGTTTGAGGTTAGTAGTTTGTAACATCTTACGTTTAATTGCATGGTTGACAAGATCAGCACACAAGGCCAGCACTGAGCAGCTAAGAGCAGGGATCAGCCTGTGTCCAGCTGTATGGAGGTGGTAAATAAAGAGAAACTAGCTGGGGTTTTGGGTTTACCCAAACTGCAATAGGAGACACCTACAAGAAAGGAAACTTAATAGCCCAAATTACCCAAAGCTGTTGAGAAAAGGGCCTGCTGATCAATAAATTAAATGTTTTGGGTAATTCTGATAATAACTGTCCAGATCTATTGCACGTTCCTTTGTACAAATATCTTGTAGGAAGAAAAAAAAGAAGAAAAAAAAAAACTAAAGAAAAAAAGAACCAAAACCTAAGTGGATGCAAAGGTGTAATTTGTGCTTGTTTTGTTAATTCTTTAGAAGAAAAAAGGCCTTGACATGCTTGAGTACATGGAAAGGATTTCAAGGGTTATCGCTGTCAGCCACATCAGTGGATGAGGACAGGAATGTTTGTTTGCATTTGACACTAATGAAAATAAAAGGTTCTTACACTTGAAAATTGTTCAGATTTATGTTTTTCTTTTTTTCGTTTTACAACGTGCTTATTCTTCTAGCATGGTGAATGGTCTTAGCTCTGGGGTTTTGGGCAGGGGGGTTGTCATCTTCTTCTCCCTAGGGTAGCAGGGTCATCTGGTTATAGTCTCTTCAGTGTTAAAGGAGACACTAGCTCTACTGGGCTAGTATCGGGGACACACAGTCCGTAAGTCTGGGAGAGGACAGATGAAGAATACAGAGTGTAGTAGCAGAATGTGTTTCTGCAGTTAGGAATATCACCATGGATCCTGAGTGGGGAGAAATGAATGGGCAATATGAGTGGGGCAGCCCTGAGATTGTGCTGCCCTTTGAATTGCATTCTGGATGGACACTTATGGTCATAACACTGGAAGAACAGAGTAATTCACAGGAAAGTTCCATCTGGGCCAATATCCCATCTGTGACAGAGGCCAGTAAAAAAAAAAGAGTGTAATAACAATAGCTGATATCTCATCAAAATGATGCCTTAGGTCCTAGTGATTTGTAGGCCAGGGATTCACCAGGTCCAGGGGGTATCTTTGAATTGGAGAGCTTTGAATGGATTTTTCTCCTGTGTATTTATTGATTGCTTTCTCTGGACATAACATCTCTAATTTTTCATGCTTTAGGATGTGGCTTTAGCATGACAAGTTATAAAAGGTTGAGGAACAGGTACAGTGAGAGTGGTAGAGAGACAAATGGGTGATGGACATGTATACTACAGTGAGTGTGTCCCTTCCATAGAGGAGAATCTCATTTATATACACTTAAGTGTCCTCAGTGTGTCTGTGTGTGTTACAAAATGGTGCTGGAAAATATGCTTTCTATGGTGTAGATGAAGTGGGACAAAGTGGCAAAGAGAGTGAACTGAACCCCTTTTCCTGTAGCTGAAGAGAGTTGAAGAGAATATATTTCAAGCAGAGGGAATGGCAAGTCATTTGAAAGAACAGTGAAAAAGAAATCGAGTCTTCAGGGCCAGGCAGAGACATTCCTATATAAAATATCTGAACTGAAAGATCCTGGGAAAAAATTACCTCACCATTATATTTTTGGATCCCATCACTCACACAGACCTTCCCTCCTGGAGTCACTGTGACTGAGGCAGAACCAAATGCCAATGTCAGCGAGACAAAGGGTTGTCAGAGTTCACAAAGATCTCCCTGAGACCTTCAGCTTGAAGGGCTCTCCTCTGTCTCTGTGGATAATGACGTGTGTATTCAGCCATGATAAGCACAGGCAAATTCTCCGTATTGGAATTATGCTAATCTCATACCCCAGTGGGCCCTGAGCTATGAAAAGGAAGACTGCAAGGATAGCCAGCAGAAATGAGGGGTGGATTTAACAGTCATGATGACTGATTTTCAGAGTTATGAATCATACCAAAATAACAAAGAGAAATGTTGTCACTGGCAATGTACACTGGTGAAAGGAAAACATGTTATATGAAATAAACAGTATCTATCCACTCATAATGATGTCAGGCCTTTGAAAACATGGAGGTACACACGCACATAGCTGAAGTAGCTATTTTGGTTGTGCATTTGACATACATAATTTTTATCCTGTTAGTAGCAGTGATCTAAATGGAAATATAATGCTTCCTGAATGTGACCAGGATGTCTGGGACTTAATATGAAGAAACACTCCAGACAACAGGATAGAAAATAAAGGGGCTTCTCCAGTTCTATGCTGAAAAAGCCCTTTGTGGACTCACCAGTGATGCTGTCATCTGAGAGTCAGGCATAGCCAGCTTCTAGAAAAAAACCCCATGTTTATAGATGTTATTTTCCTGATGCTTCACAGCATAAGGCCACGGAGGGGACCTGTCAGTTCTTACATTTAACAGCCGGTTCTCAATACTACCGTCGAGTCCCTGCAATGTGACCTCAGAACTAATGAGACATGGTCAGCATGACCTTAACAACGGTACGCGGAGCACTCAAAGCCGCCGGCTCCCTGCTCAGTGGCACCCTCGGCCCCTCAGAGAAGGAAGGTCTGCGCGCCGTCCCCCCGCCCGGAGGGGCAGATGCCGGGAAACGGCGCTTCAGGGGCCCCGGGGCCGGGGGAAGGCGAGCGAGGCGGAGGCGGAGGCGGGGACCGGCGCGGCGGAGCCGTGCGGGGCCCCGGGGAGGGGCCCGAGAGCAGCGAAGGGCGAAGGCCCCGCCCCTCCTCGGCCCGTCCCGCCCGCGGAAGGGCAGGCCCCGCCCCCGCCGGCCGAGCCCGCCCCTGCTCCCAATCAGGTCGGCTCCCACCGCATAAAAGCCGCCGCGCCGCCCTGCTCCGGCCACACTCCTTCTCCGGAGCTGAGCGGCGGCAGCATGTCCGGCAGAGGCAAGGGCGGGAAGGGGCTCGGCAAGGGGGGCGCCAAGCGGCACCGCAAGGTGCTGCGTGACAACATCCAGGGCATCACCAAGCCGGCCATCCGCCGCCTGGCTCGGCGCGGCGGCGTGAAGCGCATCTCGGGGCTCATCTACGAGGAGACGCGTGGCGTGCTGAAGGTCTTCCTGGAGAACGTGATCCGCGACGCCGTCACCTACACGGAGCACGCCAAGAGGAAGACGGTCACGGCCATGGACGTGGTCTACGCCCTCAAGCGCCAGGGACGCACCCTCTACGGCTTCGGCGGCTGAACGCCTCTTCGCTCCCCGACCGACCACCTCGAGAACCCAAAGGCTCTTTTAAGAGCCACCCACTTTTTCCTTTAAAAGAGCCTTGTCGCGTTGCTCAGCTTTCCCGAGTGGTTGCCACGTTTCTGCTCCCTTCCTTGCCCCCCGTCCTCCTTATCATACCCCCGTACCCCCCTCCCGTTTTTCTTTGCCGACCTGCAGCCGGGCTGGCGAGCCTTGCAGTCCTGTGTTTCTGGGTCTCTGTCTAGCGCCCTGCTGCCCCATCGTTTCCCTTCCCAGCTCTTCTGCCTGCTCTTTCCTTTCCGGCAGCCGCTTTCGGAGGAGCTTGCTGGGGCGCTGCCCCCTGCCAGGCGAGCGCTCTGCTACTTTGCGGCTCTTCCCGAGGCATTTACCGACGCCCAGAAGTCCCTGGAAACCGCCGGGGCCCTGCAGGGCGAGCCTAGAGCCTCTCTCATCCGCGGCTGTGTGCGGAAAAAACACGGGCCGAGGCAACAGCCCCCCTCCTGCCCCAACAAAAGAGAAATAAAAAGACGGAAAGCAGCGAAACCCGGCTGCGTCTCGCCGAGTCCTCTACTGCAGGGCGGCGCATCCTTCGCTTCCTTCTGCCCGAAGCGGGGAAAGGGCCGTGACCACACGGGCTTCGCCTCAGGCGGCGAAGCGTGGAAGGGAGCTCGCTCTCGCGCGGAAGGCTGGGGGGGCTGGCGGCCTCCCACAGGAGCCGGGCCCCGCCCCGGCGGCGAGAGGGTTAAGCGCCCTCGCTCTTTGAAGAGCCCGCGCGGGCGGCGATTGGCTCCGGGCGATTCCGCGCTCGCTCGGCAGAGCCAGCGCTCCGCTCGCCCCAGCACAGCCCCCGCCCCGGGCACCGCCCGCTCGGGAGAGCAGCGCGATCGAGCCTCCGCCCGCTAGCCGCTGCAGGGCCCGCGAGGAACACGCTGGCTTCCCGGCCGCTCATAACTGGGCCGGGCCGGGGCGGCTACAGAGGGGAGACACCCCCCACCCCCCTTCTAACGAGCCGACCCTCCCCCGAGGAACACGCGCACGCCGTTCCCCGGCCCGCCGCGCAGCAGCATCTCCAGCTCCTTCGCGAGGCTGTGGGTGGCTCTGAAAAGAGCCTTTGGGTTTCGCTTCTGTGCTCGGGGCGCTCCTCCCAGCCCGGTTCACTTGCTCTTGGCCTTGTGGCTCTCGGTCTTCTTGGGCAGCAGCACGGCCTGGATGTTGGGCAGCACCCCGCCCTGCGCGATGGTCACCTTGCCCAGCAGCTTGTTGAGCTCCTCGTCGTTGCGGATGGCCAGCTGCAGGTGCCGGGGGATGATGCGCGTCTTCTTGTTGTCGCGGGCCGCGTTGCCCGCCAGCTCCAGGATCTCGGCCGTCAGGTACTCCAGCACGGCCGCCAGGTACACCGGCGCGCCGGCGCCCACCCGCTCCGCGTAGTTGCCCTTGCGCAGCAGCCGGTGCACGCGGCCCACGGGGAACTGCAGCCCGGCCCGCGACGAGCGCGACTTGGCCTTGGCCCGCGCCTTCCCGCCCTGCTTCCCGCGGCCGGACATCCTCGCTCTGTCGGTCGGTCTGTCTGTCGCTCCCTCGCTCCGCACTAAGCTCCCGCTGCCGCCGGAGAGAAGCAGGTGAGTTACCCGCGCCCTGCGGCCCGCCCTTATATCCCTTCCCTTTGCGCGGCCGGCGGCTCCTGATAGGCCGAGCCCCCGGCCGGGGAACGCGCACCCAATGGCCGAGCGAATCCCGTCCTGGCCAATAGCGAGGGGCGCAGCTCCGAAAGGCCTCCGCCCTCCCTCTCGAGGCGGCCAATGACGAGGCGGCAGGGGCGGGATTCGGCAGGCGGCTCCGCCCGGAACGAACGATCGCTCCCGCCGCCGCCCGGACCCGCGGGGGCCGCGCCGCGCCGCGCCGCCCCGTATTTGCCTGTACTTTCTCGTTGGTTTGGTTATTTTTGAGCAGCTGGGTCGGCAACGTGCGCGTTGGGAGGCCGGAGCTGAGGAGGGGGGAGAGAGGAAGAGGGAGGCGCGGTGGCTGTGTCAGCGAGCGGGAGTAAAGGAGGGGAAAGGGGGGGAGGCGGTTACCGGGAGAGCCGAAAGGCGGTACTCCTCCTCCCCGCGTTGTTTCACGCTGGGTCTTTTCCCCGCGGGAAGATTTCGACCCTTTCCAACACCGGGTCACCCCGACGTTTTCCGGCCTTTCAAAACTGTACACGGCTTCCGTGCATCGGACAATCACCACAGCTCCCTCCCTTCTGTCCCGCCCACCCCAAATGCTGAGGGGAACACTACTGGAACCCGGTCTCGGCAGTCACTGTCCGATTGCAGTTAAAACTTCAGCACCGTTGATGTGTTCATCTAGTAGAAATAGGGAGTAAAAGGGGTGAATCTTTTTGATTCTTTTATGAAACGTTTTTTTTCTAATATCTCAATTTTATTTATCCCCTTCCACCTCTTTCTTTTTCAACTGCCATTTTTTTTCCTCTCTATTCTCTTTTTATATACTGTTTGTTTCTGAAATGTTTTAAAGTATTTAAATAAAGGCTTCTGTATCTTCCAGTGAAAATTTATCATTCTTAACTCTGCACAGAAATATCTACTCGAAAAAAAGGAAAATTACAGAGTGAAATGAATAAAATCTCTCAAAATGGAAGTCTTAAGTATTAACTCGCACAATGCCGAAAAGATTTTGAAATCAATAGTGCATGAGGGGTTTCCAGAAATGGAAAAACTACACAGTGATAAAGGAACGGCCTGCTGAGGCGGCAGCGGTCCCTAGCCAGAACAATGACTGAAGTGGGTGGGCGGTATCTGCCCCTGGCGGGATTTTTAAACTTCGAATCCACCAATCAATGACACCCAGGATGTAGTCCTCCGCCTATCAGAGAAGGCACTAGCGCTATATATACTCCGCGACTACCGGGCGGCAGTCACTGCTTCTGGTCGTTCGCCGTTAGGTTCTTGGTCTCTCGGAGCGATGGCGCGCACGAAGCAGACGGCGCGTAAGTCGACGGGCGGGAAGGCGCCCCGCAAGCAGCTGGCCACCAAGGCGGCCCGCAAGAGCGCGCCGGCCACGGGCGGCGTGAAGAAGCCGCACCGCTACCGGCCCGGCACGGTGGCGCTGCGCGAGATCCGGCGCTACCAGAAGTCGACGGAGCTGCTGATCCGCAAGCTGCCCTTCCAGCGCCTGGTGCGGGAGATCGCGCAGGACTTCAAGACCGACCTGCGCTTCCAGAGCTCGGCCGTGATGGCGCTGCAGGAGGCGAGCGAGGCCTACCTGGTGGGGCTCTTCGAGGACACCAACCTCTGCGCCATCCACGCCAAGCGCGTCACCATCATGCCCAAGGACATCCAGCTGGCCCGCCGCATCCGTGGCGAGCGTGCATAAACCGGTTTGGAAATTTGCCACGTATTTTGAGAAAGTACTCTAACCAACACAAAGGCTCTTTTAAGAGCCACTCCATACACAATGAAAGAGCTGTGACACTGCTGCACAAGTTTTATTTTTCAAAAATTATATTACTCTATAAAGCATTCCTAAAATTCACCTGAATGAATCATGTTCCAGTAGTGTTCCCCTCAGCATTTGGGGTGGGCGGGACAGAAGGGAGGGAGCTGTGGTGATTGTCCGATGCACGGAAGCCGTGTACAGTTTTGAAAGGCCGGAAAACGTCGGGGTGACCCGGTGTTGGAAAGGGTCGAAATCTTCCCGCGGGGAAAAGACCCAGCGTGAAACAACGCGGGGAGGAGGAGTACCGCCTTTCGGCTCTCCCGGTAACCGCCTCCCCCCCTTTCCCCTCCTTTACTCCCGCTCGCTGACACAGCCACCGCGCCTCCCTCTTCCTCTCTCCCCCCTCCTCAGCTCCGGCCTCCCAACGCGCACGTTGCCGACCCAGCTGCTCAAAAATAACCAAACCAACGAGAAAGTACAGGCAAATACGGGGCGGCGCGGCGCGGCGCGGCCCCCGCGGGTCCGGGCGGCGGCGGGAGCGATCGTTCGTTCCGGGCGGAGCCGCCTGCCGAATCCCGCCCCTGCCGCCTCGTCATTGGCCGCCTCGAGAGGGAGGGCGGAGGCCTTTCGGAGCTGCGCCCCTCGCTATTGGCCAGGACGGGATTCGCTCGGCCATTGGGTGCGCGTTCCCCGGCCGGGGGCTCGGCCTATCAGGAGCCGCCGGCCGCGCAAAGGGAAGGGATATAAGGGCGGGCCGCAGGGCGCGGGTAACTCACCTGCTTCTCTCCGGCGGCAGCGGGAGCTTAGTGCGGAGCGAGGGAGCGACAGACAGACCGACCGACAGAGCGAGGATGTCCGGCCGCGGGAAGCAGGGCGGGAAGGCGCGGGCCAAGGCCAAGTCGCGCTCGTCGCGGGCCGGGCTGCAGTTCCCCGTGGGCCGCGTGCACCGGCTGCTGCGCAAGGGCAACTACGCGGAGCGGGTGGGCGCCGGCGCGCCGGTGTACCTGGCGGCCGTGCTGGAGTACCTGACGGCCGAGATCCTGGAGCTGGCGGGCAACGCGGCCCGCGACAACAAGAAGACGCGCATCATCCCCCGGCACCTGCAGCTGGCCATCCGCAACGACGAGGAGCTCAACAAGCTGCTGGGCAAGGTGACCATCGCGCAGGGCGGGGTGCTGCCCAACATCCAGGCCGTGCTGCTGCCCAAGAAGACCGAGAGCCACAAGGCCAAGAGCAAGTGAACCGGGCTGGGAGGAGCGCCCCGAGCACAGAAGCGAAACCCAAAGGCTCTTTTCAGAGCCACCCACAGCCTCGCGAAGGAGCTGGAGATGCTGCTGCGCGGCGGGCCGGGGAACGGCGTGCGCGTGTTCCTCGGGGGAGGGTCGGCTCGTTAGAAGGGGGGTGGGGGGTGTCTCCCCTCTGTAGCCGCCCCGGCCCGGCCCAGTTATGAGCGGCCGGGAAGCCAGCGTGTTCCTCGCGGGCCCTGCAGCGGCTAGCGGGCGGAGGCTCGATCGCGCTGCTCTCCCGAGCGGGCGGTGCCCGGGGCGGGGGCTGTGCTGGGGCGAGCGGAGCGCTGGCTCTGCCGAGCGAGCGCGGAATCGCCCGGAGCCAATCGCCGCCCGCGCGGGCTCTTCAAAGAGCGAGGGCGCTTAACCCTCTCGCCGCCGGGGCGGGGCCCGGCTCCTGTGGGAGGCCGCCAGCCCCCCCAGCCTTCCGCGCGAGAGCGAGCTCCCTTCCACGCTTCGCCGCCTGAGGCGAAGCCCGTGTGGTCACGGCCCTTTCCCCGCTTCGGGCAGAAGGAAGCGAAGGATGCGCCGCCCTGCAGTAGAGGACTCGGCGAGACGCAGCCGGGTTTCGCTGCTTTCCGTCTTTTTATTTCTCTTTTGTTGGGGCAGGAGGGGGGCTGTTGCCTCGGCCCGTGTTTTTTCCGCACACAGCCGCGGATGAGAGAGGCTCTAGGCTCGCCCTGCAGGGCCCCGGCGGTTTCCAGGGACTTCTGGGCGTCGGTAAATGCCTCGGGAAGAGCCGCAAAGTAGCAGAGCGCTCGCCTGGCAGGGGGCAGCGCCCCAGCAAGCTCCTCCGAAAGCGGCTGCCGGAAAGGAAAGAGCAGGCAGAAGAGCTGGGAAGGGAAACGATGGGGCAGCAGGGCGCTAGACAGAGACCCAGAAACACAGGACTGCAAGGCTCGCCAGCCCGGCTGCAGGTCGGCAAAGAAAAACGGGAGGGGGGTACGGGGGTATGATAAGGAGGACGGGGGGCAAGGAAGGGAGCAGAAACGTGGCAACCACTCGGGAAAGCTGAGCAACGCGACAAGGCTCTTTTAAAGGAAAAAGTGGGTGGCTCTTAAAAGAGCCTTTGGGTTCTCGAGGTGGTCGGTCGGGGAGCGAAGAGGCGTTCAGCCGCCGAAGCCGTAGAGGGTGCGTCCCTGGCGCTTGAGGGCGTAGACCACGTCCATGGCCGTGACCGTCTTCCTCTTGGCGTGCTCCGTGTAGGTGACGGCGTCGCGGATCACGTTCTCCAGGAAGACCTTCAGCACGCCACGCGTCTCCTCGTAGATGAGCCCCGAGATGCGCTTCACGCCGCCGCGCCGAGCCAGGCGGCGGATGGCCGGCTTGGTGATGCCCTGGATGTTGTCACGCAGCACCTTGCGGTGCCGCTTGGCGCCCCCCTTGCCGAGCCCCTTCCCGCCCTTGCCTCTGCCGGACATGCTGCCGCCGCTCAGCTCCGGAGAAGGAGTGTGGCCGGAGCAGGGCGGCGCGGCGGCTTTTATGCGGTGGGAGCCGACCTGATTGGGAGCAGGGGCGGGCTCGGCCGGCGGGGGCGGGGCCTGCCCTTCCGCGGGCGGGGCGGGCCGAGGCGGGGCGGGGCCTTCGCCCTTCGCTGCTCTCGGGCCCCTCCCCGGGGTCCCGCACGGCTCCGCCGCGCCGGTCCCCGCCTCCGCCTCCGCCTCGCTCGCCTTCCCCCGGCCCCGGGGCCCCTGAAGCGCCGTTTCCCGGCATCTGCCCCTCCGGGCGGGGCGACGGCGCGCAGACCTTCCTTCTCTGAGGGGCCGAGGGTGGTCCCGCGGCCGCCGCTTTCTTTGGGCGGCGGGGCCCTGTCTGAAGCGCCTCGGTGGATCGCGGCCCAGCGCGCCCGTACGGCCGGTGTCGGCCGTCTTGAGGCGCCCGCTGACCTTTGGTGAGGGTCGGCAAGCGGTCGCCCGGGACACCTGTACCTGGCAGGGTTGGGAGTTAATTTCCTTGACTTCGCCGGTCTTATTCTCTCCTGCCATCATCTCGGCACCACTTCATTTTCTTTAAACATTTTCTCATCACTGTATCGACAAGATGACATAAGTGTTAGAAGCCTCTCTTGGACTTTCAATTGTTGTTGCTATTTTTCACAGCATTATCACGAATATTTGTAATATTACTGTACTGCTATGCATGCAGCACAACATATATATCTTTTGCATATCAACATTTGTTTACCCTATCAGCAAGTAGTAATTATTTCCAAGAATGAGTGCAGATCTCATGGTTTGGTTTTGGTTTGGTTTTCCTTTGTGCATAGCACTAATCCTTTAACTCATAATTTCTAGATCTTTTGATGATAGGTAATTTATACATGGAATGAACATGACAGATATGTTACAATCATGAAGTTGACCTCTTTATATTTCGTCAGTGAGGACCACCGTTGAAAATGTGTAATTTGAGCATGTCAGCTGTAAACTGAATTTCAAAATTACTCCCAACTGCACCAAACAACAGAAATCACTTTGAAATGTCTGCCCTGGCCTTTGTTCCTGTATATGCCCCTAAATGCTTTCAAATACGTGAAGCCTTAGAATGTAATATTTTGCGCATGTCGTATTTGACATGTTTCTGAATTACATTTCCACTCAGTTATGACTTGTCTGATTATCTTCACCCACTCTTTCTACATCGGTGTGTGCTGAAGAATTCACCTGATAATATCCTTATGTGTGCAAGGGTTAAAATCTTCACAAAATAACAAAGCAGCAGGGTTTAGGCTGCTGGGACACATTGTCCCTTGAATTCTGGGGGGTTACTCACAAACTCCAAGCACCAAAAACTGGGTGGAAGCTCTCTTGACAGCTTTGCCTTGTTCCACTGTCAGTTTACAGCCATTAGGTTATAGCTAAATCATTCTCTTGTATTATGTAAATGCTCAGTTTAAAGATTCATCACCGTGGTATTAAAGGACAAGAGGAGCTTCAAGAATTAGAGGAGAAATGGAAGTCTCTCTCTTTTAGCAGAAGAGGCAATCAGCATTTTATATTAGTGTAATAGAAAGTGAAAGAAAACAAAAAGTCCTGTTATGTTGTTATGTTACAAATTTTTCTTTTAATTTTTTTTTTCAAATGTTAAAACTACAGCATTGATTTAATAGGCTTTGAAGCAGGCAGAGACACATTCCTTTCAGTGTAGAAATACCTAGAGATGGGTCTAAAGTAACCCTCAGAGCCTGGGCTGTTACACAGCAATAAGAATTAGGCTAACTGCTATCAATGGAGTTGGGGAACTCCATGTACTGCTTTTGCATCATGGAGGAAAAGAAAAAAAAATTCCAAGTGCATAAGGAGTTTCACAAACGTCCTTGCCTTCCCTCACTGCTATACCAAAACTTTATCTACTTGTGACATCTCTGGAGTTTCCAAAGGGCAGTAAGTGCCAATTGCTTGTGGGAAAGAAGGTCCCGTTCACATCCTAAGCCTGCAATTCTGGAAGGAGGTCTAACAAGATTTTTAGAAAAACACTCTGGGTCACTTCATTCTTCAATCAGTTTTGGGAATCTGCAACCTGGAAAATGATTCTTTCTAGCCCATACTTCATCTGTGCCGTCGACTAAGCATAAATTGTTCCTTCTCATCATTCTCACCTTTATGCCACTAAGCCAGCTCCAGCAGCAGCCATTAGTATTGTGTCAGCCATTAGTTAATGCTGTGTCAGAAACTGCTCTTGCTCCATATAAGAAAAAAAGATAAACGAAAAGTTCCAGTCCCTTGGAGCTTCTGTGTGCTGAGCAGCAGGGTTTCCATCCTTTCAAGAGTGCTAGAAGACAAAGGCTGGAAGATGGAGAAGTAATTTTCATCTGTATTTGAATGGTATGCCTGTGATTTAAAAATGATTCCATTTCCTGAAAATGTGGCATGTTCTGTTGTATGAAAAAAAACCAGGATTTTGAGATGTCTTTCAGATGTGGAATGCAGACTCTTCTGAACATTTTGTAGTGCATATCTCACCATGACCTACGGCCTATATCCAGAAATTTGTTGGAAGAATAAACTAAGATTGACCTACAACCAAGGAAGACCCTCATCATTGTGGAAGCCATAATTAATGGTGAAGAAATTAGCTGCTGGTCGTTTGTGCATGGTGATAATGAAAATACTGCATCAACATTTATTGTAGGGCATATTTAATGGCCTAGTAATTCAGGAAAATAAATGTTAGGAGAGGCAGAGAAAAAACAATGGGAGCCTATGACTTTTAAGCAGAAAGAAACAGAGATTCATGATTTCCTGAATGTTAGGACACCTGTGCTTGCCAACAGTTTTGAAAGAGGGCATTAAAATGCAGGGCAACAATCATGTGCTACTACCTACCCCATTCTTCCTTGGAATAGGAGTAAGGGTAGATGTCCACTTTCAGTAAGCAGTCTCCATAAAGTTGAATTGATCCAAAGTAGGTGTGGGGTTTTGATGCAGAATCAGAACCGATTACATTCTCCTGTCAATGGTTCATTTCATTTCCTAGTAACCTGTTAAAGCAATTCCAGGTAGAATCTCTTCATAGGCCTGTGCTAATTCATAAAAGTGTTTATTTCCTGGAAGGAAAGTAACAATATTTTAGTAAAATGTTTCAGTATTTTTATTGACACTTGCTAATTCTAAAAATTAAGGAAAGGTGGATGGAGTGGCAATACCCAAATACAATTTCTGCCTGAAGAAATAATGGAATATCAAAGCCTGGGGAAGCCTTCCTGCTGTACCTGTGTAACTGCACCAAGTTCCTGTGTTGAGCACATGCTCTCTGTTTTGGGTTATGTTCTACAGTGGCTGAAAAATTAAGTTTTAGACTACAGTGGCTGAGAAACTAAAATCCACTTACTAGCTTTTAATCCAAATACTTGGATAGTTCTAGGATATTATGCTTGAACAGCCAAAAGCAAAACATAGCTGAATAAAAGAGCCAGAGGGAAGCAAATGATCTGCAAGTTGCTTCAACACTCAGGTCTGCCCTTCCTGTCTTCTGCTTTATTCCCTATCTTTGATTTGACCTACGCTGTAGGGAAGATCATAATGTTTTTTTCATATGAGAACCCACAGGCTGATACTACAAATCTATCTTTTCTTGGTCACAAATCTCTCGCATAGTCGATGGGGATGATTTCCGGTGTACAGAAATATATCTTACATGGAGCAATGACGGGCTTGAGAGATCAGAATCAAATCTCTAAACACTTTCCAGTTTCCAAGTAAGTCAAGAAACAATCATGAAAATGAATGCAAAAAGTGAAAGTTCTGCTTTTATTTCCAGGAGTCTCAGAGTCCGTTTCTGCCTTAAAGAATTTGGGAAAAAAAAAATTACTAGGAATCTTTCAAAGACTGAGATGGATGACAATATTCCTTGTTGTACGAGTCCAGAGAATTGACAGAAAGCCGCCATTAAATGTGAATAGCTTGAAACAGACAAACCACTCATATACAGATATCAATGGACTAGAGAGTTACAATATGTTAGCTTCACTGCCTCTGGGAGTACTTGAACTCTCCGTTCTTTCTTACCATGGGGTCACTGCTACTAGTTTAGAAAAAATATTTTCCTCAGAGTGTCAGCAGTTCTGGTAGTGTTCATTCATGTCACTGAGGACTTTAATCCTCCCCCATTATTGGAAATAACCATCAGAAAAAAATGGGTATTTAAATTAGTTTCCAATTTTTGTGTTTAATCAGTACACAACACACGGTTCTGCAGTCTCACAATCTGCAGTCCTGTCACGCTCGTTACCGCAGCCAGATCACCCAAAACACGTACTTACCTTAGTTTTACAGGCTGAAATGCATTCGCTGGGAGACCTCACAAAGCTGTATTTGTTCCCACATTTCACCTCCAAGCAGAGAAAAAAAAAGGTACGTAAAATCAGTAGAATAAATCTAGTCCTTGCTTTGATTGCAGCCCTTTAGCATTTTCAGTTAAACACGCGTGATCATACATTTCTCCAATGTCACATGGAGACTCAAATAAGCATATTTGTATGTTCTCACAGTCCCAAGCAGCGGGAACTCTACGTTGTACCAGCATTTCATGCACCCTGTTACACTTTCTTTTAGCCCTGAATAGATCTGCTCACCCGTTTTTAGGAGCGGGTAATAGCCTGGTACCTAGTGTATGAAACACAACATTATTGCAGGCAGACTGTTAACTGTTTCGTATTAAAAAGAAAGCAACATGCCATTGAAAACGAAGGAAGAAAGTGAGAATTCATCTATTGTTTAGAATGTGGAGCTGCCAATGACCGGGGAAGGAACCCTCTTGAAAAGGTTTAAATTCTTATCTTACTTCTGAAAGGAGGAAAGCGGTGAATCACCACATGCTGTTATCAAAGCACTTACAACAGCAACATTCATTCATTAGAACAAAGAAATTAGTTTTGCCTAATACAGTGCCCTGATTACCGAACACGCCCTCAAAGGACCGAGTTTTCAGCTTTAACTCCCCGTCCAGTTCAAACTTCATCACACCCCAGATTCTATTTCCCAATCAATTTTAACAAACCGCGGTGCAAAGACAAGTACATTTTACACGTTGTCAGACTAAAGCCCGACACATTGCGATTGCAACTATCCCGACTCCTGAATATAACAAACGAAAGCGACTTCGTTAAGGCGACATTGAAGGTGCAATGACACAACATCAGCCTTCAGAGGGGCCGGTCGGTGCTTTGTTCCACTGAAGTACTGAACCTGGCGTGAAGTACCATCGGCTTTCACACCCGCTGCTAAAGCACAGACGTCTCCGCAGCAGGCATCAGCTAAGACACCGCGGTCGCTGAACGGACACCGAGCGGGATTACGGGATTTCGGAGGGGAGCGGCTCGGCCGAGGCAGGCAGCTCTGCAGGCGCGGCCGGGACCGCGGGGCGAAGCTGTGTTACTTGCACGGCTTTAATCTCGATTTACCCCGAGACCAACCGTTCAAACCACTCTGGTTTTTGCCCTGTGCTGGAGCGGACCTTCTAAAGCACAAGATTTCACGCCGGCTGTGCCCATTCAGCCGGTGGTAAAATTTTAATTTAAAAGATAAAACGAAAGCTGCTCTCTCCCGAGGTCTCTGCGGCTCCACGCCGCGGAGTTTCTGGGGTCACTTTCCCCTCATTTCTGCTCCTTCCAAGGGGAAACTCCGTTAGCTGGTAGGACAGGCGCCCCCCTCCCCGCCCGCAAAGAAACGGGGTGCATCGGCAGTAAATTTCGGGAAGAAAAAGCCCTTTTGGGACCGGGAAGAAACACAACGGGCGCGGCGGCGGGCGGCGGGGCGGGGCTGGGCGGGCGGCACCAATCAGCTCCCGCCGCGCTGCTATAAAAGGGGGCGGCGGCACCGGCGCCGCTATTGTTCGCGCGGACGCGGCGGGAGGCGCCATGGCCGAGACCGCGCCCGTCCCCGCGCCCGACGTGGCCGCTGCCGCCGCCCCGGCCCCGGCCAAGGGTTCGGCCGCCGCCAAGAAGCCGAAGAAGGCGGCGGGCGGCTCCAAAGCTCGCAAGCCGGCGGGCCCCAGCGTCACCGAGCTGATCACCAAGGCCGTGTCCGCCTCCAAGGAGCGCAAGGGGCTCTCGCTCGCCGCGCTCAAGAAGGCGTTGGCCGCCGGCGGCTACGATGTCGAGAAGAGTAACAGTCGTATCAAGTTGGGGCTTAAGAGCCTGGTCAGCAAGGGCACCCTGGTGCAGACCAAGGGCACCGGCGCCTCCGGCTCCTTCCGTCTTAGCAAAAAGCCCGGCGAAGTGAAGGAAAAAGCCGCCAAGAAGCGGACAGCCGCCGCCAAGCCCAAGAAGCCGGCAGCCAAGAAGCCCGCTAGCGCCGCCAAGAAGCCCAAGAAAGCGGTGACAGTGAAGAAGAGCCCCAAGAAAGCGAGGAAGCCGGCGGCTGCCGCGGCCAAGAAGGTGGCCAAGAGCCCCAAGAAGGTGACCAAGGCTGCCAAGCCCAAAAAAGCGGCGGTAGTAGCAGCGAAGAGCCCGGCCAAGGCGAAGGCGGTGAAGCCCAAAGCAGCCAAGCCCAAGGCGGCCAAGCCCAAAGCAGCCAAGGCGAAGAAGGCGGCGCCCAAGAAGAAATAGATCGTCCTGAAAAAATCCTGTCTGCCTTGCAGATAAACCCAACGGCTCTTTTAAGAGCCACCCAAGCTTTCCCAATAAGAGCTGAAACGCTTTCTTTATGTTGTGTGGGTGTGCGTGTGCGTGTAATCTTTATTTCTGTTCTTCAGCACTACTCTTCTGCTTAATCAAGGTGGTTCCGATAAGAGCACAAACTTTCTCGCTTTTATTCCCACAGGTGCCGGCCGGCACCGCAGCAGCGTTCACCGCTGTGCGGCTCCTTTCAACACAGCCGGGCGGGCGTGGGTGCAAACAGCTTCCCGTTAGCCGCAAGAAACCGGTGCGAGCCCAAAGTCCCCGTGGAAGTCGGGCAGCGCTCACGGCGGGTGTGTGTGTGTGTGCTGCAGCTCCCCGTAGCTTCTCTTCGATCAGCCGGGGGCGAAGAGCCGCGCTCGGAAGCGCTCCCGCCCGCTCCCCGGAGCTTTACCGGTTTCGAAAAGCCCGCGCTGCGCAGAGATTGGCCGCGATTCTCGGGCTTTTCTTGTGTACAGCAGTTTTCGGGTTAAACAGCCGCCCCACTTTTTTTTTTTTTCCACTCGGCGGAAGAGGTTTATGAACTTCCTGGGTACGTGCTCGCTGCCCCTCCCGTGGGCTTTTTCACTCCCAGTCCACTTCTGTCCCCTGCAAACTCGTCCCTTCCCTGGAAATCGGAGGACAAGCGGGATCCGACAGGACACGGGTATTTCGAGGAGCCTTGCGAGAAGTCCTTGGTGCTGCCCGCCGGTCCTTGGCCAGGTGCCGGGGGCTCATTTTGGCAACGGAGACGCTGGGAGCGGTAGGAACCCGCGGGGGTCGGAGCCTCCTGCGCATCTCCCCCCCCCCGCCACCCCCCCTCGCTTGGGTTTATGACCTCTTCCTCTATATAACATGCAAACCTGCATGCATATCCCACTTTTTTTTTCTGAAATTATCAGGCAATATCCCTTCACCCCGACAGCCCGAATTCCTGAGCTCACATGCCTGGGCCCCTGTTTGGGTTGGAGATGTGCCTACCAGACCCTCATAGTTATCATAAGCAAAGGGTGTTGGGAGTCACACCCACAAATTCTCAAAGGGTTTCACCCAACTAGGTGCTCTGACAGGAGGAGAGTGGGTCAACTGCGATTTTCCAGCCCGTTACAACTAGTCAGAGGGGAGTAGATTTTGACTGGGTATGGTCAAACAGCAGGTACGCTGCTGTAGCAAACGTGATATTCATGCTTAATTTATCTTTTTACAGCTGAGCCCAAAAAGGCAAAACCCAGTTACAGTAGCATGGGCAAAACTGTATCACACATATCCATGCTAATTGAATTGACCTCGGTGGGATGGCCCTGGAATAAACATTTCAGCCCCTGGAATGAGTCGGAGTGATGACGGCAGTTCACTCTTGGCCTGTTGCAACTTACCCTCCCTGCTCGCTTGGAGAAGGCATCAGGGCGCTTCTTTCCCTTTTCTGAGAGGTAAGGGGGAAAACTCAAATTATTGTAACTGTTTTTTAAAAAAATTCAGTTGGAGCAGTTACCTACCTTGGCTACTGCAGTAGTTGAGATTTAGAAAATCAGTGCATTACTGAACACAAGTGGTGATGGAGAGCACTGGCCTATGTACAATAATACCAGTCTAAAATACCGTTACAAGCAAAGAGTACATAGCTGTGGCTTCAGCTGAATGGACTTTATAGTCCTTAGCTGGAGATAGCTGCCAAATAATGTAAGAGATCGTTCTACACTACAAACAAGAAGTGTATGTGTATGCAGTAACACTGAACGGACTCTGTACAGGCTCTAGTGGATATATTGTCCAGTACAGCAAAAAAATTAACATCAAACCAAAAAATCCCACTAAACTTGTAAAGCTGAGCTGGGTAGCCTAGCATAGATACCCACTGGATAATTTTTTTCCCAACTGGAAAAAGTGAGTACAGTGACAAAGAACAAGAGTGCTCTGAGAAAAATCAGCTTTCAGGGACAAATGTAATGTCATGTCTATGCCAATTGCACACTGGCGTATCAGTCAGTACCCCTAATTCATTGTTTCTCATCCTTCTTCCCCCTTAGCCTGTGCACTGCTAGCCCTGTGGATGCCAGCTCATCTCAGTTGAGCATGCACAACTCCACACTGATTATCCCTCAGAAATAGCTTATCTTGAATTACTGAGTCACTGCCACAGTGTTCGATCACTGTGTGTCCCTCAGGGCCCCACATCATCTTCAACAGGCCACTTTCCAGCTTCCTAGGAGCAGTTTCCTATTCTGGTCATAAGAGAAGTTGATATCCTAAGGAAAAATCAGGGGATACTACTCTGCTGTCATGGTTCAAATTTCTAGCTAACGTGCTGAGCTGAGGTTGAAGCGTGTGATTTATGATTGCAGTGGAGAGGGAACATATCTCACTCTTGTATGACATCCTTTTTGGATATCTAGGCATTAATTTCTTTCCCAGGACATCTCCATGGCCATGCAGCTTCTATTTACTGAACTTTTTATATAGGCTATTTCATGTCCCTAGCTTGTTCCATATTTGCAAACTGCTCAGACTAATGCATATTCTAAGATGAACAGCAGATTTCTTAAATTTCTACAACGCCCTCACTGCATGGACATTTTCCCACCCTACAGACTCTAAGGAACATGAATACCACTGCCTGGAACACAGGTAATACGGTAAGCAGAGCTTTAAGATCTCAGGCACAAAACACATTTTGTCGTATGTGAATAGTTCTGACCTGGGAACTGAATTGGAATCAGGCTGAACAGTAATTCTGTGTAATGATTTGATGTGGAGAACTGAGCTGCTGGTGGTCAAAGAGGAGGTGGCTTAACAGGAGGCAAAAAAAAGGTGGTGTTTAGTGAGTGGCTATGCTTTGACAGAATACACAAGTATCCACTTTATGATTTTAAATGCTAAGCTGCTCAAAAATTTGGAGGAAGGTAAAAAAAAATGGGTTCAGAATTGGAAATTATAACAAGGAAGACCTGCCTTCATTTGTTTTTTCTTCCATAGGGTCAACTTTTTATTTCACAGATTTACTTATTTAGTAAAGTAAATAAATATCAAAAGTCTGTGATGTTCCAGCACTAGAAGTAGAAATGGAGAGAGAAAATAATGGCAAATGAATCCATGAGTGAGATAAAGGTCTACATATAGCAGAACAGACTCTCAGCAACCTGACAAGAATTCTGTTGAAGTAAAGTTACTCCCTCACAGAACAATAAATCACTGTGTACTGATGAACACTTTTGTATAATGGGGTTACAGAATTTTTCATCGGCGTTAGTCACCACAAAGCCAGATTGCCTGTCAGATTACCACAAAACCAGGTAATTTCTGTATATATATTTCTTTACCTCTTTGTTCTCTGGTAGTGGGTTCTGTTACTCCTGTGCTTTTTGTGTGTGTCTGTCTTTTACTGTAATTGTTGTCATGTGAGAGTAAGAGTTTATTCTGCATAGCCTCAGTATGTCTTTGAAAAACAATAAAGAGGTCTCTCTTAAAGGCTCACTTCATAAAAACATCAAAGCTGGAGTTTTATTTCAAGTGAAACTATTCCACTACTATTATAAAAAAATCTTCTGCATTTGTTACAGAAAATTGGAAGCTGGTCTTCAATAAAAGGCTGAACGATGTTAGTTCAGGCGCAAAGATGTTTAAAATAAGGATATGCTGTTGTTGCATATCCTCGGTAGTAGTGAGCACCCTAAGCTGAATAAAGCAAAGAAAAAGCCCTTCATAGTATCCTGGGCTGAATAAACGGAGAGATGTAAATATCTACATTTTAAGACTAAGTTTACAGGTCCTCAAAAGGAAGGAGCTGAGTGGGGAGACAGCTGTAGTGTATGGACAGGAAGGTTGGGACAGCTGGTGTGGAGTCCCCAAAACTAAGAGTGTGATATGAATATCATTAACACCAGACCTGTTGTCAGCTGCTTGCATGGCAGTATAGATTTGGGCCAGCTTGGGTTCGGGTACAGAATTTCACCTAGACACATTTGACTTAGCAAGGTTACACAGTAGAGCTTTTCTGCCACAAGTTTCTTTTTTATGACCTAGTTTACAATGCACCCAGTCCGGTGCTGGGCACTGGGGAATACCAGCCACATTTCTCTGTGGGGATTTGAGATCCCTCTTCTCCAGAATGTGTGTTGTCAAAGCACAACAAAGTCATCAGTGTGACTTCTCCTGGGATTGCCATTCACTCTTCATACTCAATTTCAGGCAACTCTTTCTGGATTTGGAGCTGTGTTTTATTCTGATTTTCACTTTGCAGATTGTTTTTTGTGATCTCTTTGCACTTCCATTCCCATGCAAGTTTTGTTCATCACTCCTGCAGGCCTGCTGCTGGGACATCAGTGAAACCCCAGTGCTTGGTTTTCCCAAGGACTGCAGGGTTTGCTTTTCAATGATTTCAGGATTGGGCTGCCAGGAGCTGTGGAAAAAATGAAAGAGACAAAAATAATAATAGGGTTATTGTTCTCATCAAACACTGAAAACAAAAATAAACAAAACATAGGTCAGGACCTGCACCAGTCACAAAAAAAAAAGAGTTCCTGTTCTTTCAGCAACCAGCGTATGCTGGCACTTGTAAACCAAGGCTGCATATACTGACTGGGTTTGCATACTGCATATTCACGCTCAGTTGTATGTAACTGCCCTAGTAAAAATGCACATTGCCATTGCCACTTCTTCCCTGCTTCTCCATTTTCTCTGCTGTAGATTTACCGTCTTCGTAACAGAACCCTGTGCCCATTCCCTGGTTGGCTGCCTTGGCCACTTGGTTCTTAACTCCTTAAATATTTTTTCTCCTTCTGTCAGAGCACATTTTACTATCATCAGCATCTCTCTCCTCTCAGGACCAGATCTGGTGACGTTGTGCACTCCTGAGGCAAGACACTTCTTTCGTTAAAAGGGGGTGTGTTTCAGACATATTTCCTCTTTTCCAGTGTCAAAGAAAAGCCAAGTAAGTATTCCATGTGACAACTATCCCACAAATCCTAGATACCTGGCCACGAAAAGCAAGTTACACAAGGGCAGTAAAGAAATCTTTTTTCTCAGAAAAGGAAGATTAAAGAAAATGTGCCCCTCCCTTCCCCCACAATAAATATGACAGGAGAACTAGTAACAACTGCCATGGAAAAGGCTGAGGTACTTAACATCTTTTTTTGACTCAGTTTTCATTGGCAATCTCTCTTCCCCCATCTCTCAAGTCCCTGAACCTCAAGGCAGGGACTGGGGGAACAGTCCTTCACATCACAGAAGATCAGGTTTGAGACCATTTGAAGAACATGAACATACACAAGTCTGTGGGGCCTGATGAGATGCATCCCAGGGTCCTGAGGGAATTGGCAGATGTAGTTGCTAAGCCACTCTTCATCATTGAGAAGTCATTGCAGCCAGGTGAAGGTCCCAGAGGTTGGAGAAAAGGGAATATCACAGCCATCTTTAAAAAGGATAATAAAGTGGACCCTGGGACCTACAGACCAGTCAGCCTCACCTCAGTGCCTAGTAAGACCGTGGAACGGATCCTCCTGGAAGCTATGTCAAGACATATGGAAGACAGGGAAGCCATTAAAGAATCATCGGGGAGGGAAGAAGAGAGGGAACTCAGCTCCAACCTTGCTTCACTTTATTAGATGAATTTCTGTCATTGTCCTGGTTTCGGCTGGGATAGAGTTAATTTTCTTTCTAGTAGCTGGGATAGTGTTATGCTTTGGGTTCAGTATAAGAAGAATGTTGATAACACACTGATGTTTTCAGTTGTTGCTAAGTAGTGTTTAGACTAAGTCAAGGATTTTTCAACTTCTGCCCAGCCAGCAAGAAGGCTGGAGGGGCACAAGAAGTTGGGAGGGGACACAGCCAGGACAGCTGACCCAAAGTGGCCAAAGGGGTATTCCATACCATGTGACGTCATGCCCAGTATATAAACTGGGGGGAGTTGGCCTGGGGGGGTGGATCGCTGCTCGGGGACTAACTGGGCATTGGTTGGCAAGTGATGAGCAATTGCATTGTGCATCACTTGTTTTGTATATTCCAATGCTTTTATTATTATTGTCATTATTATCATTATTAGTTTCTCCCTCTCTGTTCTATTAAACTGCTTTTATCTCAACCCATGAGTTTTACTTTTTTTTCCCTGATTCTCTCCCCCATCCCACTGGGTGGGGGGAAGTAAGCGAGCGGCTGCGTGGTGCTGTTACTGGCTGGGGTTAAACCACGACATGGACATACAGCCTTGTATTATTCAGTGGATAAGAAAACAGAGGAACAGTTTTTCCTCAGGTGTTTTTTTCTATTGATTCCAGTGATTAATAGCAACAAAAGAAAAAACAGGAGAACTGCAAGATCCCATCCTGCTCTCCTGATAGTGATTAGCAGACCCAAGAACTTGGTAATTCTCTGCTAGCAGATGCAACATCTGTATCTGTGGCCTATGGGAAGATAGAGAGTGATTACTGTTTTATGTTATATTGTATCTTTACGAAAGGATACATTATATAAAGCCGCCCATCTTGTAAGGGGAAAAAACCAAACAACGTCCATGAGAGGGCAGCAAACCCTCAATACTGGAAACTTTTTTCACCCTTCCTGATCATTTTCAGGTCGAAAATGACCGAATGATTTTTGTTAAATACTGTTTCTTGTTTTCAATAGTAAAACCTCAGAAGATTTTCCTGCCTGAAAGCAAGAAAACCCAGAGTTGAATACCTTCCCCTGAAGGACAAAACCACCCTTCTTTTTATGTATTTAATTTTTCAATCTCTTTAAAAAAAAAAAAGCCACATTGCTGTCTATGCCACTACAAGAATGGAAAGTACCGTAAAAATATTTGTCCAAACCAACCGTTTTACCTTAAAAAAATTAAAGTGGAGCACGTAAGGGTTAAACTCTCTATTAGTGTACCTTTACTGCTAAACTCTCCTTGAAAAAACGTTCAGAAAAGGCAGGAAATGGAGATGAGAAAGAAATTCAAGGAGGGGTAGAATTTATCAGAAACACTATTGGACAGATTTTGCTGCAAGATGCTCCATTAATAAAACCACGATGAGCAGCTGTTTAAAACACTGAAGCCACGCGTGAGAATCAATGCAAGAAGGTGAAATTGCACTACATAACACATACCCGTAATTTAAAATAACAATTACAGTAAAAATTCAAAGAGTAATTTAAGTGATTCAGTAACTGGGATAGCATTCTATGATCGAGGTTTTACATCTAAATGATTACGACGTATCAAAGATTTTAAAAATTATATAAACTGTTATACACACAGACCTGTCTTTCCTATCTGGAGGAAACGAACGGACCGGAAAAGGGCAGCGACACCGAACCGCCTGTGCCGCGGGAAGGGAAACTCGCACGGAACCCGCAGTTTTTCTGCGAGCGGGGCGCGCGGTAGAGAGCGCGGGGAGATCCGGAGGGGAGAGACCCAAGCCCCGCCCCTCGTCGCTGCAGTCCCCAACCAGGTCGGCTCCCACCGCATAAAAGCCGCCGCGCCGCCCTGCTCCGGCCACACTCCTTCTCCGGAGCTGAGCGACGGCAGCATGTCTGGCAGAGGCAAGGGCGGGAAGGGGCTCGGCAAGGGGGGCGCCAAGCGGCACCGCAAGGTGCTGCGCGACAACATCCAGGGCATCACCAAGCCGGCCATCCGCCGCCTGGCTCGGCGCGGCGGCGTGAAGCGCATCTCGGGGCTCATCTACGAGGAGACGCGCGGCGTGCTGAAGGTCTTCCTGGAGAACGTGATCCGCGACGCCGTCACCTACACGGAGCACGCCAAGAGGAAGACGGTCACGGCCATGGACGTGGTCTACGCCCTCAAGCGCCAGGGACGCACCCTCTACGGCTTCGGCGGCTGAACACCTCTTCGCTCCCCGACCGACCACCTCGAGAACCCAAAGGCTCTTTTAAGAGCCACCCACTTCCTTCTAAGAAGAGCTGTAACATTGTTTTCTCTGAGGGGACAATTGAAGCATCTGCTCTCCAATTCCCAAAGCTTATTAAAAGTAGCGATTATGCAGTGCTGTAAAAAGATCTTATGATAAGATGGGATCTAATGTTTTAACTTTGCTGTTACTGGTAAAGATGGTTTTGCTGTGTGAAAGATGCCTGTTTCTTTCTGTACTCTTTAAATTCCCTTGCAAACATGTACCGCACTAAAAATAATTTCAAGTGCTCTTTGAAATCAAACTAGAATGTTTTCCTTTTTTTAAACTTTGCTGATATAAGTATAGTTATCTGGAGCATTCAATGTCTTGTACTTTGAAATTTTCATTTAACTGAGGGTAGATAATCAACTGCAAGGAAGAAAGGGAAACCAATTTATCACTTAGGGAAGAATATGAAAGTCGCTCTGAAATAAATGCTTTCTTTTTGACATTTCAAAATAAATTTTTTTTGTTACTCTAACCTGTGTTCAGTTCTTTGTCAATGGGTTTTTTTTCTTTTTGAAAGCTACTTCAGGAGTAAATCTATATTAGATTTCCAAAGTAAATATTGGGGGTGGGGGTGTGGACCATGAATGAAAATGCCTACCTGGCAGCACATTTCAAGTAAATGCGTCAGAAGAAGCCTTGTGCAAAGACTTTTGTTCTCTCATAAAGGGAATACTCCCCTCCGGGACGCGCCTCTAAAGTATTGGTGTTCTATTTCCTTCACCACCAGAGGAAAAAACCTGCAAAACCAGTTTTTCGGGTTTATATAAAACTATCGCTAGTTATTGACCGCTCGCAAACAAGGGCGATCAATAATTACTTACTGTCACTTCTGTTTTTCACACAGCCTTAACGAGTAGGGGCAAATTAAATAATAGAGTAATTCCATATTCCTTTTTAAGCTCTTAATTTCACAAAAATTAATTGTCTAAGTATTCTCAAATTTTACTTGATGATACTGTGCCGAACTTCCTCAAGAAAAGAAAACTATGAGAAAAATAGCCTAAAAGATGCATCTCGATCTTTATAGCTCGTTACATGCTTGTTATGGATACAAACTTGCATTACAGGGTTTCTAAAGTGTCTGTATCTGTGTTTTGACATACTAAGCTGTTTCATTTGAGGCTTTGGGAATAATGCGCCTGTTACTGTAAGAGGGAGCTCTGTATGGCTGTGAAGGAACTTTTTTCTTCTTTTGTAATCAGCCCACTAAAAAAAAAAGATTATTAAAATAATTCGCGCTTTAAGAACAACTGCTGAATTTGAGCCTCCACACGGCACTTAATATGTTAGCAGCGTGGCGGAGAGGGAAAGCCAGAGAAGCAGAAGGGATGCGAGCGCTGACTCTGCAATGCCCGCCGGCAGGCTTCGGGCTCGCCCCGAGGGAGCCGTGACTCGGAGCGGGGTTGCGGTGGGGGAGAGCGGGGGTGCAGGCAGCGGCGAATTCCTCTTCCTTGGGCCCAGGCTGGGATTCCCACCGTAGCCAATGAGGTCGCGCTTCCTTTCGTCCAATCAGAGACGAGGAGGCGCTATAAATAAGGGGGGCAGCGCAGCTCCCTTCATTCACTTCTGGCTCTGGCGAGGCGGGAGTTGTGTCCCGTTGCCGATGGCGCGCACGAAGCAGACGGCGCGTAAGTCGACGGGCGGGAAGGCGCCCCGCAAGCAGCTGGCCACCAAGGCGGCCCGCAAGAGCGCGCCGGCCACGGGCGGCGTGAAGAAGCCGCACCGCTACCGGCCCGGCACGGTGGCGCTGCGCGAGATCCGGCGCTACCAGAAGTCGACGGAGCTGCTGATCCGCAAGCTGCCCTTCCAGCGCCTGGTGCGGGAGATCGCGCAGGACTTCAAGACCGACCTGCGCTTCCAGAGCTCGGCCGTGATGGCGCTGCAGGAGGCGAGCGAGGCCTACCTGGTGGGGCTCTTCGAGGACACCAACCTCTGCGCCATCCACGCCAAGCGCGTCACCATCATGCCCAAGGACATCCAGCTGGCCCGCCGCATCCGCGGCGAGCGTGCCTGAGCCTCCCGCCGCAGCCCCTCCCCGGTTCCGGCAGGCACCGAGGCAGCCCACGCAGACCCAAAGGCTCTTTTAAGAGCCACTACATGCACAATTAAAAGAGCTGTAACAGTTTCTAAATGGGCACGCTCTGAAAATAACAATGTTTTCTTCCTTTTTTCTAGACTGTAGCATTTGATTTTATGGCCCTAGCTCTTTTTTTTTTTAATTGTTATTTTACTATATTGCCTGTATATAAACTTTTGTCTTTAATAAACCCCACATGGCTCTAAATTTCCTGCTCTGCAATTCACCAGTGTGCTTTGCAAACAGTGGAGGGGAGCAACAGGCACTTTATGAACACTGGGTGAGGAAGGAGAAAAAAAATTCAAGGGGGGGGAGGTGAGGTCAATATATTAAAGGACGGTGAGCAGAGAATATCAGGCAGAATAGAGTTTTTTACATCACTATGACTTTGCCGGAAAGCAAAACAGCTTTCAGGGAGAAGGGGGCAGGGACAAACCACTTGCTCTGGGACGGGCCCAAGCTCAGGAACTCTGCACCTTAAACTCTTCAGGCTGGCTGGGTCTAGGCAAGAGCAGAAACTTCCTGCAACTCATTGGAATTGTGTTACTGTTGAACCCACCTAAGGCAGTCTGTTTTAACAATCATTAATTCCAGGAGCAAGAATATGTGTCTCAAAACGGTTTTGAGGCTGGCCTCAGAATGATGGATGATCATGTTGAAAAGACAAGGCGTGTGAGGCTGCTTTCTCACAGCACAGAAGCATACCTAAGAAGGCCAAGAAACTATGATTGAAAAATACTGTACACAGGAATAACTATCAAGTTTGTCCAGATATGTTACCATTATTAATACAAAATTTTGGAAATAAGGTTATGTATTTCTGTTCTGGTTTCAGTTGCAGAGGGGAAGAGAAAGACCCTGGTTCATCTTAATCTTTCACTAAGTGAACTGGTTTGGTTTTTTTTTTTTTTTTGTATGTTCCTTCTTCTGTATGGGGGCAACTGATACTGGTATGGGCTGGTTCAGCCACAGTGCCTGTTGTGGGGGATGGACTGGCCGCAGTGCCTGTCACTTTGTTGTCAGATCCAGAGACCTTCCCTTCCCCTTGAGGGTACTGAATAGTGGTGAATGGGGCTTGATAGAAATGGGCCAGGCCCCAGGACATTGCAGTGATTTGTGTCTCCCTGGAACTATCGGGGTGACAGCATACTTTTCCCAAATGTTGCACTAGTTTTTCAGGATTCTGCATTTGTTCAAGAGTGCAGTTCCAAAATACTGGAGATGCCCACCGACCATTTGCCCATACTACCCCACACACTCTGCCACTCATAATTTTTCCAGCCTTGGGGCAGGTCTCTGGGTGATCTTCTTAAATAGCTGTTTAAGCCTAAACAACCAACCATATTCTTGGAACCACAAAAAATAAACCACATGGATAAAGACAGGTGTTGTTAGGTTAGAGGTGACTGGGAAAGACAGGTGGATGGATACTGAGCAGAATTAAAACTTGTGAGTGGAGAACCATATATATGTGTGTCTATACATATAGCATACGTACACATATGTGTATATACATTCATACCTACATTGTTATGCTGTGACTGTTAGTTGTATCTACCATGCTTTACCTTCTGTGTAGTGTTTCAGAAATACACCCTATGAAACTTCTTGCAGGGTTCCCCACATGCCATACTCAAATACCTGAATTTTTATTTCAGACTGACTTGGCTGGTCATATTTACAGAAAGGTATTGGACAGGCGAGATAGCATTATCAAGGGCAGAGGAAAAGATGTTGTGACAACAAAGAAGCAAAAACCATAGGAATCTGAATGTTTTATTTGTCAATGAATAAAAAAAGGTGACTTCTCTGAAATACTAAAACAGCTAGAGTCTGCAAGACTTGACACAATCAACCAAGAAATTGAACTAGAGACCAACTGTAATTTCCTGACTACAAAACTGTATTGAATCAACTGAACTATAGTGAACGTTGACCTTCTGATCCTTCTGTGGATTCCTCTACTGCCTCCACCTTATTTTTTTTATCATCAAACACAAAACACTTGTCCTCAATTCTCAAAACCATATGAGTGTATTTCTCCTCCAGGCCTGTCATTGATTACAAAGCTGCCAAGGCCTGACAGCTGCTTCCTTTCTCTCAGCTGTTTTGGTCCCCCCAAAAGCCACAAAACTTTCCCCTGTGCCAGTGCTCTCCATTTATTTGGAAAATGGGAGGGGACAATTCCCAGGAACACCCACCAGATTCTCTTCACTTCTACCAAGATGTCCTTTGTCCTCTGCTCCAGCCTTTCCTCAAAGTCATAAAGCAAGCAAATAAAATTGAGACTATAAATGACAATTAGACTAATTTATTGAATTTCCCATTTTTATCCTTTGCATAAGGCTTATCTTCTTAGCACTTTAGTTTTATTCATCTCATACTTAAGAGAGGTAGGGCTCTCAGATATCAAATACAATGTTAGGATTTTTAGAGTATATCCTAGTAAGAGCAATGGTAGAGTAAATTTACAGTGTTTTTTCTTTAGTAAAAAGCTGTTTGAAGCTTTTTTCCCCAATGCCAACTCAGGTTATGCCTTCCACATTGCTTAAAAGTAAAAACCCACACTGCTCCATAAAACTGTTGCAAAATATTTTACAGGAAGCATCAAGTCTGGGGAGGGTGCGGGGGATTATAATAGGTTTTGTCCTACTCTTTTTTTTTTTTTTAATTATAGCTCTTACCACCATCACTGAAGTATTTTTCATTTACCTTGTCTGAGCATTTTTTCCAATTTGTACAGTTACTTTTTCTGTATAGTCAATTAGACATTTCCAAGCCCCTCCCTATACAGCATGTAACAGTCTGCTCAAAAAATCAAACATTTTGAAACAACTGCTTAGAAAGGCTTATAAACATGTTTTCACTGGAATAGCAGTATCTGATTCCAAAGGCCTCTTGACAACAGAGTCCAGAGAAAACAGATGAGCTCAGATGTAGGGAGGGTGGGGGAAAAACAAACTAAATGCTAGCATTAGTACTTATGTAACAATCCAAAAAATTTACACTACCTTAAAATAACTTCAGGATTTAGTCTTGTATCCAAGTATCAAAAAACACAGTGTTACAGCTCTCCTGTGCAATGTGGTGGCTCTTAAAAGAGCCTTTAGGGTGGGCGAATGAAGGATGACAGAGGGGGGGCCCGCGGCACGAGGCTCAGGCGCGCTCGCCGCGGATGCGGCGGGCCAGCTGGATGTCCTTGGGCATGATGGTGACGCGCTTGGCGTGGATGGCGCAGAGGTTGGTGTCCTCGAAGAGCCCCACCAGGTAGGCCTCGCTCGCCTCCTGCAGCGCCATCACGGCCGAGCTCTGGAAGCGCAGGTCGGTCTTGAAGTCCTGCGCGATCTCCCGCACCAGGCGCTGGAAGGGCAGCTTGCGGATCAGCAGCTCCGTCGACTTCTGGTAGCGCCGGATCTCGCGCAGCGCCACCGTGCCGGGCCGGTAGCGGTGCGGCTTCTTCACGCCGCCCGTGGCCGGCGCGCTCTTGCGGGCCGCCTTGGTGGCCAGCTGCTTGCGGGGCGCCTTCCCGCCCGTCGACTTACGCGCCGTCTGCTTCGTGCGCGCCATCGCTCCGAGAGACCCGAAACGCCTCTTGAAACCGCCGCCGCGGAAAGACACCGCTCCGTTGCCGGGGCGGCTTTTATAGCATGCTCGCCCCTCTGATTGGCTGGCAGCAACACGTCGTTATGATTGGATACTTTCGAATTCGAAAAGCGCGCCTCGGAAGGGCGCCTTTTCGCCAACCGCCCTCACCCTCCCTCCGCCTTGCACTCGGCGCTCTTGTTTTCGGTTTTATATATTTATTGTAGCAATTGTTTATAGTGTATCTCGAAAATGAAAACCTGTAATAAAAAGTGTTCAAAAGGGAAATGCGTAGTTGTAAATTTTGCTGTCCTGAACGCGTAGAAGCTTCACGTTCATTTTGTTTTAATTCACTGAGGCTTGAGCTTTGAAACATAAGTGTTGTACAGGGTTTCATCGATAAGATTCCTTATAACGGTATTTTGGGGCTTGGGGTTTGTTTTTGGATGGTGGTTTTTTGTTGGGGTGGGGGGGGCTTTTTTTTTTTTTTTTTGGCAGGGGCAGGGAGTTGTTTGCTGCTCTTGGTTTTTGTTTTTTACCTAGAGTAACTTTAATCTGGAAATAGTAGAAAGTAATACCATAGCTGGTATGACAAATGCTTTTAGATTGAGGTGAATTCACGTGAAAATGCAATAGTTCAAGGGATAGTGTTTTCAACAAGATTAAATTTCTTTCAGCCCAAGTAGTATTCCCAGGCTGTTGCTTGCTGAAATACAAACTTCTAGTCCGTTTCCATTTTTTCTACTGTTTTTCTGCTGTTTTGCTAGCCAGGAGAGCTCTCCTCAGAGCCTGAGCAGAGGAGTTGTCAGGTGAAGGGAAAACTGCTGCTGACCCTTGATACAGAGAACTGCTCTGGCTTCAGCAGCCATTAAAAGAAAAAGCTTCCTAAGCTTCAACTCACTGGATGCACAAAGAATAACGGACAGCTCCCTAAAAAGCAGTCAGACGACGGACTTGGGATCATTGCAGTATTTCAAGTTTTATGACAAGGGGCTCAGGGGGTGACCAGCTGTGACACCTCCCACCCTGCTCGCATACATTTCTACGTGCTGAGAGCATCATTACAGGGATAACATAACTTAAAAACATATCTACTGCTACTGTTTACTCAAACAGTGGAAAAAACAGACTGGGAGAGATGCCCACAGGGCTATGTGTACCTGCCTCAGAGCCCGGCCAGCTCACCAGCTCAAAACAGTATAAGTTTATAGTGCTTTGCTATTTAGCTCGTTTTTTCAGGGAATAAACGAAAAAAGTCATTGAATTCTAATTGCACTGATATTGAAATCAATAGCTTTGAGTTTTACTAACTTACTTAATATCTACTTAACCTGTTAACAATATACATTTAATTACCAGGTGCTTAATCGTAAGAACTACCTACATAGTAACTTACAAAAGACGCAGTAAATTATCAGAAACAAAGTTTATAGGAAATAGCTTTCCTTTTAGCAACTTTGAAGCAATACAACTCTTTTCCAGATTAAGTGGGTGGCTCTTAAAAGAGCCTTTGGGTTCTCGAGGTGGTCGGTCGGGGAGCGAAGAGGTGTTCAGCCGCCGAAGCCGTAGAGGGTGCGTCCCTGGCGCTTGAGGGCGTAGACCACGTCCATGGCCGTGACCGTCTTCCTCTTGGCGTGCTCCGTGTAGGTGACGGCGTCGCGGATCACGTTCTCCAGGAAGACCTTCAGCACGCCGCGCGTCTCCTCGTAGATGAGCCCCGAGATGCGCTTCACGCCGCCGCGCCGAGCCAGGCGGCGGATGGCCGGCTTGGTGATGCCCTGGATGTTGTCGCGCAGCACCTTGCGGTGCCGCTTGGCGCCCCCCTTGCCGAGCCCCTTCCCGCCCTTGCCTCTGCCGGACATGCTGCCGTCGCTCAGCTCCGGAGAAGGAGTGTAGCCGGAGCAGGGCGGCGCGGCGGCTTTTATGCGGTGGGAGCCGACCTGGTTGGGGACTGCAGCGACGAGGGGCGGGGTTCCCGCCAGTTCTTTCTGCCTCCGTCACAGAGCGGGATGGAACATCGCCTGCCGTTACCTGTGAAACAGTGCTGTAGAGTCTACGAAGTAAAGAAAACATTACCCTCCCCCCAAAAAAGAATCCCAACGTCATACATGTTCGTAGCGATTGGAAAGGTTTTTTCCTCCTCCTTGGATTTGTATAACCCATTTGCTATTCATATGTGTCTGTATTTTATTTTCTTGCAGTGACCGAGGTTTCTTTGAATTACTTTAAATTCTCATTATTTTCATGCTGTTGTTCATTAACTGCTTTGCTTTATTTGTATTCAAAGTTCTATAAACTTTCAGGATTGTTAATGTTTTGAAATCTATTACTGGCTTTAGGGAATTTTCCACAATATCTGTGCTGTCAGGCTTTCTAATACATTGGGTTTGTATTTTGCTTTCCACGTCCCATTTAAGAAATGGGAAGACTGATTCTCTCTTCCCATTGTTACATAACCAATTTTTTATGTAAGCACCAGAAGGTGGAATAGAATCTCTTTTATATTATTGCCTTTATATTAGATTGTGACTTTTCCTAATTTTGCTCCATTGGAGTTACTGCTGTGGGGATTTTTCCTTATTTTTTACAAAATATGCTTTAGTATAACTATAGATTTAAATTTCTGCTACCTTATTTAGCAAGAAAATCACCTTTCTTTTGTACTGCAGATCAAGCTTTTCAATCTTTAGCTGTTGTTTTATGGGTCTAAATCTATAGTGGATACAGAGAAGATTCTGAGTTAGTATTTATGAAAGTAAGGAGCAATCCTTGTCTAAGGATGTTACAAATGTCACCCTATAAGAACATCCTGAGCTGGAATAACTACTAGACTATCACATAAAGATTGGTTTCTTTTTTTTTCTGGGGGGAAAAAAAGTTGGGAGTGTTATAATTTGATTTTCTTCTGTCCTTTTACGTAGGAAATGTAAACATAATTTCTACATACTCTTTTAAACTGTGCCATGTTAGAACATATGCTAAGTAGTTTTTCTCTATGGTGCTACTAAACTCGGAAGGAGTGTCTTCCCTCAGTCTATTTAATAATGATGGAATTCCATTCCATCATAAAACCAAAGGAGTGTTTTGCTCTCTACGGTCATATTAAAAGCTTAAAAGAGGAGCTCGTTATCCTCTTATCTCGACTGTTGTTTCTAATACTGTCCCTAGATGTTTTCATGGTCAATATCAAATCTATGTCTTTTTCAGCATCAGTTTTTGGGGGAAGAGGGGGAGTTGGGTTTTTTTTTCAGAAGATGATGACAAATATGATTTACATCAAAATTTTCTTCTCCCTAACTAGTCTGCATCACTTCAGAAAAGGAGTATATTAAGAAACATGGGAATGACCTTTGCTTTTCCCCTCTTCTAATATGAAGTAACCATCACTGAACTCTTCTAACCAGTTACTATTGTTCAACTAGCAGAGGCTTTCACAGCTTTTACCTAGGCTGTAGCAACTGTGCTTCCTGCTGCAGAGGTGCAGAGGAATGCATAGGTGTAATGGGGAGTCTCCTTAGATTTTGTGTAGTCCTAAGCATAACTCCTTTCTCTTCCTGGGAGGAGTGAACAAGTGAGCCGAGTATGATACTGGCGCTTAAAAAATGTATCATGCTTGCTACAGTTCTTGTTTATACAGAACTAACAGGTCACAAAACAGTAAACAAACTCAAGCCTTTTCTGCTGTAACTAGCCTAAAGAAGGATTCCAGAATAGTTTTGGGGTTTTTTTAATTATTACTTTCTTTTCTTCACTTACTAGTGCCTCACTAGCGGCAGAACACCAGATTTCAATACCCCTCCCTTTCTGCTACCCAACCCCTGCCCATACCTACTAGTGTCAGTGCTCAAGCAAGACCACTTAAAATGTTGTTCTTTTAGCACATGTGTAGATTAAACACAAATTCACAACAAGATGGAATCAAGCCAGATTTAATTCTGTGAGATAGAGGCAAATGACTAAGCCTCTAGTGTACTGAGAATACATGCTGTCTATACTCATGATTTTTACACTCAGCTTTTGGTTTCCATTTGTAAGTTTTCAGCTACCTTGCTTATAGTCTGGTTTTGCATCCTCTAGGTAATTAATTTGATAGTTTTTCATATGTGTTTAAAGTCTAGCACAATAAGATAGGGCTCCTGTAGGGTATTGTGTCTGTACTGATAACCTCAGGGTGAGTAATTAGAATATGTAATTATTAATTTAATACTGACTTAAAAAACATAACTCATTAAATGCTAATAGAACTTCAGGCTTCAAGTTTTAGATCAATATTACATAAAAAATTTACTGTCAGACACTATATTGTAAGAATATATGTGAATAAACTTCTGGAAAGGTATTAATATTTTTCAAACTAGTAGTTTTGAATTTTGTATGAGTATTGGACAGGTTTTCATATTCCTTGTGCTTTCCACTCACTGGCAGCTGGTGCTTATTTCCCTTTTCAAAATATTCTCTGCCACTTTCAAAGGAAAAATGGAATTGCAATCTGTCCTTTGTGAATGAGACACATTGCACAGACCCCTGCTTTGCACTATTATCATGCTCCTGTGATCTGCCGTGCTGAAAACATAGTAGATCTCATCTGGACTATCTGCGGGAAAGAAACAAACTTCCCTTGTACTGAAAACCTGGGCAGTTTTGACAGACCGGCACACCCCCACAGTGGAGGAGAGCTCGGAAGAGAAGGACAAAAAGCAATGAGCTTGGGGAATAATGTACAGTAAAGAAAACTGCACTTATCTCAACACCAGGGACACTGGAGGGTTACCATGGTTTTAGGTAAGACAGCTGCACCAGTGAATCCTCAGGTTCCCTCAGACACCTAACAAAGAATAACGTCCTCCTGAGCAAGCCAGACCAGCGTGACAGGGGAGCAGTGTATATGTGGCTCAGCCCAATATAAAATATAAAAACTGGACAACAAATAAATCAAAGTTGGAAGAGAGCAACGGGCTTGAGATGGTTTCAACCAGCATATTCCTTCCCAGTGACTGGGGAGGCCCAGCATTGTGTCGATAAGCATAGAGAGACCAGTAAAGAGAATCATGTTTGCGCTGTGATTCATCTGTATATTCCAAATGCTATATTATGCTTGTGATGCGATTTCTCACTTCGCTAAATCAAAATCCCATGTAATGCCAAATATGCTCAATAAGGATATTTGATATTAAACATTAAACTCTCCTCATGCGTAATATCTAAAAGAACCTGGTCGGAGAGTATTGAACTCTGACAGCACAGAGATGTGGTCAACTGGGACCTGTCTCTACATGTGGGTAAGACTGTAAACTGCACAAGATCTGACTTCTTTGGCATGCTTCAGGCTTCTAAATCTACCCCAGTGGCCCTCATTCTCTGTATACCCATGCCCACATACCCGACCTTCAGTTCAGCATGTAAGCCATGCTACAAAGCTGTGCTTACTGAGATTGAGCAGCCCATGTGATTTCGGTAAGAAATATTTTAAGCACAGAAAGCTTTTATCTTGAGGCTGAGGCCCAAGTCAATGTTTGCATATGTGGATTTGCCATTTGGAAGGAATCTCCTGGAAGTAGCGTAGTTGCAGAAGTGGTTTATGCTGCTTAAGTAAGGCTAGCAAACAATGTCACCTAATGTTTAAACATTGAAATGTTACAGCTATCAGCTTCCCAGTGTGTGGATCATACCTATCTATTTGATAGGTATGCCAAGAGATCTGGGGGGACTGTGGTCATGAATTTAGTTTCATGATTGGTACTTTGATAACTAATTTCATCTCTCCCCTCTCCCTTTCCTGCCAGATGAGACAGTCAGAGGTGGAGAGCCCCATTCTCATCTTTTTATTTAAAGGCTCCCCCTCAGTCAGAGATACAAGAGGTTGGGCTGCAGCCCTGGTTTGGACTGTTTCCAACCTTATTCTAGCTGCCAAGTCCAGAAATTACACAGGGACTGATAAATCAGGAAAAGACCTCTGTCAGCAGCCTGGGCTGACCTTTGAGGATGCAGTTTGCCTTGCACAGAGAGTGGCTTCTTACAGATCAGAAGATGATCCACACAGGGGCAAAATCTTCCAGAAATCATCTCGCTTCCCCTGCCCCATGCCGGCTGTGGGCAAGTACATGTTGTCTGAGTCACTGCTGGGTTGCTCTGCAAACCAGCAGGAGCTGAATGCTGTTTCCTCATGGAAAACAACGTCACAGGATTAGTCTCCAACAGCGGATCACAGGAAGGGACACTGCACACGCACTTCCGAAGGAATGTTGTACTTGGCAGGCACCGACACCCAAACACTCACATGGTCCTGCCACCACTCACACCTCCTCCCCACCAGGCCAGATGTTTCAGGGTTCCTTTCAAAGCAATGCTGTTTGTTAGAATCACAAAAATACACTTTCTGGGGTGTTTCTCTCACACAACAAGGTACCAGCTGTCAGAACAGCTGTTCATGGCCAGCCTAGCATGCCTTTGGAGTAGTGAGTGTGGTGTGTCTCAGTCTACCTTGGAAAGAGAAGGCTTGCATGGGCCTCATCCCCACCACACCATGCGCAAGCTGCAGTCTTGCAGGCTCACTGAAGAGCTGGTACAGCTGAGTAGGTCTACAAAGAAAGGCTGGAGGAACTCCAGGCTGGGGTGTTGGGAAGATAGTAAGATAACCAGTTCCTCATGTGAAGCTGGTTTAGGACATGGGAAAGAAGGGACAGGGTCAATAACCTGCAATCGGGGGCAGGGGCATCCTTTTGCCTATGTTGTTTTCCTCCCTTGGCTCTGGGCTTCCTCCAGGAAGACACCAAAGGACCTCTCCAACAAGTGCTCCAGGTGGTTTCCCAGGACCAGAGTGGCCCATGGAGCTCGGAGCTCTATAGCACACCATGCAAATCTGCTCCTGCATTCGAGTAAGGGATAGCAAACAGCAAACCAGCTATTTGGCAACCACAGCTGATGCGTGACTGCTTCTCTTAAATCCTTACTCTGCTTTCTAAACTGGCATTTGAAGCAGTGCAGGTCTTCTGATTCATTGACCGTTGATTAAGCTAGAAAGATGTATCATGAAAGCATTGTAAGCACAATCTTTCTTGCACATCTGAGACTGATCAGCTCCTCTCCTTGCCTGGGCTCCTGCGGTAAGCTTACTGGGCAGTAAGTTTTGCTGTTGAACTCGGCCAACTCTTGCAGAGTTGTAAGCACTTAACAGCAGCTGAAGTACTGCCCTGTCCAAACAGTCTCTCGGTGGCATAGTTTTCCAAGTAATGAATCTACTGTGGGTATCCCTGTAGGAATGTATTGAATTTTGTCTTGGGCTGTGTGTTTCTGGAGGAAGCCAAGTCTGGAAAATGGTGACGTGCATTGTGTCGGTGTCTCCAGACACTACTGCTGTGCTTTGTCTTTATTACAGCAATACTTGGTTAGAAAACCAAATACTTCAGTTGGAAACCCCAGCTGCTTACAGGGTTTTATTTATGCTAAGGCTCTGGACACAGCAGCAGGCTTGCCTTTAAGGATGCAGCAGTTGAGAAAGCCACCACAACGCCCAGGCCCTGTCCGGGTCAGACCAGTCATTTCCCAGCCTGTGCCAATGCAAGTAGCTATTCTGCTTCCGATGCAGAATTTTGCACTTCTCTCTGACAAATTGTGCAAGATTTCTTTTGGCCCATACCTCAAGTTTATTAAAGTTCCTTTTAACTGAGTGTCTTACTTTTGACTCTGTCTACCCTTTTAATTTAGTATCATCCACACATGCTAAGGCTACCTTCTCTCTTATCATCCAGGTCATTCCAGAAAACACCAAATGATATCAAGTATTCAGCCCTGAGGCATTCTTTACTGGTTGCCCGCAGACACTAAGTTGTTAACTACAGCCCTTTGACCCTGTGCTACAGACAATTTTCAAACATCTAACAGCCTGCTGATCCTGCCCGTACTCCCTCAGATCCCAAATGAGAATGCTATGGAAGATGGTTCCAAAAATATTACTAAATGCAAAGTGTATTGCATCCAGCACTCCTCCCTTGCCTACACAGATACTCTCTAATCTATAGTTCTGTGATAATTACTAGTAATTAGACATCAGTAATTTTTGTTGCCCTCCACCCATCATCAAGAGTCAACAAAACCTATTTTATTTCTGATAGTTGCTTAGTCTCACTGATTCTTGGAGACCCTGCTATCTTCCCAAGTAAAATTTTCTACTCCATATTAGAAATTATTTCCTTACTGCTAACTTGCTGCAGCAAAGAACATTAGTTCCTGTACTTCCTACAATGTACACTGAGGAAAGATGACTGCCTTCCTCTTCATGCTTTAAGTGTTTGAGAAGAAACTTTGGTTTTTCAGCCTTCTCTCTGAGTCAGGGAACTCCAACAGTATGTGCCTTTCCATTAGGGAATAGTTCCTAGACCTCTCTGCTAAGTACTGTTGCACTCTTCCATGTGTTCTCTTATTGTTCACTTCTCATTACCTGAAGTTCAGTACTAAAAACTAGGCCTAAAACTCCAAGTGAGACTATACCATTCCTGACTACACAGGAAGATCTTGTTCATCTGTCTTGCAGATGTTGTCACTGTGTTCCTTTCCTAATACCTAGTAACCGACTGTTGTTGATTCATTGTCAAGTTATAACTATAACCTGAAGATCCAGATCTACTCAGGTGCTAGTCAACTGCTACTGTCCAATATTTATAAAACTGCTATATTTCTTTCCAGGTGAAGTATCTTACACATTTTTGAAGACAGTGTCTCAAATTTATCAGGCATTTTTCAATACATAAATTGTCCTGCATCATTCTAGCATTTCTTTGCTTGTTGGTACCCGTAGCACTTCTATACAGGCCCTGTAGACTATAATTCAGATCGTAAATAAAATTATACCAGGCCTAGGATTGATCCCTGAAGAACTCTCTTTGACACAGCATTTTAATTTCATAGTTGACAATCATAAACATTTAAATATAACTTTCTACCCAGGGGGATGGGGTGTGTGTGTGCGCTAGACCAAGTTTCCCTGATTATTGGTTTCACTTCTAATATTTTTCTAAAATGAAATAAAATGGAACAGAGAGAAAATCTACAGTGTATCAGCCAGCTCTATGGAAGCATTGCATCCTCTGCTGAGACTCTTTCTAAAGTTAATTTTGGAGCAAGCCGGTTAAACACGGTTTTAATTTCTTCCCTTATGTCTTACAAAGCGATGTCTGTTTTGAGTGCTAAAAATTCTTGGGTTTATTCATATCTTCCTTGAATTTGGCTGAACTGGTAATTAGTACAACTCAATATCAATGAGCTATTCCTTCCCCAGGGTGTGCTGAGTCTGTAAACCTGAGCAATGCATAAATCTGTAATCCAGAATGCCTTATTATGTGCATAGTTCTTGCACATATTCTTCAGATACCTTGAGAGTAACAGTGTGCCTGCACAGGCTCGGTGCACAGCTGGGTCTACTGCGTATTATCACAGGTAAGCTTCCAGCATCCTATTTCCCTTCACTCAGCATGAAGGGCTACAACTACCTTTGATAGCTTAGGAAATGGCATCTACTAACATGTACATCCTGAGTGACACTAAAGGGGTAGGACGTAGATTTTCTATACTGATGGCCTAGTTTCAATTTCTATCTCTGACTGAATCAGTGTTTGCAATCTGACTCACAAAAAAAGAATTGTCATTTGACTGTTGTGCACCTGGGAGAATAGACAGCATGTAACATAGGTTCAGATATCACATTTCAATTTTTTCCAGGCACTCAGTGAGAGTTACGGGTAGGGTTACATTTCCTCGCTTTTACTTGCAGGTCCCTATATTTCTTTGTCTTTCTGCATTTACCCACTTCCTCTTTTTCTTCAACTGAAAATAATACAAAGTCAATTT
This sequence comes from Harpia harpyja, assembly GCF_026419915.1. NCBI lineage: Eukaryota > Metazoa > Chordata > Aves > Accipitriformes > Accipitridae > Harpia > Harpia harpyja. The sequence continues at coordinate 1,194,527 of NC_068962.1, forward strand.
GTCTACATAACATAGTAGAACAGAATCCTGCTTATAACTGGAATTCCTATGTGTAGTACTACTATTACTACTAATGATAATTCTCAGTCCCAGGGATGCATGGAGAGATGTAAAATTTGATTAAAAGAGGATCTCTGATCCAAAGGCTTTCAGAAGCTGGAAGGAATATTTTGATGCTTTAAGCTGTCATTTTCTGGACAGACAAGAAGATTTTGAGGCTGATTTATTAAAATGCACAGCCCTTCTTTTTTGCTGGTTGGCAAATACTTGGCAGGTATGTCAGGCAGGAGAGTCACCTCTCCCTACCTTTTAATCACCCTAGAATGTAGATATATTTTTTTTTTAGAGTGGCAGTTTTGCTGAGACCCCAACTAGCCTTAACAACTCCTACAGTCATGGACAACATGATCACTGAGCCAAGTCAGGGTAGCTCAAACTAGTCTTGACAAGCCTTGAAACTAAGGGCTGTGTGAGAGTTAATGTTTTTTGAAGCTACCTTTATTTAACTACCAACATTTAAAAAACAGCAGGAGTGCCATTCAGGGTTAATCACATAGGTTTCACAAATTAACCTGGAGAGGTAGTATTTGCAAAACAGTACTGAAGGAAATGATAGTTTCCCTCCAATTAGCACTGGTGAGACCCATCTGGAGTGCTGGGTCCAGTTCTGGGCTCCCCAGTGCAACAGAGACATGGACATAAATGGAGTGAGACCAGCAAAGGGCCACAAAAATGATTAAGGGACTGGAGCATCTCTCATATGAGGAGAGTCTGAAAGAGCTGAGACTGTTCAGCCAGAAGAAGAGAAGGCTCAGAGGAGCCTTATCTATGTGTTCAGATGGCTGATGGGGGGAGGAAAGGAGACAGAACCAGAGTCTTCTCAGTACCGCCCAGGATAGGAGGCAATGGGCACAAACTGAAACACAGGAAATTCTGCTTAAACATAAGGAAGAATTTTTTGGAACAGGCTGCCCAGAGAAGGTGTAGTGTCTCCGTGCTCTAGCTGACCCTTCTTTGAGCATGGGGGTAGGACCTACTGCATTAGGTGTTAGTTAGATACTTTTTTTTTAGGAGGTCTGATTGCCCTAACACTGAAATACTCGTCACTATATTTTTGTTAGCTTAGTTGAAGTATGTCTCTAAAAAGATACAGCCTTCTTTACTACTGACAGCCCTTTGACATCTTAACTCTTCCCTACTATATAAACTTTACAATTGCTGAATCAGCGCTGTCAATATAGTTGCAGCATGCCAGAGACCTGACTAATGTCTTTTGACCTTGGTATTGTGTTTTTATTATTAATATTTAGAGTGATTACCTGAATGTCTGCAAAATCATTCTTTGTCAAGAAGATATCATGCTTCAATTAAAAGTTTGTAATTTCTCTGGGTCTTCACCAGGCTAACAATAGTAATTGTAATTAAATGAGTGTAGGCTTTCAGCTAAATTTGGCTAATCATCTTATCTGGATTGTTTCCTGCAGTCTGAATGTCTAATTTGCCTCTATTTGTCTAATGTCTATCTGTTTCTCCTCCATGTGGAGCTTCTGTCTTGATAAGAAAAAAGTCAAGTGTTTTCTCTGCTATACAGTTTTAGGAGTGAGTTCTTGTGTTATCTGTGAACTATTTTTGTTTTGAAGATCCTTGCATTGGAAAATACACTGGCAATTTGTAGGATCTTCTGTAATCTGTAGTAGCACCTATATTGCTAGACAAGGAAGGAAGCTGGGGCATGTCGTGTGATGATGCATGGAAAGAAGGTTCTGCTTTGGGGAAGTAAGATATGCATTTTAAGGAGGGATAAGAAATTGGTTTGAGGTCCTGAGTAGGAGATAAACAGAGCCTGCATTTGGACAGGGTGCTTGGAAAGGAAAACCGGGAGAACATTCAATCTTTGCTGTTTGATTGAAATTTAATATAAAAAGAATCATATTTAGATATTTGTCTCTTCACATGGGAACTGCAAACAATTTTTATTACCAGCTCACTCTCAAAATTTTTTTTGAAGTAATGTTGCTTGGCAGGAAGAAATGTTCTCTGTCAGGTTGCAAAACTGTTCCATATGCTACCACTGATTTGCTAAGTTATGTGGTGAGATGCTTGCTTTGCTTTGTCTTTTTCTCTTATCTGTAAAACACCCCAGGCAATATCAATGCTACTTGTAAGGTAGATAGTGATTGATGTCTCTCAAAACTGAGAATTGTTATTTGATCCAGTGTTGCATTTAACAGCTATTTCCAGCAATGCAAACCTGAAAATTGTTCAAAGCTTCTGACAAGTTTATTTCATCCAATTAATTAGAAAATGTCATTGCTGGGGCCGGAGGGAGCGGAATAACCCTAGCAAAGCCTTCCCTTTTCACACCACCTCCTAGCTGTGAAGCCTTCCTCTTTATAAAAAGATTGCCTTTTGTAGAAATGGTTGGTAAGACCAGGAAAATTGTCGCTGCTCAGAAGTAGGCCAGGAATAATTCTCTGTGCAGAACAGAGCCAGTGTGATGGTTGAGGAATAGATACAATAAAGGATGCTGACACATAATGCCGGAGGCCAGCTGCCAAGTCTTCCAGTGCCTCAGACTACTAGGGAAAAGCAAAGAACTTCAGAAGTGCAGCTCAGAATAGGGAGCAGGGAACTGTTTAAAAGACATGCAGATTTACACGGACGCATCCAGAACTAAATGTGGGAGAAGTCCTAAATTCTGCTCTTCGAAATCCTCAGATAACAACCTTCTTCATCTGCTTTCCTTATAAAAACAGAGACGATCTTGTCCCTTTAAAACTTGTCACAGCGCAGGGACAGCAACCCCTACGTGCTGTGGATGGAGTTCAAGTGACTGCCGCTACTTAGGGAGCGAGCTCTGTGGGCTCTTCTCCCATCTCTTTCTACCTCCCGTCTTCGTCTCTGATCTGCAGCGGTTTAGGGGGGAAGGGAAGGAAATCTCTCCTCCTCCGGTGGACTGAGAACAGATTTACAAAGAGCAAACTTGAAGGGAAACTTGCCCAGATGTGTGGATGAGAGGGGTGGAGCTGGTGAAGAGGATCCCCCCCCGGGCCTACAACTGCACTCTTGCACCAGTGGGTACTGTCCACTCCCAGTTGCTCCCAGCTGCTCCCAGCTTCCTGACCAGTTTTGAGTGTAATAAACCAGAGTCATAGAGCTCTAACACCAAATTGTCAAAGCTACAGAGATCAAGGCACATTAAACTTCTTTCAGTCCTTATTCCCAGAAGAATGTGCATTACAGATAGCTGACAACCCTTCCCGGCTCTGTCTTTTGTATCACTTACAGTCTGATTCTGCTTTATGCCCATCTCCGTTCACCTAACCTGGAAAATAAGCATAATGCCCTCATCTTGCCACAAGGAACTAGCTTTTTACCTGTCAGGAACATATTCCTCCTATTCAAACTCTATGGCAACCGTGGATTTGGTCTTGTTGCTTATGTGGGACTGACGTCACGTTCACGAGAAGCGTGGCAGATTCCACAGCCCACTTCAGTATGCCTTTCACTCTGGGGTACTGAAAAGCCCAATTTTTCCCTTTCTCTGCTTTTCCTTTCCTCTCCTTCAAAGTATTTGTTAGCTGGCCTGCACGCAGACACAACAAAATAAAAATAGAACTAAAAGAGAATATGAAAAATTGACAGTTTATTGTTTTCACTTTTATTATTCTAATGTATTTCATTTATCTTTGCCATTTTAATCTATCTCATTTCACCTAAAACTACTTGCTATTAAGTATAACTTAATTGTGTCTTCACCATTTAATGTATGAAAATAAATGCCAGGGCCTTTTGCAACATACTACTTGTCTTCTAGAATCTCAAATTCATGTGTGCTAGAAGAGATGCTTCTTTGCTGACACAGTCCACTGACGTTTTGCATGACAAGTTTTTACAAAGTACAATGGGGCAAAATATTAGGTTTGGGCTTAATTTGTTCTTTTCAATCAAGGAAAAAAAAATCTGGCTGCTTTTTAATTAGAAGCCAGTCCAGGCTTTTCTCTTCTGATTTAATCAAAAATTATCCCAAACTATTCCTAGCAGTCCTTAAAAATTTTAATTAATTTCTGTTGTCACTTTGTGAGGCTTAATAATTAAGTGGGATCATAATAATTAAAGCTGATTCTGATTTATGAGGATTGTCTGCAAATTATTTCAATAAATATCTGAGGGTTTGGATGAAAAACTAAATTGGCGAGTGTTTTTCTTTAAAGAGAACGGCAGGTTTTATGAAACCTATGAAAAAAATAAAAAAGACAAAAAACCCCAACAACTTGTGTCCAAATATTTATAGGTAAAATTGAAGCTGAAGCATTCTGTTCACGCAGGCCAAATTTCCACATTATTTAATTTATTTGAGAGAATCGAGGCTTCAGCAGGCTCCATTAATGTTTAAGTAGCATACGGTACATATTAGTGTATCTATACGTGATTGAAATTTTTACCCTATAAGTCTGCTTCTGACTTCTGTATATCCTAAAGAATAATAGTATACACTACTGTAACTGAGAAAGCGTTAAACTAGCTGTTTATCCGGAATTTATATGCATTAACTAGGCATTCACAGCTTCATTTTGTAAACAGAGACTATTTGTAAAAATATCAAAATCTTGCTGTTCACTTAGAGAACTCCGCAAAAAATGCAGAGCCCTGGCAAGTTCCAGACACTTTTCAACAGTATATATATTCCTCTGAAGGTCTCTTATTTTCCTGAAACTCGAAATTCTGTAGAAATACTGTATCCTTAATAGTTAAAGATATGGTTAAGGGAGCCGATTCTTTATCCATATTCAAAGCTCAGCCATGAAATTGTGTTACTTCCTTCTCTTTGAAATCAATTTACGACAAAAATACCGAAGCTGCCCCCTCGGTTTCTATCCTAATCTGGAGAAAAGCCCCTAAAGAATAAGCCTGCGTTACGGGGGAGACTTTTTATCTACGGGTTTTATTTTAATTTAGAAGGAAAAACAAAAGTTTGCCGTTGCCGGGGTCTCCCTGCCTTCACAACGCGGCGTTAAACACATCTTTTCTCTCTCATCTGGGGTCCCAACAGCAAGAAATTCCCCCGAATGAAAGTCCACCGTCTTCTCTTCGCTCCCCGAAGAAGCTGGCGTGATTTCGTGGCACGCATTTTACAAAAAATATGAATTTATAACTCCGAAGAAACACAGACTCGGAGGACGAAAAGCTCTTCCTGGCTAACAGTTAGGCGGGCTCTGCAAAGCACCAATCACAGATCACCGCTTCGCTATAAATTCAGGCATCGGGGTTACTGTAGCCCAATTACTTTCTTTTGATTAGGAAGAAGTCTCTGCAGCGATGTCGGAGACCGCTCCCGCCGCCGCGCCCGCCGTCGCGGCCCCCGCCGCCAAGGCCGCCGCCAAGAAGCCGAAGAAGGCGGCGGGCGGCTCCAGAGCCCGCAAGCCGGCGGGCCCCAGCGTCACCGAGCTGATCACCAAGGCCGTGTCCGCCTCCAAGGAGCGCAAGGGGCTCTCGCTCGCCGCGCTCAAGAAGGCGCTGGCCGCCGGCGGCTACGACGTGGAGAAGAACAACAGCCGCATCAAGCTGGGGCTCAAGAGCCTGGTCAGCAAGGGCACCCTGGTGCAGACCAAGGGCACCGGCGCCTCCGGCTCCTTCCGTCTCAGCAAAAAGCCCGGCGAAGTGAAGGAAAAAGCCCCCAAGAAGCGGGCAGCCGCCGCCAAGCCCAAGAAGCCGGCAGCCAAGAAGCCCGCTAGCGCCGCCAAGAAGCCCAAGAAAGCGGCGGCGGTGAAGAAGAGCCCCAAGAAAGCGAAGAAGCCGGCGGCCACCGCGGCCAAGAAAGCGGCCAAGAGCCCCAAGAAGGCGACCAAGGCTGCCAAGCCCAAGAAAGCGGCGGCAGCAGCGAAGAGCCCGGCCAAGGCGAAGGCGGTGAAGCCCAAAGCAGCTAAGCCCAAGGCGGCCAAGCCCAAAGCAGCCAAGGCGAAGAAGGCGGCGCCCAAGAAGTGAAGTGTTCAAGTGGAAGTACTTAAACCCAACGGCTCTTTTAAGAGCCACCCACTACTGTCCCAAAAAGGGCTGATACACTCCGTCATCGAGCTCCGTGCCTGCAGCAGAGCTACCCACACGCCACTATCTGCGTGGGACGTTCGTCTGTGGAGTGGATGGGACGCTAAACTTCCGGCCGTGATTACGCTAAGACTTGGAAAAATAAAGTTTACATTCCCTGCGATAACGCTTTCTGAAGGCTGACTTTTTTTGAGCAGCGCAAGAGGGTGTATGTGTTAAAGGGACTGCTTAGGGCGGGTATCGCTCCTGGCGGGGAGGTTTCTTTCGGTGCTTTAACCGCCGCGGTCCCTAACAGCCCGGGTGCGATCGCCACACCTCTTAGTGACCGTAGCCGGGAACTGTCAGCACGGCTCCTCCGCTTCCTTGGCAGTGACCTTTCCGCTTGGCAGCGCTGTCGTGGGCAGGTCTTTTAATCTCTGCGTGACTTTACCGACCTGCTTTTTTGAGGAGGAGATTGCCGGGGCGAGAGGAGGGTAGAGCTCCCAGCGGTCCTCTTCCGCACCCTGCCGGCCAGGTAGCGGTGCAGTCGGAGCGGCGGGAGCTCCGCCGGGCGGTTAGCCGGAGCCGCTGCGGACACAGCGCTTTGCGCCGGGGGCTCCTGCGGCCGGCTGAAGCGCAGGGAGCGAGAGCGGCGCGGAGCTCCCCGCAGCACCGGGAAGCTCACCCTGGAGCCGGTTGTGATTGGCTGACGGGAGAAGCCGCAGCCGCTTATTGGGCGATTAGAAAAGTTCGAAAAGTCCGCGCTGCTGCCGGCGGACGAAGCGCTGCCCGCGCTGGCTCCGCGATTACCGGTGATGCCACGCGTCCCCGGACAGCTCGTCCTCCCAAAGCGTCTACCCCGTCTCAGAGGTGGCCTCGCTTCTCCTGGACTTCTCGTCCTTGTCTTCCGATCTACCAGGCTGCTTCCTGTCTTCTCATACCGAAGGGAAATTTTTCAAGCTCAGACTATCCCGGGACAGCTATGCAAAAAAGGGGATTGGGGGTCTTTCATTTTTCCCTCATCTTCATTTTTCGGGGCGTGTCTTAACGTAGCTATTAGAAGTTATGTGAATTTATTTGTGATGGAACGTGTAGTATAATGTACCACATCTCACATTTCTGCTGAGAAAAGCCGAACAATATTGCTGAACATTTATTGAAAAATATTTGTGATGGAACATGTAGTATAATGCACTGTCTCACATCTCGGCTGAAAAAAGCTGAACAATACTGCTTACATTTATTGGAAGAGTATTTGAATGTTAAGCCATGAAGTAATAGTTAACACATTTGAATTTACTTGAAGCTGTACAATATTCATGAAGGATTTCAGAAACAGATAGTTAATGCTTGCAAGCTGTGATAAATGTGATTTAACAGACTTCAAATTCTATTTAGCGTTTCTTAAGTACGATTTCACACATAAGACCCAAGACGTTACTGTGTTAAAGCTCTTTCAAGGAATACGTGGGTGGCTCTTAAAAGAGCCTTTGGGTTAGAACTGAGGATCCGGGAGACGCTCTACTTGGAGCTGGTGTACTTGGTGACGGCCTTGGTGCCCTCCGAGACGGCGTGCTTGGCCAGCTCGCCGGGCAGCAGGAGCCGCACGGCCGTCTGGATCTCCCGCGAGGTGATGGTGGAGCGCTTGTTGTAGTGCGCCAGGCGCGAGGCCTCGCCGGCGATGCGCTCGAAGATGTCGTTGACGAAGGAGTTCATGATGCCCATGGCCTTGGACGAGATGCCCGTGTCGGGGTGCACCTGCTTCAGCACCTTGTACACGTAGATCGAGTAGCTCTCCTTGCGGCTCTTCTTGCGCTTCTTGTCGCCCTTCTTCTGCGTCTTGGTGACGGCTTTCTTGGAGCCCTTCTTGGGCGCGGGGGCGGACTTGGCCGGCTCGGGCATAGCGACAACGTTTTCCCTCTCTTTCAGAACGAGACCAGCAGGTAAAATGGCCGCAGCGCCCTCTATTTATAGCGTTGTTATGCAAATACCAGACCTCTAACTCGTACAATTCGATTGGACTTTCCTTCACGGGGGTGTATCTTTGTCGCTGATTGGTTACTATAGGATCCGTCTTCTCATTGGTTGTATAAGTGACGACTGTTTCCAGCCAATCACCAAGCGCTAATCCCGCCCAGGGAAGGGATAAAAGGGAGCAGACGTTGCGTCAGTATGAGCGTCTCGTTGTTGTCGGGCAGGGTCTGGTTGTAGTTTTTCAAGCGCCTAAAGTATGTCCGGCCGCGGGAAGCAGGGAGGCAAAGTCCGAGCTAAAGCTAAGTCACGCTCGTCGCGGGCCGGGCTGCAGTTCCCCGTGGGCCGAGTCCACCGGCTCCTTCGGAAAGGCAACTACGCGGAGCGGGTGGGGGCTGGAGCGCCCGTGTACATGGCGGCCGTGCTGGAGTACCTGACGGCCGAGATCCTGGAGCTGGCGGGCAACGCGGCCCGCGACAACAAGAAGACGCGCATCATCCCCCGGCACCTGCAGCTGGCCATCCGCAACGACGAGGAGCTCAACAAGCTGCTGGGCAAGGTGACCATCGCGCAGGGCGGGGTGCTGCCCAACATCCAGGCCGTGCTGCTGCCCAAGAAGACCGAGAGCCACAAGGCTAAAAGCAAATAAGCTCAGCGAGCAAAGCTGCTCAGGCTTTTCACAATATAACATTATAACCCAAAGGCTCTTTTCAGAGCCACCCACACAGTCAGAAAAGAGTTGTGTTGCTTTCTTTACAAAAGTGCTTGGGTGCTAAGGGTTAATATGCTGATTTTGTTACAGAGCTAAAACCATGTTCTGTGGCAATTTCTTAAAACTTCTGGCTCTTACAGGAGAAGAGTGATACATTTTTCTAGCTCCTCATCCTTTTTAAATGAAAGAACGCTAATTGCATTTGTAGTGATTTGTTGATTCTCTTGTGTTTTTCTTGTAACAGGATTGGTAAAGTGCTCATTCTTAATGTTGAATCTGCTCATCTTTTATGACTCTATAGACAACTTATGGTATGAAATATGGGGGGGGGGGGGTGGCTAGAAGGCTGAGGGGGAAGTGGGAAAATCTATGCAGCATGAAAATAAATAGGAGAGCATCCCAAACCCATATAACTACATCTAAGAATGAAGAAAGTCTTCCTTTATAGGCCTGTGTTCTTTAAAAGATGTAAAGCTTCCCTGTGACTTAGTTTAATTCAGAAATACCACGAGCAATGCTTTAGGGGAATTGTCTCATTTTAGTCTAGATCCTTAACTAGTCAGACCTGCACTGTAAAGCAACAATCTTTCCATTCAGAAGAAACTCCTTGCAGTGCTGGTATATTCCTGTTTTAAGTGTGACACTGTAAAGCAACAATCTTTCCATTCAGAAGAAACTCCTTGCAGTGCTGGTATATTCCTGTTTTAAGTGTGACACTGTAAAGCAACAATCTTTCCATTCAGAAGAAACTCCTTGCAGTGCTGGTATATTCCTGTTTTAAGTGTGATTTTCAAACTTGCCCCTCTTAAATTTCCTCACTGTGCGTAGCTATTCCTCTTGTTACATCAGTAAACAGTGAGCAATATTTGAATTAATCTACATTGTTGGCACAAGTATCACCCAAGAGCACAATGTTAAAGCTCTTTAGATTCACAGTTATAAATTATGAGCCTGTCTAGCTGATTCCTCTTGCTCAGATGTTCCCAGAAGCTGCACCTGCTGGCCAGCAGCACACTGCATTGAGGCCACAGCTCCCACCTGTGCAGCACCTCTGCCCTCCCCACACCCTGGGAAGAAGGAGGAATGCTCTGGTCTTAGAGGAAGGAAATTATCACCTATGGCAAGATACTATCCCCTGCGCCTTTCCTCCCCACCCCGCAAGCAGAGAGGCTTTTAAGTAGGACTGTATCATAACCAAAGTGGGACATCAGGGATGGTTTGTGGAGAGAAACATAGAGGAAGAGAGCTGTCTGGAGCACCAGACTTTTCTGATATGGTAACAGTATCTGTGCCTAAGGGTTTTGTTTGAGAGTAGACCTGTAATGTTTTCATTACGCTGTTTTATTGATCATTAGCTGCAGCTACATATCTCCAGCAATTACACCTCTCTTGAAGAACTGCCGAGATATAAAAACTGTGTTTAACATCACAAGTCTTCTATAGTTTCCAGAGCAGTTCCCTGCATATATGTGTTTCAGAAGATTGCAACCATGGAACAGTTTGGGTTGGAAGAGACCATCAAAGATCATCTTGTCCAACCCCCTGCCCTGGGCAGGGGCATCTTCCACTAGATCAGGTTGCTCAAAGCCCCATCCAGCCTGAACACTTCCAGAGATGGGGCAGCCACAATTTCTCTGGGCAACCTGGTCCAGTGTCCCACCACCCTCATTGCAAAAAATGTCTTCCTTATGCCCACTCTAAATCTACCCTCTTTCAGTTTAAAACAGTTGCCCCTTGTCCTGTCACTTCAGGCCTTAGTAAAAAGTCTCTCTCTCTCTTTCTATTTTGAAAGGCCGCAGTAAGGTCTCCCCAGAGCTCGCTTTTCCCCAGGCTGAACAACCCCAACTCTCTCAGCCTTTCTTCACGGGAGAGGTGTTCCAGCCCTCTGATCATTGTTGTGGCCCTCCTCTGGACCTGCTTGAGCAGGTCCATGTCCTCCTTGTGCTGGGGACCCCAGAGCTGGATGCATTACTCCAGGTGGGGTCTCATGAGAGCAGAGTAGACGGGCAGAATCACCTCCCTCGACCTGCTGGCCATGCAGCTTTTTATGCAGCCCAGGATATGAGGGGCTTTCTGGGCCACAAGCGCACATCTCTGGGTCAAAGCACTGGAATACCAGAGAAAGCCCATGGGGGTGAGGGTATCTGTCTCCAGGAGTGGGATTTCTCTGTGAGCAAACCCCTGTATGTGGAAATCAGTCGGTACCACAGGAGAGGGCCTTGGCATTCACTGAGTGTGGAGGTAAGTCCAGTACATTTCTCCAAATTCTTCTTGTCATCTGACCAGAAATTCATTATTTTCTTTAGAACTTCATTCCAAACACCTCTTCATCTTTACTCACTACTCTGCTCACCTCAGTAACTGGATTTTCACCCTCTGTGACACTTAGATCCAATTCTTAGCATTCCCTATTTTTGTTCTTAGCCACTGGTGGTTCACCAGCTGTGAACCCTGTGCTGCCATCACACTGATGAGGCCTCAAATGGAAATGGAAATGTCCTGTAAGTCAGATGCATTATATGATGAGAGTGCTGGCAAATCTACTGGTATTAAAGATTCGTGGCTTTCAAGCAAATTCCGCTGGATGAAGGAATGTAGCAAAGAGAGTTTAAATAAATGAGCTTTCTTTCAGTTGCCTATACAACAAACAGTAGTAAAGAAGAAATCCATATGGTGCCTCAGCTGTATCACTGGGTTCCAATACACCTTCACATTCTAAAGAACTTGTAATGCAAAAATACCTCCAACCAAGCTCCCTCAAATGTTACAAATCACAGTTATATATAGGGATAACTCAATGATGTCAGTCCATATATCAAAAGTCTTAGAATTTCATAGCTAAAAAGTAAGATGAAAGGCTTTTCTATCCTTTTTCACCTTTACTTTGTTTGCAATGTTAGGGATAATGTACACTATTAAAAAGATCTTACATGACTTTAGTTTGCATAATATTATTACTACTATTACAAGTGTAGCAAATACAGATATGGATTTCAGTTGCCATATAAGCTCTCAAGAAAATTAGGAGCTACTTTGCTGTTGGATATAATACACTGATGTGATGATTTTTTTACTAATTATGTACTTTCTTGTGCAGTCATGGTGAGAAGTTGCTTTACTGCAACAAGCAAATGCAACTTCCTCATTATAGTTTAATGAGGAACTAGGGTGACTGTCCTAATTAAAGCACACTTGAAAAGCTACAGATTTTTTTTTTTTTAAATGGAGCAGAGGCTTGCATATATTTCCTTTCTAATTTAGCTCCTAGCAATATGTGTCCAAATTCATGAGGAAAATGTAGTACCTATAACCTGGGGATTGGATCCTAAATGATCCAAATAGTAATTGGTCTCTAATCAACAGTAAAAGCAACTTCATTAGGGATTATACTCAGCAGCAAAATTTTCTTTCCGCTCTACTTATTTTTGTCTAAGAAAACCCTCTGGTCCATGACAGAACCGACTATGTCAGTAAGAGAAACACTTAGGAAACACGTCTGTGGTCACTTGCAGCAACCTAGAGGCAAGGCAGCCTCCCAGAAAGCATGATATTAAATTACATCAAACGTGCTCCACACTTTGGGGAAAGGGGTTTGCAGCTAAGCAATCTGTAATCTACTGGTCTCAGGCTCTGCATCACTCATTTCTGCCGGGACACTTTGGAAGATTATTTTCCAAGTCTTCCAGTGGTTATACTGCTAGAGGGAAAAGTTATACTAGGATGCTCACACTGCACTTAGGAAGAGTTATGAAGAAATTATGATTTTGACAGACTGAAAGATTTTGTGTAATTCTTTTAGGCTTCCTTTTGTAATCAGAAGTTTGTTTATAACTGCCTCAGGAAACATATCTAGACACAGATCTTCAGGTATAAAGAACAAAGCAAACTCTGTGGAGCCAAATGGTAATGTTAGGCACCAGCCTAACCAGTGGCAGATCCACTAGCAAAAAACCCCTTTCGGTTACTCTATAAACAGTTTTAGTTCATTCTGTTCCGTCAAAAAGTGAACACAATCTAAATTATAGCTGGTTTTGCCTGTTCATGTTGTATATAGTTGAGTGGCAATTCCTTAACTTACTTAAAATAACAGTTTGAATGAAAATGGAATTCACAGTGATAATTATAAACATAACAAAGACTTGTAATTTTTTGAACACCTTTAACTTAATACATGAATATCTCAATCACATTTTTCCCTTGAATTTAGGGAATATACTCTGCCAAGAAATATTCGGAGATGTTGCCTAAATTCTGTGAATTATGTTCCAGAATGACATTACATAAACAACTGTGGAAATTTTAAAGCGTATCAATAATTTTTAAAAGTTAGACCTGTTTGAAGTGCACAAAATCCTAATAATATAACAATTGGCAAGTACCATAGCTATATCACTTCTATTCTGACTGTGTAAGTAACATTTTAAATCTTAACACATTTAATTTAAAAATATAGTCCCATTAACTCTTTCAGTAGTTATTTGTTCACTTTACAAATACAGTCCAACATACTGTAAGCAGCACGTGTGTGAGGTTTGTTACCAAAAGCATGACATACACAGCAAAATTTCTGCATTGCTCATTTGAAGAAAATTTTTTTGTTTATTTATCATTTTTGAGATGTCATACAGACATGGTTGGTAATGTCTGTCATGCTTTCTTTCGCTTGTTGCATCCAGCTGCACGTTAAGGAGCACTGCTCCATTGCAGGGGCCGGCAGCGAGCCCGGCGCCCCGCGGCCAGCGCTGCCCATGGGACAGCGCTGCGGGGCTGGGGCTGCCTGAAGAGGGGAAAGGCGGACGGTTCCTTCTGCGGTCCCAAGCAGCCGCTCCGAGTTCCTTTCACAGGAGCTTCGGGTCTAAGAGTTTTCCCACCGGAGTCCTCTCTGCCGATTTTCCCGGCCGCTTAGGGCCTCGCTCCCTGCTCCCTCTCGCACCGACCTGCAGGCCGCTCCGTGCGGACGCGAAAGCGCTGAACGCTCGGGGCGCAGCCCCCAGGGCTGCACGGAGGAGGGGGCAGCTCTCGGGACCGGGTGTCCGGGTAGGCAAAGAAAACACGGAGCCGCCACGACCGAGGAAAACAAAGAGAGCGCGGCCCGGGAGATGTGCCTCCGGGGGCTCCCCACGAACCGAGGCGGGGAGCAGCGGCGGGGCGGGGCGACAGCGCCGAGCGCGGCCCCGGATTGGTCGGATTTTGCCGCAGACCCGCGGGCAGCGGGGAGGAACCGGGCCGGGGCCGGGGCCGACACCCCCGCTCCTGCCACGGGCGGGGGCCCAGAGCTGCCTCGGAACCGTCACCCGCGCAGGGCCGGGCCGGGCCGGGGGAGAAGCAAACAGGCGCGCAGGCGGGCGGCGGGCAGGGGCAGCGCGCAGGGCGGCCCGAGTGCGGGAAGCGCGGGGCGGCAGCCCGGCCCCGCTCGCCGCCCGCAGAGCCGGCGGACGCGTCCCGGGGGCCGGCGCCGGGGAAAGCGCCTCGGCCGCCGCCTCGCGGGAAGCCGGCGCCGGGGCGCGCGGGGGCCGCCCGGGGGCGGTGAGCGGGGGAAAGGGCGGAGACTGCGGCCGAGCCCCCGCCTCCCCGCCGCCCGCCTGCCGCCGCAGTCCTCAACCAGGTCGGCTCCCGGGGAATATACCGCGGCTCCGCGGCGCCGGCGGCGTGCAGTGCGAGGCTGCGGGGAGCGCCGCCATGTCCGGCAGAGGCAAGGGCGGGAAGGGGCTCGGCAAGGGGGGCGCCAAGCGGCACCGCAAGGTGCTGCGCGACAACATCCAGGGCATCACCAAGCCGGCCATCCGCCGCCTGGCTCGGCGCGGCGGCGTGAAGCGCATCTCGGGGCTCATCTACGAGGAGACGCGCGGCGTGCTGAAGGTCTTCCTGGAGAACGTGATCCGCGACGCCGTCACCTACACGGAGCACGCCAAGAGGAAGACGGTCACGGCCATGGACGTGGTCTACGCCCTCAAGCGCCAGGGACGCACCCTCTACGGCTTCGGCGGCTGAACGCGGATCTCGGACCTTAACGCTGTCAAAACACCAAGGCTCTTTTCAGAGCCACCCACACATTTCACAACGAGAGCTGTTTATTACTACAAGAACATTCTTGCAAAATGAACTCTCATCACTCCAAGTTAATACAATGTACACTATACAATTTAATTCACAAGCCTGGGAGCAAAACTTTAGTTGCAATTACAGCTCTTTTTAGGAAAGCGTGGGGGCTCTTAAAAGAGCCGTTTGGTTTATAGTTCAAAACCGTTTTACTTGGAGCTGGTGTACTTGGTGACAGCCTTGGTGCCCTCGGAGACGGCGTGCTTGGCCAGCTCGCCGGGCAGCAGGAGCCGCACGGCCGTCTGGATCTCCCGCGAGGTGATGGTGGAGCGCTTGTTGTAGTGCGCCAGGCGCGAGGCCTCGCCGGCGATGCGCTCGAAGATGTCGTTGACGAAGGAGTTCATGATGCTCATGGCTTTGGAGGAGATGCCCGTGTCGGGGTGCACCTGCTTCAGCACCTTGTACACATAGATCGAGTAGCTCTCCTTTCTTGTTCTCTTTCGCTTCTTGTCGCCCTTCTTCTGGGTCTTGGTGACGGCTTTCTTGGAGCCTTTCTTTGGTGCTGGAGCGGATTTCGCCGGCTCAGGCATCCTTAAAAGTTTCTTTCCAAGGTCTTCACTGTACCTCAACAGCGCCGAAAATGGCGCCTGCCCCCCCTATTTATAAGGGTGTTATGCAAATTAGAGGATTGTAATTGTTCCATTCCTATTGGAGTAAAAAATACTAACGTAATTACAGGCACTTCCGCCCTGCAACCGTCACAGCTTGGGCGCTGTATGTACACAATCGTTGCGATTTGCAGTTACGGTGGTGGTGGTACTGCCTCCACTAGTGAGAAAAAATAAATCTAAATACCTCATAAAAACTGCACTGAGTTTACACTCACTAACGAAATTATTTAAAACCTCTGATCTTAGTGCACTGGGTATTTTGCAATACTCGGGATCTTTTTTTTTTAGAACGTTTAGAGAAGGATAATACTTTGTAGGAGCTCTAACAACTATCAGAGAATTAAAAATGCTTTAACACTTCTGAAGCCCAAATTCAGTAATAAACAGCTCTCGTTGTGAAATGTGTGGGTGGCTCTGAAAAGAGCCTTGGTGTTTTGACAGCGTTAAGGTCCGAGATCCGCGTTCAGCCGCCGAAGCCGTAGAGGGTGCGTCCCTGGCGCTTGAGGGCGTAGACCACGTCCATGGCCGTGACCGTCTTCCTCTTGGCGTGCTCCGTGTAGGTGACGGCGTCGCGGATCACGTTCTCCAGGAAGACCTTCAGCACGCCGCGCGTCTCCTCGTAGATGAGCCCCGAGATGCGCTTCACGCCGCCGCGCCGAGCCAGGCGGCGGATGGCCGGCTTGGTGATGCCCTGGATGTTGTCGCGCAGCACCTTGCGGTGCCGCTTGGCGCCCCCCTTGCCGAGCCCCTTCCCGCCCTTGCCTCTGCCGGACATGGCGGCGCTCCCCGCAGCCTCGCACTGCACGCCGCCGGCGCCGCGGAGCCGCGGTATATTCCCCGGGAGCCGACCTGGTTGAGGACTGCGGCGGCAGGCGGGCGGCGGGGAGGCGGGGGCTCGGCCGCAGTCTCCGCCCTTTCCCCCGCTCACCGCCCCCGGGCGGCCCCCGCGCGCCCCGGCGCCGGCTTCCCGCGAGGCGGCGGCCGAGGCGCTTTCCCCGGCGCCGGCCCCCGGGACGCGTCCGCCGGCTCTGCGGGCGGCGAGCGGGGCCGGGCTGCCGCCCCGCGCTTCCCGCACTCGGGCCGCCCTGCGCGCTGCCCCTGCCCGCCGCCCGCCTGCGCGCCTGTTTGCTTCTCCCCCGGCCCGGCCCGGCCCTGCGCGGGTGACGGTTCCGAGGCAGCTCTGGGCCCCCGCCCGTGGCAGGAGCGGGGGTGTCGGCCCCGGCCCCGGCCCGGTTCCTCCCCGCTGCCCGCGGGTCTGCGGCAAAATCCGACCAATCCGGGGCCGCGCTCGGCGCTGTCGCCCCGCCCCCGCTTTGGACGCTTCATGTGTTGCTTTTTAATTTTTTATTTATTAGTATTTGCCTACGTAGAGGCCTTCCCCAGCTGTATTTAAATAATCTCTGCCAGCCGCGTTCTCTTCGACCTCCAGCTTGTTTCTGTTACTAAGTCTTTCTACGTGTTGCTTAAAAGAGGAGGGGAAGGAAGCACTCAATCTCATGAAAAAGAGGGTTTTCTTCCTTTATTAAACATAACATACTATTTCCTTCTTGTGGATCAGAACAGTTTATTGGTTTTTTTTCCTCGCAGCACATGCGCACACGCATACACACAAACACATACATATGTCTGTCATGCCTTTACCTATCAAGCATATTTTTTACCCTTGTGAGAAAAGCTGAGCGCCTAAGGAATTCTTCTAAGAGAACAGACCATAAGGAAGCAGCACAAGTTGCAATCTGATGTTCTGGGAATGCTTCCTACTGGGGAAGCAAGAGACCCATTCTTGCCCAGCACCTCAATGGAAACAAAAAACTATTACAATAGTCTCACACTAATACCTGGGTTATCTCCTTGCTAAACACGTGCCTCTTAAAATAGGAATGCTGAACACATGCCTCTTAAAATAGGAATGTTACTCATATTGTTAATGGTTAACAGCAAAAAACAGATCAGTGTTCTAATATTACTAACTTTACTGGCTTAAGGCAGACTTGGTGAAACTTTACTTCCTGACACAGATAATATTAAACTAATTTATACTGAGATTAAACACAATTTCATAGTCAAAAAAGAAAAAAAATGGTTTGGGCTACTTAGGGTTTTTCCTTTCTTCTTTTTAACAGCACAGAGTTTTACAAATTTCTAGTTATTTTGGCAATAATAAATCTATTTCCCATTTAACAGACCAATATCAAAATAAACATAAATAAGTCTTTAAGAAATTAGAATTTCCTGAAGAACTTTTCAGGGATTTTCTTTTGGTGTGGCTTCTGTTTTAATTTGCATTTAGTCTTCATATCCTGAGAACTCATAGCTTTATGAAAGATCCTCACTGGCATAATTTTATGCAAGTTCTTTGGGAAACAGGAAAAAAAAAATGTGTTTCAGTTTCAAACCTCCCACCCCCCTGCATCTTTCTTATTTATTAATCATAATGGCTCACACATTTTTAGGGTAATTTATCTAGTTCTTTACCAACCCTCCCTCATGCCCCAGAAAGTGTACTAGATACATGTGCAAAAAGAAAATTGCTATCCTTTTAGTGAATGTATATATTTATATGTATCTTTATATATATTACTTTTTCCAAACAGAGAAACATAAGGCAGCAGGGTTTTTTCCTTTAAATGTCTGTTGTTATCTTTTAACTTTTTCCATTTCCCTCCTCACCAGACAACCTTGTTCAAAACTCTTCAGCCTTCTTTTATGAAACTGTGTAAATCTATTGATAGAATCTGTTTATAATTTAGGCAACCGACTGTTTCAGAATTGTGAGTATAGCATTTAAGGAAGTGTCATAGCCCATTTGTTTTGGGTTTTTGTTGTTGTTGTTTGTTTGTTTAATCCTTGATATGAGGCCCTCCTGGCTTTTCTGCTTAGTCAGCTTCTTATAAACAGCACCAGTCAGCTCTGATTCCTACATTTAAACTAGAGTCTTGTACAATTAAGTGTTAGATTCATTAGCATGTGTGTGTCAGCCTCCAGTCAGATAAGCCTCTTCTATTTACAAAGCAAAAGCAATTAGCAACTCCAAAACCCAAATCAGAGTGTTAAGTAAAGACATCCATAGGACTGATAGATAAATGAAACAGTTATGGAAAGATATCTCAAGGAGGAGAAAGGATACAACACTATCCCTTTTGCAACAGCAAAGAGCTGGAGGAGCCTCATGGAGGGTCCTAGGGAAGTTCTGGGAGCTCTGCTTTGCATTTCGGGGGGACATGGGTGAGGGTGGCTGTGCTATATAGTACAGTAGTGGAGCTCTGCACCTATACTGGGACAGTGTGGTGAATTAGCGGGAACTTTAAACTGTACTTTTAGTTAAATAGCTGATAAATAGTAACTCCAAAATGTTATTTCTAATATGTTTAAAAAAAAAAACCCACTAAAAAATTAAACCAAGCCCCCTAAAAACTCTTCAGGATACAAGGTATCAGTATTTGGAAATGTTCTTAAAATACAATGTATACAAGTGCTCATTAAATACAACACATTTCAAAATACCTCTAATGTGATCTTAGAGGCATTCATTCCAGGGCCCTCAAACCAGATAAGTTTTATAGGGATAAGTTAAGAACTTCCTAAGTCTAAAGATCCTAGAAGTTACAGATATCTGAAAATGTATAACTGCATATAGACACGCACACAGACACACATATACATACAATTGCTATTCAGTCCTCATAACATGTAATCAGTATTGACTATTTCACATTAGATCAGCTGTTCATTATATTTCTATGTAGACTGCACTTGTGCTGCTGCAAGGTGAACTCAAACTCTGCACACACTTACCTAAACCACCAGTGAAACAGCAAGAACTGGCCTGGCAGTGCTGCTGCCTCTGTTACAGTTTTCAGGCATTGGATGCAGAGGTGGGGTGACATGTTTGGTCTGGTGACACTTCTGTGTTATATTGGCCTAGACTGAGATTACCAAAGTAGCCTGAGAGCACCAAACATTGGCGACCCTTGCATTTTCTTTGGTGTCTGTGTAGTTACCTCTCTTAGACTTTTAAAATCATCTCTCCTGGAAGAGGACTAGTCCATATCCACGTAAAGGAGCTTCATTTTTTTTCCTGGATATGTTCCTTTTCCCTAAAAATAAAACAGAACAACAACAACAAAAAAATCTGTCAGGTTACCCTGTTTGGGAGAAGTAATGGGAAGATCAAAACTGGCACAACTAAGGAAAATAACATTCAGTTTCAACAACTAGCACCATAATTCATTTAGGAGAAAGGGACAAAAAGGAAAAAAAAAAAAGGAAAAAAAGAAGAAAAAAAGCTTTCTTAACATTTTTATTTCACCATATAACAAACTTAAATTGTAGCTAGCATGATTCTTTGCTTGGAAGTCCTTTAATCTCAGTGTGATAGTGATTTTGACAATGAGCTGGTTGACTGCAGAAAAGCATACAGAAATTCTCAAATGTTATTTATCATTGCATTGGTGGAGTTAGGATCTTAACTGCTTTTCATGGACTACCAGTCTGAATTAATTCTGAAAATGTTCAGAGCTCAGCTCATTGAATCAGCATCTGAAACAAAGTTTTACATTTTATTTTTGGCTGTTCCTGAAAGGCTGTGTCCCAGAAACCTTCTTCCCTTTTCTGTCATGCTTCTTACACCATACATTAAGCTCTGCATCCACATGTACATTACAACATTGGCATACTGTGCTAAAATCCACAGGAGCATACTGAACATTTCTCAAAAAATTATCTTATGTGCCCTCTGGAACAATTTCTTCCTTATTAATGGCCTCACAGATTGAAGCTCTTACAGGCCAGCATTTTGTATAGCTTTACTGGTCCATCCTAATGGATTAGTGATGTGCTTGGGATAACATGCAAAGACACAGGTGCAGAGAGAAAGGGGATGCCCATAACTATCTCAAATATTTATGATATGGGGCAGGCATGCAAGGAAATGTTGGAAGGTCTTAGGAAATGTGTAGTGGTGGGTCAGGATAAACAGACAAGAGAGCAGCAAAAAAGATACACGGGAGATTTGAGCAGCTTTTTTAATATCTTGACTACATTTAATCTCCAGACATGCATCAGACACAGCACAGCATAGTACAGTCTTTGCTGATGTATAAAGATGTGGTGATCAAGCCCAGTAACACATTTTCTTCCCAGTCCTGTGCTAAAAACTTGTCACAGTGCTTGGGGGTAAAACAGACTGCAAGACAGAGAATCAGTTCTGGAATTGAAGCCATACACTACCGCTGCCCGGGAACTGGGTAACAAATAGTTGTCTCTCTATGATTAACTATTAACTGACGTTAAGAAGAAAAAAAAAACCAAAAAACAACATCGATGTGCTGCAGCAAAGCACAGTGCAAAAACTTACAAGGAAGGGAAGGCATTTTTATTTTAAAGCAAAAGTTACTTCACTCACACATCCTAACACACACTTAGAAGACCAAGTTTGCAAGTGGGCAGGCCAGTATTGCTTGCAGTGACAGGCAGGATAAGGAATGCTTGCTGTGAGCCCTCAGCAGGTCTCCAGGGCAAGGGAGGTGTTGGCTAAAACCTGCTCGTCTTCAAATGGCCTCTTGTGGAGTTTAGAAGTTAACAGCAATTCTATTCCTCTGTCTCTCCAACTTCTAACACTTCTGCCACCATCAGGATTGACTCACCAACTGCTGTCTCCATAGCTGAATGCCTTGTTGGTCCAGGGCTGATCATTATCTTCCTCTCCTCTCAATTGCTTTAGTTTATACTGTCCCTTGCTTTGTGCTCCACAGTTTTCACAGCCTGGGTGTCCCAGATGAGCTGCAGCTAGATATTTTGAGATCCTGATTACCTAGTACCCAGGTGCAATTGACACCCCCCATACTTACAGCTATTCTTCTGCTCTTCTTTCTGGTGCTTGCACATCCTGCCTATTTCCAGAGTTCTGGGAATATGTGGGTTTTCACATTTTTGGACAAATCTGAATTTTTTCCCCATCTCACTATTTCAGTTACTAATGCTGTATGAGTACTCATCAGAGTTGTAAAGGTCACCAGTCTTTCCTGAAAGAGCTTAAGGCTTCAGAGTTTAGCAGTTACAGAATAGTGAAGTGTTCTCCAGAAGTCAGGAGGGTGTCTTTTGTAACACTGCTGCTCTGTACTGTCACCTAGGAAATTAAGACACTCCTACAGAGTGTGAGAGTTTTCACACAGACTGCAACCTGGATACTTAGGGAATTTGCCACAGTGCTGTCCTATAAGCAATAAGTGTTCCTGGATAAAGGAGATTAAAGGAGCTAGAAAGATCTCCTCTCCTGGACTCTAACTTTACAAAGAACTTTATGTGCTGGCAAGTAGTACCTGCTACGGTTCTTGTGGTCTATGCTGTAGTATATTTTCCTAACTTTCTAAAAGGCATTGAAATGCTTGTTGGACCCAAGTTTAGAACTAGGGCAATGCATCTTTTACAATATACAGAGCACTATAACACCACCACCTTATAGTTAGAAGAGTTTGTCTCTCAAAGCCAAGGTATCAAATTGAGCTTACGGTTTTCATCCACTATCTGCTTTTAATCAAATTTGGTTTGCATTGGTTTATATATTATGTTCCATGAATAGATTGCCTTTTTATTACTCGTCATTTTTACTTCAGTAACAGCTTTGCTGAGAATAGCGCTTCCCATGTGACTATTGCTTCATACTGTTATAGAAGAAATTTGATTAACTGTATTCTTCTCTCTGAATAGTCTCATTTAGCATTGGTAGCTTAGCACTAGTAGCTAAAGTAGTTGAAGCCTTAGGCCACAGGAGCTGACCAAGAGTAAACTTTTCGATAATACTAATACTGTTAACACAGAACTAGCTGAATCTCTCAGATAGGAGCCGAATGAATAAGATAAGGACCAAGGAAACAATTCCAAGAGAATGAGGTAGCTTCAGAAGGAGGCCAGCCCAGCAACAGTGAAAACCAATAACAAATCAAGACCACTGACCAAAATTAAGTGATTGGACTTGGGGATCGAGTGCTGGGTGGTACGGGTATAACTGAGGGGTGTGATATACTGTAGAGGTCCCTCTTTGGAGGCACCCAGCTCAAGCTGTAACCTGAGAACTGAAAGACCAATTGGAAACCTTTACACTTGGACCTTACGTTAATCAGCAGCATCCTAGGGTCAGACCAAGTTATGGTGGCCAGCAGACAAATCCATAAAAATAGTAGCTGACAAACAGTACTTCCTAAAGCTCACCTATCTATAATATGAAAACTTAGCAAATGTTCATACTGTTGTGACAACGACGTTTGTACATCTACAGTGTGAAAGATGCTTATACTCAGCTGAAGATACAACATGACTTAAAAGTGGGAGAGAAGAGAGAGAAGAGGGGCAGCAAGGCAGTACTGCCCAGGCTGGCTGAGCTCAGACTTCACTGTTTGTGATTACTGAAGACTGTAACCAACAGGCGATTCACTTATGAAGCAGCCCTGAAGAGGATTTGCAAATGAAAAGAATGTGATAGGATGTTTAGGATTTATCTTTAGATACTGGTTTGCATAGAAGCCACCATACCACCTTTACAAAGTTTTTACATTACAATAGTTAATTCAAATGAAAACCTCACCTCTTTTTTTTCATATGGATATATCTATTCAGAGTTTTTCAGAAATTAGTAAGTGTCAAGTAGGGCTGATTCAAATATTTTTGTTCTAGAAAGATGCTTTCATGAGACCTTCTTTTATTTATTTCTGATGAAAGGAAGTATTTCACAAGGACATCAGTGGTTATGCTCTATCTTACCCATGGGACAGATAGGAAGTACATTCTTCCAAGCAGTGATTTGAGCCAGATCATACCAACACAGTGCTAGATCACTCACAGAGGATAGCTAAACAGCCAGGAACGGTCTTAGCCAAATATCTTATGAGCATCTAAAATCACCTGCAAAAGCACCTTATATGATTACCAACAGGCACAAGGGCAAAGCACCAGCGGTTTGCAAACCAGTCCTCAGCTAGTCAGCAGACTGGTCTTGCTCAGAGCCAGCTTCTACCTGGCAGTATTCATTAGCTCAGGCTCTCCTGCAAAAAAGAACAGAAATGCTCCTGGACTTTGCTGGTACCAGAGGAGCCTCCACTTTTACTCTCACTTTGACTCAGGAGATCTTGCACCAAGTCACCTGTGTGTGTCTTAGACTGAAGAAATGTTACATCAAATAAACTGTGTATGGCAAATTCAGTTTTATTTCTAAATCCTGATGTGATTGGGTTTTGTTTTAGCAAACACCTTCCAGGATCTATTCTGTATCAGTCTTAACTGATAATCAGTTTTTCCTCTGAATTTTATAGCAAGTACAGGATGTCTTTCAAGTCTTTAAGTAGTTTATCTTCATTCAAGAAACCCAACTTAAATACTCATGATAGCAGTTCTTGTTCATACCTTATGAAAGGATTTTTTTTTTTCCCCAACCAACATCTGATTTGGGATTTCTGTTGTTGCTCTTTTATACTGAAGTGATTCAACACCATATGCAAACTGATGGCACTCCAGATAGGATTTATCACTTGTGTAAGGAGGGAAGAGCAAAGCCCACTCTATAAGCTACAGTCAACCACTGTTCCCCATATCACTACTGCAACCATCTGCAGCTGTTACAGGCTTCAAAATCCACACAGTAAATTCTTCCTAACTGCATAGCTAGTCCACTAGGACAAGCTATGGTAAGTTATTATTAGTGTCCTTTCATAACATATAACACCCCAAAACTACTTCAGACTCAGGCATTATAATTTAGAGTTTATATGAGCTCACCCTTCCTGCAAAGATCCTTGCACATCTGTTTCCTTCTCAGCTGATAGAGTGTTAGTGTTTTTCACAATTCAAGCATTCAAGTCTCAGAATGAGTCCAAATAATACTGTATTTAGTCAAACAGTCCACAGCCTTCAAAAGACTAGAGGAAAAATGATAGAGATTAAGGCAAATAAAAACCTGTTTCCCTGTCTCACTCCTCAAAAATAATTTATTTCTTGAACATGCAAAAACCCGTTATTTTTTACCTAAACTTCTGCTGGAATTTAAGTATTCTGACCATTGGATTATATAAGATACTAAAGATCCACTATACAAAACATAAAAATAGCTATTTTATTGGATTTAATTATAAATAATTTTATCATAAACATATGTAAACAGGCTTAGATAAATAGATCTCTCACTATCCCAGACAGTAACAGGAAATGAGTTTGCTTTCACTAAGACTCATTTCTGCAATCTCACTGGTAATCATCTATTACAAAGAAAAAATCTGTACTGAAAAACACGAATCCTATGTCAATGAACAAATGGGGAGGGGGAATCATATAGACTATCTTAATTCCCAAAGTACTATTCTCGATGCCTTCCCCCCCCCCCATCCCTCCGAGGTTAAGTAACAGAAAATGGCTGAAAGTGAGAAAAACAAGGGAAAGAAAATGGTGTCGAGGCTCTTGATTGGTCAGATTTTGCTGCAGAGTCCAAGTTCCTGACACAGAGACAGGAAGATTTGCTAAGATGAAGCGTATCAGCAGCTAAGAGAAAACCAAGAGTCTTGCAGATTTAGGCTTTCCAAAAGAAATATTTTATCTCCGCAATTCTCCATGGCTCCTTGTTTCTGAGTTTAAATGAAGGATGTAGTCAGCTCAATCTGACCACTTCTTAAAGGCACGGTTGCTCACTTGTAG